>NC_133035.1:19610000-19910000 GCF_048771995.1 Taeniopygia guttata | reverse complement strand
AACCCCAACTGGGGCTGCTTTCCCAAAGAATTCCAGGCTGAGGCCGCTGAAACTTCCCGGGATTTTGTGGGATACGCACCCTGTAGAAAACTGGGATGCTGTCGAAAAGGTAGGGATAGACGAAGGCCAGAGTTCGGAAAGCTTTGCTCAGGCTGGGCCGCTCCGCCTCCAGAAACCTGGGAAACGCCGGGAATTCCATGTGGGATACACCGGGAATTCCACGTGGGATACACCGGGAAACACCGGGAATTCCACGTGGGATACACCGGGAAACACCGGGAATTCCACATGGGATACACTGGGAAACACCGGGAATTCCATGTGGGAAACACCGGGAAACACCGGGAATTCCACATGGGATACACAGGGAATTCTACATGGGATACACCAGGAAACACCGGGAATTCCACATGGGATACACCGGGAAACACCGGGAATTCCACGTGGGATACACCGGGAATTCCACGTAGGATACACCAGGAATTCCACATGGGATACACAGGGAATTCCACGTGGGATACATCAGGAATTCCACGTGGGATACACAGGGAAACACCGGGAATTCCACGTGGGATACACCAGGATTTCCACGTGGGATACACCGGGAATTCCACGTGGGATACACCGGGAAACAATGGGAATTCCACATGGGATACACCAGAAATTCCACATAGGAAACACCAGGAATTCCACATGGGATACACGGGGAAAAAATGGGAATCCCACATGGGATATACAGGGAATTCCACATGGGATATACAGGGAAACACTGGGAATTCCACATCGGATACACAGGGAATCCCACATGGGATATACAGGGAATTCCACATGGGAAACACTGGGAATTCCACATGGGATACACAGGGAATTCCACATGGGATACATCAGGAATTCCACATGGGAAACACCAGGAATTCCACATGGGACACACAGGGAATTCCACAGCTTCCCTGGGAATCTGGGATAGCAGACCTGAATCATCTCCAATTTCCCTCCCCACCCAAACCATTCCAGGATTCCACAAATCCCCTTTGGAACTTCCCGAAAACTGAAACTCCTCCCGTTATTCCGCGTTTTCCTCATCGAATCCTCCCCATTCCCAAGGGAAAAATTCCCTCTTTCCCCTTCCCCACCTCCCGCTGGCCCAAGGCGGGAGCAGAGCCCCGATCCCGAATTCCCGCCGGATCCCACCTGGAATAGCAGGCCAGGCCGGTGCTGAGCGCGGAGTTGAGCACGGCCACGGGAACGTAGAACTCATGGAATGTGCTCCCGACCCATTCCAGCGGGAAGGCGTAGGCGGAATAGGCCAGCGCCGAGCCTGAGGCACAGCGGGGCCGTCAGCTCCCAATCCTGGAATTCCCTGGAATTCCCCTGCCATTCCCCAAATCCCATCAATCCCTCATGATCTCCAAACCCCACAGATCCTCCCAGAACCCCCAAACCCGCCCACAACCCCAAAAACCCCACAGACCCCCTGGAATTCCCAAACCCCACAGACCCCCATAATCCCACAAACCCCACAAACTCCCCTGGCATTCCCAAACCCCACAGACCCCCTGGAATTCCCAAACCCCACAAACCCCCCTGGCATTCCCAAACCCCACAAACCCCTCTGTCATTCCCAAACCCCAGAGACCCCCATAATCCCCAAATCCCACATACCCCTTGGAACTCTCCAAATCCCACAAACCACCCAAAATTCCCCAAACCCCACAAACCCCCCTGAACTTCCAAACCCCACAAATCCCTATAATCCCACAAACCCCACAAACCCCTGGAATCCCCAAACCCCCCTGGCATCCCCAAACCCCAGAGACCCCCCATAATCCCCAAATCCCTCATAGCCCTTGGAACTCTCCAAATCCCACAAACCCCACAAAATTCCCCAAACCCCCACAAACCCTGCTGGCATTCCCAAACCCCACAACCCCCCCTGGCATTCCCAAACCCCACAAACCCCCTGGCATTCCCAAACCCCCCTGGCATTCCCAAACCCCACAAACCCCCCAGCACTCACAAACCCCCCCGGCATTCCCAAACCCCACAGATTCCACTGGCATCCCCAAAACCCCACAACCCACCCTGGCATTCCCAAACCCCACAAACCCCCTATAATCCCCAAACCCCACAAAGCCCCCTGGCATCCCTAAACCCCACAAATACCCTATAACCCCATAATCCCCAAACCCCCCTGGCATTCCCAAACCCCACAGACCCCCATAATCCCACAAACCCCACAAAGCCCCCTGTCATTCCCAAACCCCACAAACCCCCCATAATCCCCAAAACCCCCTGGCACTCCCAAACCCCACAGAACCCCCTGGCATTCCCAAACCCCACAAACCTCCCTGGCATTCCCAAACCCCACAAACCCCCCTGGAATCCCCAAACCCCCCTGGCATTCCCAAACCCCCCAAACCCCCCTGGCACTCCCAAACCCCACAAATCCCCTATAACCCCACAAACCCCCTGTACCCCGTACCCCGCACAGACCCAGGCCGTAGAGGCTGAGCGCGGCGTAGTCGCAGCAGAAGGCGCGGTGCCGGCCGTGCCCGCCCATGGCGCCCAGCGCGTGCGCCGCGCTCGAGGCCAGCGGGTACAGGGCGCACGTGCCCAGGTACGCCAGGAACGGCCCCGACGACGGCCCCGATGTCCCCGATGGCCCCGATGGCCCCGATGATGCCCCCGGCTCCCGCAGCCGCGCCACCAGCAGCCACAGCAGGTACCTGCCGGAGACCCAGTGTGCCCAGGGGTGCCCAGGTGTGCCCAGGTGTGCCCAGGTGTGACCCGGTGTGCCCAGGGGAGCCCAGGTGTGACCCCATGTGCCCAGGGGAGCCCAGGTGTGTTCAGGGGTGTTCAGGTGTGCCCAGGTGTGTGCCCGGGTGTGTTCAGGTGTGACCCGGTGTGCCCAGGTGTGTGCCCAGTTGTGACCCAGTGTGTGCCCAGGGGAGCCCAGGGGAGCCCAGGTGTGTTCAGGTATGCCCAGGTGTGACCAGAGCTGTTCAGATGTGTCCAGGTGTGCCCAGGTGTGCCCAGGTGTGCCCAGGGGAGCCCAGGGGTGTTCAGGTGTGCCCAGGTGTGTGACCAGGTGTGTGCCCGGGTGTGCCCGATGTGCCCAGGTGTCTGACCAGGTGTGCCCAGGGGTGTTCAGGTGTGCCCAGGTGTGTGCCCAATGGTGTTCAGATGTGTTCAGGTGTGTTCAGGTGTGTGCCCATGTGTGCCCAGGGGTGTTCAGGTGTGTGCCCAGGTGTGTGCCCGGGTGTGACCCGGTGTGCCCAGGTGCGTGCACAGGTGTGCCCAGGTGTGTTCAGGTGTGTGCCCAGGGGTGTTCAGGTGTGCCCAGATGTGTGATCAGGTGTGTGACCAGGTGTGACCCGGTGTGCCCAGGGGTGTTCAGGTGTGTTCAAGGGAGCCCAGGTGTGCCCAGGTGTGCCCAGCAGAGTCCAGGTGTGCCCAGGTGTTTATGGCACCCCCAGGTGTGACCAGGTGTGCCCAGGTGTGTGCCCAGGTATGTTCAGGGGAGCCCAGGGGTGCCCAGGTGTGTTCAGCTGTGCCCAGGTGTGCCCAGGTGTGCCCAGGTGTTGATGGCACCCCCAGGTGTGCCCAGGTGTGCCCAGGTGTTGATGGCACCCCCAGCTGTGCCCAGCTGTGCCCAGCTGTGCCGCGGGCCCTCACCCGGCGGGCAGCAGGTGTGTCCAGACGTTGAGGGTCTCGTTGTTCATCCCGAAGAGGCTGCGCAGGCACTCGCGGGCTGAGCTCCGGGGCGGGCGGTACCCGGAGAGAATTCCCGGCTCCCGGTAACTCTGGGAACGGGGATAATGGGGACGGGAATCACGGGAATGGGAATCATGGGAATGGGAACCACAGGAACAGGGATGGGAATCATGGGAATGAGAATAATGGGAATGGGAATCATGGGAATGGGAATCATGGGAATGGGAATCACGGGAATGGGAACGGGGATAATGAGAATGGGAATCATGGTGATGGGAATTGTGGGAATGGGAATCACGGGAACGGGGATGGGAATCATGGGAATGAGAATAATGGGAATGGGAATCATGGGAATGGGGACGGGAATCATGGGAATGGGAATAATGGGAATGGGAATCATGGGAATGGGGACGGGAATCACGGGAATGGGAACAGGGATAAAGGGGACGGGAATCACGGGAATGGGAACGGGGATAATGGGAATGGGAATCAAGGGAATGGGAATAACAGGAACAGGGATGGGAATCATGGTGATAGGAATTGTGGGAATGGGAATCACGGGAATGGGGATGGGAATTGTGGGAATAATGGGGATGGGAATAATGGGAACAGGAACAGGAATGGAGATGGGAACAGGAATGGGAATAGAGATGGGAATGGGAAATGGGAAATGGGAAATGGGAAATGGGAAATGGGAAATGGGAAATGGGGATGGGGATGGGGATGGAAATGGGAAATGGGAAATGGGGATGGGGATGGAACTGGGACATGGGGATGGATAAGGAGCATCCCCAGAATTCCGGAGTCAGGACACAGAATTCCTGCCACTGTTCCCGTGTGCCAGACCCCGAATCCCGCTGATGCCCGGGATCAGGGATGGAATCCCGCTGACCTCGGGCACCTGGTGGGCGCGGAGCAGCCGGGCCCCGGCGCTCGGCATGGCCGCTCCGGATCCCGGGAATCTCCAGCTCAGCTTCCCTCGGGATGGCGCCTCAGAGCCTCAAAGCCGGCTGCATCCCGCGGGAACGGCGCCGCTCCCACCGCGATCCCAGGATCAGGACGGCCTGGGGGGATCAGAATTCCCGGGATGTGGCACGGGGTCCCATCCCAAATCCCAAATCCCAAATCCCAAATCCCAAATCCCAAATCCCAAATGGAATTGCATCCCAGTGGGATGGGGAGCGCCCATCCCCTGAGGGGTGCTGGGATCCCAAGGGAGCAGCGGGAAAAGGCCGATCCCACTTCCCAGAGGGACAGGAATTCCAACAGATCCAGAGGGATGTGGGATCACCTCGGGATCCCTGGATGCAGGAAGGTCCCTCGGGAAGCGGGTGGGACACGGGATCCCAGCTGGATCCCCTTTCCCATTCCCATGGAATATCGTGGCTGGATCCCCTTTCCCATTCCCATGGAATATCCCTGCTGGATCCCCTTTCCCATTCCCATGGAATATCCCGGCTGGATCCCCTTTCCCATTCCCATGGAATATCCCGGCTGGATCCCCTTTCCCGCTCCCATGGAATATCCCGGCTGGATCCCCTTTCCCATTCCCATGGGATATCCCGGCTGGATCCCCTTTCCCATTCCCATGGAATATCCCGGCTGGATCCCCTTTCCCATTCCCATGGAATATCCCGGCTGGATCCCCTTTCCCATTCCCATGGAATATCCCGGCTGGATCCCCTTTCCCGCTCCCATGGAATATCCCGGCTGGATCCCCTTTCCCATTCCCATGGAATATCCCGGCTGGATCCCCTTTCCCATTCCCATGGAATATCCCGGCTCCAGCTCTTACCCGATCCTGACCTCGGCAGCGCCGCTCCCGCTCTGGGAAATCAAAGGAAAAATCCACAATCCACAAAGGAAAAGCGGGAAGGGAGCTCCTGGATCCAGGGGGATCCAAGGTTCCAGATTCCCGGGATCCTGAGGGATCCAGAGGGATTCCAGAGGATTCCGGAGCTCTGCAGCACCCTGGGCTGCCGTTCCAGCTGCTCCAACCATCCCAAATTCCCGGCGGGATCCGGCCCTTGGATGTGCCACAGGGCCATTCCCAAAGAACCCCTCTGCCAGCCCCTGGAATTCCCTGGATTCATTCCCAAAGAACCCCTCTGCCAGCCCCTGGAATTCCCTGGATTCATTCCCAAAGAACCCCTCTCCCAGCCCCTGGAATTCCCTGGATTCATTCCCAAAGAACCCCTCTCCCAGCCCCTGGAATTCCCTGGATTCATTCCCAAAGAACCCCTCTCCCAGCCCCTGGAATTCCCTGGATTCACTCCCATCCCAGCCCTACCTCTGCCAGCTCCGGTGTGAGGCAGCTCCAGGAAAAACCCCGGAACGCCGGGAATGGCCGGAGAGGGAGGGAAAAATTAATGAGGCAGGAGAGCAACGAACCAACAAAACCCAACTGGAAACGCCTCCGGTTAAAGATTAGACGGGAATCGGGAGTTGGGAATGGGGAATGGGGAATGGGGAATGGGGAATGGGGAATGGGAAATGGGGAATGGGGGAATGGGGAATGGGGAATGGGGAATGGGGAATGGGGAATTGGGAATTTAAGGGTCCTTCCGACCTGGAATTCTGGGATTCTCAGAGGGAGAAGGAATGAGCCCTTCCAGAGGCTTGGGCTTTTCCAGAGGCTCCTCCCAGGTGCAGGATCCCGCTGTGCACAGAGCCCCTGGATGGGATCCCTGAGCTGGGAGCACCTGGATCCATCCCAGCCCAGCCATTCCCGGGGCAGGGATCCCTTCCCTGTTCCAAATTCCCTGTTCCTTGTTCCCTATTCCCTGTTCCAAATTCCCTGTTCCTTGTTCCCTATTCCCTGTTCCTTGTTCCCTATTCCCTGTTCCCCATTCCCAGTTCCCAATTCCCAATTCCCGATTCCCAGTTCCCTGTCCCTGCTCCCTATTCCCTGTCCCTATTCCCCATTCCCTTTTCCCTGTTCCCATTCCCTGTTCCCAGTGGGAAGCAGGAGGAGGCTCCAGGCCGGGCCTCAGGCAGGAATTTGTGGTTTGGGAGCGCAGTGAGGGCACTGAGTCAGCGGGGCCGGGCCGGGCCGGGCCGGGCCTGCCTCCTCCTCCTCCTCCTCCTCCTCCTCCTCCTCCTCCTCCTCCTGGCACCGGTGTCCCTACCTGTCCCCACCTGTCCCCTGTCCTGCTGCCAGGAGCTCGGCCCTGTCACCTTGTCACCGTCCTCTGCCCATGGCACAGATCCCATGGCACCTTCCCTTTTTCCTTTCCTTTCCTTTCCTTTCCTTTCCTTTCCTTTCCTTTCCTTTCCTTTCCTTTCCTTTCCTTTCCTTTCCTTTCCTTTCCTTTCCTTTCCTTTCCTTTCCTTTCCTTTCCTTTCCTTTCCTTTCCTTTCCTTTCCTTTCCTTTCCTTTCCTTCCCTTCCCTTCCCTTCCCTTCCCTTCCCTTCCCTTCCCTTCCCTTCCCTTCCCTTCCCTTCCCTTCCCTTCCCTTCCCTTCCCTTCCCTTCCCTTCCCTTCCCTTCCCTTCCCTTCCCTTCCCTTCCCTTCCCTTCCCTTCCCTTCCCTTCCCTTCCCTTCCCTTCCCTTCCCTTCCCTTCCCTATGGAATTCCCTTCCCTATGGAATGCCGTTCCCTATGGAATGTCCCTCCCCCTGGCACGGCTCTCCCTGGCACATCCCTCGCTCCGTGCCAGCTCCAGCGGCGCTTTTCCAGGGGCCGGGAACATTCGGGAATTCCCGAGCAGCCCTGGACGCGTTTCCAGCGGCACCGGGAGAGCAGGAGCGGCGCTGGAAAACTCCGGGAGCGGCGCTGGAAAACTCCGGGAGCGGCGCTTGGAAAACTCCGGGAGCGGCGCTGGAAAACTCCGGGAGCGGCGCTGGAAAACTCCGGGAGCGCTCCCGGCGGGACAAGGGCGGCTTTGTGGGAGTTGTTGTTGTTGTTGCCGCTGGAATTCGCCGGGATCCGCCGGGATCCGCCGCTTTTCCACGCCAGAAACTCGCCGCTCCCACCCGAGTTTCCCTCGGGATTGGGGGATCCCAGACCCCATCCCGCTCCCGAGGGAAACTTCCCGGGAATTCCCGATCCCCCCGCGCCGGGAGCGGCGGGAGGGCCGGGAATGCTCCCGCTGCTCCGGCACTTCTGCCATTCCCATTCCCATTCCCATTCCCATTCCCATTCCCATTCCCACTCCCTTAATCCCGACCTTTTGGGAGCCGAGCCTCGGGATCAGCGGGAAAAACCGGGAATGCGGAGAGGGGGAAAAGCCGGGACTTACTGCGCCTCTGGATGCGGCGTTTTCCAGCGCTGCCTCCAAATCCCGGGATTTCTCAGCCGGGAACAAACTCTGCCCACATGGAACTGCGGGCTCGGCTTTTCCAGAGGCACGATCCCGCCGGGAAACGCCCACAGCGATGATCCCAGAGCCGGTAATTCCCAGGTTTTGGGAGGAAGGGAGGGAATGAACCCTGGCTCGTCCAAGGAACAAAAAAATAAATAAAAAATTCCCAGATCAACCCGGAAATCAGCGCGGCCAAACGCGGCCGGGATCGGATCCAGCGGCGAGGAAGTGGAAAAAAAAGCAGGAAAAAATATCAAAATCCCAACCCCGCCGCGCATCCGCGCCTCTGGAAAACTCCCGGAGCTCCTCCCGAGAATTCCAGCCCTGCCGCGGCTGCTCATTCCCAGATTATTCCCACAAATCCCAGCCCGGAGAGTTTCCCGTTCTGCTTCCCAAAAATCCGCTGCTTTTCCCGCAGTGTTCCGCTGGGAACGGCTTTCCCCAATTTCAGAGAGTGGGATGGGGAGGGATGGAGCGGGCTGGGTTTATTATTATTATTATTATTATTATTATTATTATTATTATTAATTATTATCCCTTAGTTAGTCAGGAATTGGGAGCAGCGGAGCCAGGCAGGGCTGGTGGATTCCCAGCTCTATCCCACAGGAAAATCCTGGGAATTCCTGGGAATTAACCCCGTCCTGCTGGCACTGGGACAGGGCTTTTCCCTGTTTTTTCCCTGGATACGCCCTCCCAGGGCTCTGGAATTCCGTTCCCACCTTCAGGGATGCTCCGAGGCTCTTTTCAATCCCAGCGTGCCGAGGAATGGGAAGCACTCGGGAAAATCCCGGAATATTTTGGGCAGGATGAGCAGGGACACCTTTCCCTATGGACATTCCCAGGATCCAGGGGCAGCCACAGCTTCTCTGGGAATTCCAGCCCAGCCGGGAATTCCTTCCCAGGATCCATCCAAATCTCCACTTTTCCAGCCATTTCCTGTGTGCTGCTCCTCCATCCCTGATCCCAATCCTTCTCCAGCTCTCCCTGGATTCCTGGAAGGGGCTCTGGGATTCCCTGGAGCAGCATTTCCCCATTCCCAACACCTGGGATATTTTCAGTGACCGTTCCATTAAAATCCTCGTTTAAGGAATCCCAAAACCTCCAAAGGTTTACCAGGAATAATTCCCAGCAGGAATCCACCACCAAACCACTGATTAACAGGAAAAATCTTCATTTTCCCACTTTTCCAGGAAAAAACCTCCTTAAAACCACGACACCTCAAAGCCACCACAGGGAAAAAAAAAAACAAACTTGGAAAACATTTGGAAAGTAAAATACTTGGAAAATCCCCAAATAACGGAGACATCCCAAGGTTTTTTTCCTTAAGATAAAAAAATTTATTTCCCACTCTTAGAAAGCTTTCCAAGCATTCCCAATGTCCCATAGAAACGTAGGAGAACCTCTTCCCGCCAAAAAATTCCGGAGGGGCGGAATACAAAACTATCCTGTGCACATTGTGCTTAAAGGAGCGCCCTGCCCGGAGCATCCTGTAAACAAATTATTGCATATTTTCCATCGGGATCCTCGGGAAAATCCCGGAAAATCCAACGAAATCCCAGCCAAGCCACGCCCGGGGAGGAGGAGAACGGGAATGAGCGGATTCCAGGGAATGCGGGATCCCAGGGAATGCGGAATCCCAGGGAATTCCGGATCCCAGGGAATTCCAGATCCCAGGGAATGCGGGATTCCAGGGAATGCCGGATCCCAGGGAGGGTTGTGCTTGTGTTGTTGGGGTGGGGGAGCCACGGAGAGGGGATCCCATGGGAAGAGCCAATGGATCTGCGGGTGAAAATCTGGGATGGAAGCTGATCCTGGTCCCAAAGATCTCTGGGAGTTTGAAGATGGGAAAATGAACAAAGAAATCCTAAACCGGAATGAATTCCAAGAAGTTTCGGGGATCGGCTCCACGGCCAAGGGCCCTCTTCCAGTGCACAAATGGAATTTAAGGAATACCAGCAATTCCCCCTGGATTTACAGCCTCTGGTGATGGAAGGACAACCTTGGAATGCTCCACCCCAAACTTCCAGCGGTGTCCATGGAGAAAGGATCCCATGGGAAGGGCCAATGGATCTCCAGAGGAAAATCTGGGATGGAAGCTGATCTTGGGAGCTTGAAGATGGAAAAATGAACCAAAATATCCCAAACTGGAATGAATTCCATGAAGTTTTGGGCGCTGCTGGCGTGGTCAAGGATCCTCTTCCAAGGTAATTTAAGGAATTTAAGGAATATCAGGAATATCCCCATGGATTCTCCATAGATTTACAGCCTCTGGGGATTCCTGGAAGCTCCACCTGCCTAAGGCCACCGGAAGGTGACGGAAGGAGAAGCTGTGGGACAGGAGGGACAACCTTGGAACACCCATCCCGCGCTTCCCGAGCGGGAAAATCTGCCGCACTCCAACCCCACCGGCGGCACCAATTCCCAAAAAACCCAACCAAGAGGAATTCCGGCCTCTGTAAGGCACCAAAACCACCCTGGAGCAGCACCCAAGGAGCTCTCCGGGTTTTCCAGCTGGGAAAACGATGGAAGGAACACGCCGGGGGAGGACGGAGCGGATTTTTGGGAAGGGATCCCAGGTTTGGGGTGGGTTTGTGTCCGTTGCGTTTCCATGGGCTTGGAAAAAATTCCCCTCTGCTACCTTTGGTATTGGAATTTCTCCTCCGCCGTCCACCGGATGGATGGATCCGACCGGAGCGCGCGGATTAAAGCCGGGAAAAAGTCACTGCGGGATCGGTGAGAAATGAAGGAAAAGCCTCAAGAAATGAAAGCAATGGAAAGATGGAGATGGGTGTTGTCCTTGTGCCCAGGATTTTGGGATTGGGATCAGCCCCACCATGGAACGGGAGCAGTGGGAATTTCCAAAGTCCATCCGGGAGTTTGCATCACGCAGCCGGTGGGATCATGGAATCGTGGAATGGTTTGGTGGGAAGGACCTTAAAGCTCATCCCATTCCACAGGGACCTTCCACTGTCCCAGGCTGCTCCAAGCTGGCCTTGGACATTCCAGGGATCCAGAGGCAGCCACAGCTTCTCTGGGAATTCCAGCCCAGGGAGAGCTGGAAAAACCTCTGGGATGGAATTGTTGAAATGCCGGATGGGCTGGAGCAGGGGAAAAATGAAAATTCCCGAATTCTTGAACTTCCTGAGGAACTCCGGACGAGCTCCATGTCCCGCTCAGCAATTCCCAAAAATGCCCCCAGTGCTCTGAGGAACCTCTCAGATGGAATTCCAAAATCCCACGGAAAACATGGAGCTACAGGAAAAGGGATCCCAGCTCCGAGGGAATTCTGGTGATCGGGAAAGGGGATCCCAGC
The DNA here is from genome assembly GCF_048771995.1 of Taeniopygia guttata. Lineage (NCBI taxonomy): Eukaryota > Metazoa > Chordata > Aves > Passeriformes > Estrildidae > Taeniopygia > Taeniopygia guttata. The sequence continues at coordinate 19,898,669 of NC_133035.1, read as the reverse complement.
TCCGAGGGAATTCCAGTCACTGGGATAAGGATCCCAGCTCCCAGGGAGTTCTGCTGACTGGGATAAGGGATCCCAGCTCCGAGGGGACACCGGTGCTGGTGGCCTGGGGCTGTGTGCTCCAGGCTCCCAGTTGTGCTTCCATAACGCCGGGCACGTGTTTTCCATGAAAAAACCCTCCAGCTCCAGGATCTCCAGGCAGAGAAGCTGCCGAAAAATTCCAACTGGGGATTTTTCGTCCCGAAAAAGCGAATCCCTAGGGAAACCCCCCCTCCCCCCTCACCGCTTTAAAGCCACGCTTCGCTCTCCCAGGCTCCGAGCGATTCCCGTGCTCGGCGCTCATCCCGCGGGAGCCGCTCCAACACCACGGACACAAAATCCCACTTCCAGAGGCGCTGGATGCGCCCTCCGGGCAGCCACCACGCCCCACGAGACTTCTATGGCTTCTGCAAAGGTTTCCCTCGGGAGAGGAAACGCCAATCCCAACAAAACCCCAACGTCGGCGCCGGAGAGCGTCCCGATCCCAAGCTTTCCCGGGAGCAGTTTTAAGGCCCGTGTTTTTGGGAAGGGCGGGCGGGAGGAGCTCAGTTGTGCTTGGCCCGCCCTCCCCGCAGGTAGCTCTTCCACCTCTTGACGAACTCCTTGAAGACGGGCGCGTCGTCGACGGAGCCCAGCAGCTGCAGCTGGTTGATGTGGGTGGTGTGGTAGTCCCAGCGCGCCAGGTTGGGCGCCGTGCCCAGCATGAAGTGCCGCAGGTCGTAGATGGTGCCGGAGCCGGTGTCGAAGAGCGGCAGCATGGCCTTGAGCGACTCCATGCCGCGCTCGTAGAGCAGCCGCGCCTCCTTGCCCAGCTTCTCCCCCGCCGTCTCCTTCAGGTCGTAGAGGCCGATCAGGGCGTACATGAAGCCGTTGAGCACGAAGGAGCTGGGCGTGGTGGGGTACTCCTCGTACCAGTCGTGCCGGTTCATGAACACCGCCTTGACCCCGCGCTGCTCCGCCGGCAGCTTGAAGGGCGCCGTGGCCCGCAGCGCCGCGCCCAGGAACGCCGGATCCTTGGTCAGCTGGTAGGCCCTGACCAGCGTGGACATGGCCTGGCCTTGCGCCATGGCCGAGTACCAGCCCGGATCCAAGGATTTGAAGCCTTCTCCCAACTTCCTGGTGACCATGATGGGCCAACCGCCGCGCTCGTCCTGGTTGCGCAGCAGCCAGCGGCTGGCGGCGAAGAAGGCGGCCATGTGGGCGGTGGCCGAGATGGTGACGTTGTCCAGGAGGCCGCGGCCTTTGGCCACCAAGCGCAGCACCCGCTTGGGCATGATCTTGGTCTGCTTCACCGCCTTGGTGTTGGAGAGCCCCACGCCCTTGCGCAGGTCCGTCAGCAGGTCCCGGGTCAGCGTGCTCCAGCTGCCGCGCGCGCCGATGCCGTAGAAGATGTCCCGGTCCCGCAGGGCGATGAGCTGCGTGCTGGACACGTAGTGCACGGTGAAGAGCTGGTTCCTCTCCGTGGTCTCCAGCACCACGGACACGCTGCCGTTGCTCAGCAGCTTCAGGTCGAAGGAGATGATGAAATCCCGGCCGTTGTTCAGCTCCAGGGAGACGCCCTCGGAGCTTTCTGCGAAAAAAGCAAAGCCTGGGAAAAGGCCGGCTCGGCACGGGAGGATTCGCCTCTCCCAAGGGTTGGGGAGGATTCCAGAGGCCATCCCCGCTCCCGAGGGATTCCAAAGCTTTTAGAGCAGCCCTTCAATAATTCAGCGTTTCTGGGCTGTTTCACATGATTGGACTGGGAATGGAGGATTGGGAATGGAAGGGATGGGGAATGAACGATGGGGAATGAAAGGACTGGGAATGAAGGATGGGGAATGGAGGATTGGGAATGAAAAGGATGGGGAATGAAGGACTGGGAATGAAGGACTGGGAATGCAGGACTGGGAATGAAAAATTGAGAATGAAAAGGATGGGGAATGAAGGACTGGGAATGAAAACTATGGGAATGAAAACTATGGGAATGAAAACTATGGGAATGGAGGATTGGGAATGAAAAGGATGGGAAATGAAGGACTGGGAATGAACGATTGGGAATGAAGGACTGGGAATGAAAAGATGGGGAAGGAAGGATATGGAATGAAAAGGATGAGGAATGAAGGACTGGGAATGAAAAATTGGGAATGAAGGATTGGGAATTAAAAGGATGGGGAATGGAGGATTTGGAATGAAAAGGATGGGGAATGGAGGATTGGGAATCAAAAGGATGGGAAATTAAGGACTGGGAATGCAGGACTGGGAATGAAAAATTGAGAATGAAAAGGATGGGGAATGAAGGACTGGGAATGAAAACGATGGGAAATGAAGGACTGGGAATGAAGGATATGGAATGAAAAGAATGAGGAATGAAGGACTGGGAATGCAGGACTGGGAATGAAAAATTGGGAATGAAAAGGATGGGAAATTAAGGACTGGGAATGAAGGACTGGGAATGAAAAGGATGGGGAAGGAAGGACTGGGAATGAAGGACTGAGAAAGAAAGGATGGGAAATGGAAAGGATGGGATATGGAGAATTGGGAATGAAGGATTGGGAATGAAAGGACTGGGAAGGAAGGATTGGTAAGGAAAAGGATGGGGAAGAAAAAGGACAGAGAATGAAAAGGATGAAGAGTGAAGAGGACAGGAAATGAAGCATAGGGAACAAAAAGGATTGGGAACGAAGGACTGGGAATTAAAAGGGTGGGGAACAAAGGACTGGCAATGAATACTTGGGAATGAAAAAGATTGGGAACGAAGGATTAGGAACAAAGGCCAAACAAAACCCCAGCCCCCAACAACTCCCATTCCCTTCTCCGGAATTCCCGCCACCCACCTGGGCAGGAGAACTGCTTGACTCCGGTGAGCCGGGACTTGTCCCAGACGGTGGTGAGGGAGCAGCCCTTGGGCACTGTCCACTCCCCGTTCCCGTTCCCGTTCCCGTCTCCCGCTGTCTCGTACACCTCCACATGCGGCGGCTTCTCCGTCAGGTTCTTGCTGTAGTGGCTCAGCCCGTACTGGGCGATCTGGATGGGGTAGAAGTAGCCCTGAGGGCCCCACTGCGTGGAGAGAGGAACTCCTGCCCGGAAAAAAACACGGATAGAAGTGTTGGAATGAGGGGAAAACTCCTCCTCTGCGCCCCAGAATTCCGGGAGCGCCATCAATGCGGTTGGAGGTTGGAGGGAAATCCTGGGGAAGGAGGGGTTGGGTCTTTTCCCACTAAAATCTGGAATTCTGTGGGTTTAGCTGGCAGAGGAATCCCTGGCATGGTCTCCGCAACTTTTATGGAATTGTGGGATGGGCTGGGTGCAAGGGAACCTCTTCCCATTCCAGCCCTTCCAAGGGTTGGGATACTTCCACCATCCCAGAGTGCTCCAAGCTGGTCTTGGACATTCCCAGGATCCATTGGCAGCCCCAGCATCTCTGGGAATTCCAGCCCAGCCAGAACTCCTTCCCAAAATCCCATCTATCCCTGCCCCGCAGCACTGGGAGCCATTCCCTGTGTCCCGTCCCTCCCATCTTTGATGATCCCAAGGCTGGAGGTGCCACCACAAAACCCCATTCCCACATTCCCACCAGGACATCCAGCTCGCTCTGCACTTCCAGCACATTTCAAGGACCATCCCACCCCCAGGAATCCCCAGGAATCTCCAGGATTCCCACATTCCCACCAGGACATCCAGGTCGCTCCACACTTCCAGGACATTTCTTGGAGCACTTCCAGGAGACTTTAAGGATCATCCCAACCCCGGGAATCCCCTGGATTCCCACCAGGACATCCAGGTCACTCCAGACTTCCAGCACATTTTAAGGAGCGCTTCCAGCACATTTCAAGGATCATCCCAACGCCAAAAATTCCCGGGAATACCCAGGATTCCCACCAGAACATCCAGGTCACTCAGCACTTCCAGCACGTTTTAAGGAGCACTTCCAGCAAGTTTCAAGGAAGAACCCCCAGGAATCCCCATCAGAACATCCAGCTCACTCTGCACTTCCAGCACATTTCAAGGACCATCCCACCCCCAGGAATCCCCAGGAATCTGCAGGATTCCCACATTCCCACCAGGACATCCAGGTCACTCTGCACTTCCAGCACATTTTAAGAAGCACTTCCAGCATGTTTCAAGGAAGAACCTCCAGGAATTCCCACCAGAACATCCAGGTCACTCTGCACTTCCAGGAGCCTTTAGGGACCATCCCAACCCTGGTAATTCCCAGGAATCCCCAGGATTCCCACCAGAACATCCAGGTCACTCTGCACTTCCAGCACATTTCCCAGAGTGCTTCCAGGATCCTTTAAGGCTCACCCCAACCCCGCTGAACCCCGCTGAACCCCGTTGAACCCCGTGAACCCCGCTGAACCCCATTGAACCCCGCTGAACCCCGCTGAACCCCGCTGAACCCCGTTGAACCCCATTGAACCCCGCTGAACCCCACTGAACCCCACTGAACCCCGCTGAACCCCGGGAACCCCGTTGAACCCCGCCATCCGCACCTTCCACGCCGCTGATGCACTTGACGCGGTCGCGCAGCTCGACGTTGTAGCCCTCGAAGGACATGAAGACGCCGTCGGGGCGGTATGGCGCGCGCTGCGCGTACACCTTGGAGTAGCTGTGGGAGAACTCGAAGCGCTCGCGGCCCTCGGCCTGGGCGATGCGCCCGTACACCTGGAAGTATTTCTCCAGCCAGCTGAAGGGCAGGAACACCTCCTGGCCCTCGCGCCGCCCCTTCACCGTCTGCTCCTCGTTGATGACGCAGTCGATCTCCTCGTACCTGGGCCCCGCCGCCATTCCCGCCGCCATTCCCGCCTTTCCCGGCGACGCCTCCTCGCCGTCGGGAATTCCGGCGGCGCTGCCGCGGCGCTCCGGAGCGGGCTGGGAGCAGCGGGCCCAGAGCAGCAGCGAGAGCAGAGCCAGGAGGGAGCAGAGCACCAGGAGAGCCTTGGAGCTGAGGCGGGCCAGGCAGCGCATGGTGCTGCATTCCTGGGGAAATGGGGGAAAACGGGGTTAGAACATGGAGTTGGGATTTCCCAGATGGGAATGGTGCTGCATTCCTGGGAAAAATAGGGAAAAATGGGGTCAGAACATGGATTTGGGATTTCCTGGATGGGAATGGCACTCATGGTGGAATATTCCTGGGAAAACCATGGAAAAATGGAATCAGAACATGGATTTGGGATTTCCCAGATGGGAATGATCAGAGTGGCAGGGCCAGGCAGCACATGGTGCTGCATTCCTGGGGGAAATAGGGAAAAATACGGAAAAACGGGGTCAGAGATGGAGTTGGGATGTTCTGGATGGGAATGGTCACGGTGGCAGGGCCAGGCAGCGCATGGTGCTGCATTCCTGGGGGAAAATAGGGAAAAATAGGGAAAAACAGGGTCAGAAGATGGAGTTGGGATGTTCTGGATGGGAATGGTGCTGCATTCCTGGAGGAAAATAGGGAAAAATAGGGAAAAACAGGGTCAGAAGATGGATTTGGGATGTTTTGGATGGGAATGGTGCTGCATTCCTGGGGAAAACATGGAAAAATGGGGTTAGAAGATGGAGTTGGGATGTTCTGGATGGGAATGGTGCCACATTCCTGGGGAAAAATAGGGAAAAATACGGAAAAACAGGGTCAGAACATGGAGCTGGGATGTTCTGGATGGCAATGGCGCTGCATTCCTGGGGAAAACATGGAAAAACAGGGTCAGAATATGGAGTTGGGATGTTCTAGATGGGAATGGTGCTGCATTCCTAGGGGACAATAGGGAAAAATAGGGAAAAACGGGGTCAGGAGATGGATTTGGGATGTTCTGGATGGGAATGGTGCTGCATTCCTAGGGGGAAATAGGGAAAAATACAGAAAAACGGGGTCAGAAGATGGATTTGGGATGTTCTGGATGGGAATGGTGCTGCATTCCTGGGGAAAACATGGAAAAATGGGGTCAGAACATGGATTTGGGATTTCCCAGATGGGAATGGTGCTGCACTCCTGGGAAAAATATGGAAAGACGGGATCAGAACATGGATTTGGGATGTTCTGGACGGGAATGGTCAGAGTGGCACAGCCAGGCAGCGCATGGTGCTGCATTTCTGGGGAAAAATACAGAAAAACGGGGTCAGAAGATGGATATGGGATGTTCTGGATGGGAATGGTCATGGTGGCAGGGCCAGGCAGCGCATGGGGCTGCATTCCTGGGAAAAATAGGGAAAAATGGGGAAAAACGGGGAAAAAAGGGGTCAGGGAAGGGATTTGGGATGTCCTGAATAGGAATGGTCAGCACATAGTCCTGCATTCCTGGGAAAAACATGGGAAAATGGGGAAATATGGGGTCAAGAGAGAGGGATTTGGGATGTTCTGGATGGGAATGGTCAGCAGTCCTGGGAAAAGCCAGGAAAAATGGGGCCAGGAAAGGGATTTCAGATTTCCTGGATGGGAATGGCACTCATGGTGGAATATTCCTGGGAAAAACACGGAAAAATGGGATCAGGACAAGGATTTGGGATTTCCCAGCTGGGAACGGCGCCCCTGTCCCAGGGTGAGTGGCAACATTCCCTGGAATTGGGGAAATGTGGGATCCAAGCTGGGAGAGGAACTCCAGGGATCCCAGCAGAGCCGGGAATAAACGGGAATGGGGAAAAGCAGCGCTGCTCTTACCTTAGGGAAAGGGAATTCTGGGAATCCTAACGCATCTCGAGCTTCCAGAGGCAAAAATCCCGGGATTTACGGATTCCTCTTGGGATTCCTGCAGGGAAAACCAGGAAAAATGGAGCTGGAGCAGCTCCAGATGGAGCTTTTCCTGGGAAATCCTGCTATTCCCAGGAAACTCCTCAGAATTCCAGGAAAATCCTGACATTCCCAGGGAAATCCTGGTATTCCCAGGAAACGCTTCAGAATTCCAGGAAAACCCTCAGGGGATCCCAGGAAATTCCAGATGCCGTATTCCCGAATCCCAGAGCCGGGATTCCAGCATTCCACATTCCCCCAGCCCATATCCCGCATTCCCGCACATTCCCAGCCCACATTCCCGCATTCCCAAATAATTCCCAGCGCTCCCATTCCCTCATTCCAGGCTCCGGCAGCAGCCCCGAGACGCTCCGAGCACGCCCGGCCGCCGGCTAATCGCGCTGCCCCGTGTCCCCCCGCGCCGCCATGATTCCCAGCAATGCCGTTATCCCCGCCGTTCCCGTTATCCCGGGAATTCCCGGGAATTCCGGCCCCGCTCCCTTTACCCGGGGCCTGGCGGGCGGCGGAACCACCCGCGCGGGGCAGCGGGGGGAGCACGGAGGGGCGCGCGGCGGGGCTCCGCCCTCGCGCGCCGCGGCCAATGGGAGCGCGCGGCGGGGGCGGGCGCCGACCAATAGGAGAGCGCGGCGCGGCGGTGCCGCCGCCATAACGGCGCCGGGTAGGGCGGGGCGGGAAGGAGGAGGCGCCGCCGCCGCCGCCACCACCACCGCCACCCCGGGGCGGCTCCGGGAGCGCTGCGGGCGCCGCTCGCACCCGCGGGGGGCCCCGGCAGCGCCGCAGGCCCCGCTGGCCCCGGCGCGGCCTCCGGTGGTACCGGGGGGGGAGCGGCGGGGGCGGCCCCGCCCCGTCTTCCCGCGAGAGCGGCGGCGGCCAATCAGAAGCGCGCGATTAAGGGGCGGGGCTTGAGGGCGGTGCGCGGTGTTGATTGGCTGGCGGGGGCCACGCCCACAGCGCGGTCACGTGGCAGGGCCGCGTGGGGCGGGAGCCGCCGGTTCTGGTGGCGCCAATTAACGGAGTTAATGAATAATTAATTATTAATAATTAATGAGTAATTGATGGATAACCGATGGATAATCGATGGATAATGGATGGGAGGAACCGGGAGAGCGGCGGGGCTGGGGGAGCGGCTGCACCAGGGGAGGTTTGGGAATGTTGGGATCATTCCCGCCTGGAAAATTCCCACCTGAGAAATTCCCACCTGGAAAAAGCTCCAGGCATGGAAGAGCTGGAATTGCTTCCATCAACCTCAACATTCCTCAATTATTCCTCAGATCCAAGAAAACTTTCCCATTTTTTCCCCAATTCTTCCCCAGATCCAAAGGAAAGTTTCCCACCTTTTCCTGATTTATTCTCACATCCAAAGGAAAGTTTCCCACATTTTCCTGATATATTCCTCCAATCCAAAGGAAAGTTTTCCATCTTTTCCTGATTTATTCTCATATCCAATGGAAACATTCCCATCTTTTCCTGACTTATTCTCAGATCCAAGGGGAAGTTTCCCATCTTTTCCTCAGATCCAAAGGAAACATTCCCATCTTTTCCCGATTTATTCTCGGATCCAAAGGAAACATTCCCACCTTTTCCTGATTTTTTTCTCGGATCCAAAGGAAACATTCCCACCTTTTCCTGAGTTATTTCTCAGATCCAAAGGGAAGTTTCCCATCTTTTCCCAATTTATTCCTCATATCCAAAGGAAACATTCCCACCTTTTCCTGAGTTGTTCCTCAGATGCAAAGGGAAGTTTCCCATTTTTTCCTCAGATCCAAAGGACACATTCCCATCTTTTCCCGATTTATTCTCAGATCCAAAGGAAACATTCCCATCTTTTCCCGATTTATTCTCAGATCCAAAGGAAACATTCCCATCTTTTCCCGATTTATTCTCGGATCTGAAGGAAACATTCCCATCTTTTCCCGATTTATTCTCGGATCCAAAGGAAACATTCCCAGAGCTCCGTGGCCCAGCCCCGTCTCTCTCTCCCGGTCCCTGCGGATCCGGGCTGGGTGTCCCGGGACCGGCTCCGCTCAGAAGTTTTCCCGGGAGAAGCGGAAGCCGAAGGCGCGGCAGTGCCGGCGGATGATCCCGGCCAGCGCCGCGGAGCCGCAGAAGAACACGGCGACATTCCCACGCCGCTCCAACGCCACCTTCCCGAACACCTGCGCTGGGAGCACCGGGATCTGCCATTCCCTGCCCTCCCTGCCCGTCCCACCATCCCGGGATCTGCCATTCCCTCCCTTCCCTGCCCGTTCTGTCATCCCGGGATCTGCCATTCCCTGCCCTCCCTGCCCGTTCTGTCATCCCAGGATCTGCCATTCCCTCCCCTCCCTGCCCGTTCCGCCATCCCGGGATCTGCCATTCCCTCCTCTCCCTGCCCGTCCCACCATCCCGGGATCTGCCATTCCCTGCCCTCCCTGCCCATCCCACCATCCCAGGATCCCATCCCGTCATCCCAGGTTAGAGGAGACATTTGGGATGAGGCCATCTCTGGGGTCCCTTCCAGCCCAACTCATTCCATGATTGTGATCCCATTCCATGATTTTCTGATCCCATTCCCCAATTCTCTTGACACCATTCCATAATTTTCTGATCCCGTTCCCCGGTTCTCTGATCCTGTTCCCTGGTTCTCTGACACCATTCCATGATTTTCTGATCCCATTCCATGATTTTCTGACCCCATTCCACGAGCCCATGATCCCATTCCATGATTCCAGAATGTGACCCAGAATGAGAGGCTTGGAATGAGATCATCTTCCCATTCTCTCCCAACCCATTCCCTGATTCTCTGATCCCATTCCATGATACCATGATCCCATTCCCTGATTCCGTGATCCCAGTCCATGATTCCATTCCCCAGTTCTCTGATCCCATTCCCTGATCCCATGATCCCATTCCATGATCATGATCCCATTCCCTGATCCCATTCCCTGATCCCATGATCCCATTCCATGATCATGATCCCATTCCCTGATTCCATGATCCCTTTCCCTGATCCCGTGATCCCACTCCCTGATCCCATACCATGATTCCCCGATCCCATTCCCTCATTCCATTCCCCAATTCTCTGATCCTATTCCGTGATCCCATTCCCCAATGCCATTCCCTGATCTCATGATCCCATTCCCCAATCCCATACCGTGATTCCATGATCCCATTCTCCCATTCCATGATCCCATATCATGATTCCAGGATTGCATTCCCTGATCCATTCCCCAGTTCTCCGCTCCCATTCCATGATCCCATTCCCCAGTTCTCTGCTCCCATTCCATAATCCCATTCCCCAGTTCTCTGCTCCCATTCCCTGATCCATTCCCCAGTTCTCTGCTCCCATTCCATGATCCCATTCCCCAATTCTCCGCTCCCAATCCATGATCCCATTCCCCAATTCTCTGCTCCCATTCCATGATCCCATTCCCTGATTCTCTGACCCTGTGCCATGATTCCATGACTGCATTCCCTGATTCCATGATCCCATTCCCCAGTTCTCTGCTCCCAATCCATGATCCATTCCCCAGTTCTCTGCTCCCATTCCATGATCTATTCCCCAGTTCTCTGCTCCCATTCCATGATCCCATTCCCCAGTTCCCCGCTCCCATTCCATGATCCCATTCCCCAATTCTCTGCTCCCATTCCCTGATCCATTCCCCAGGTCTCTGCTCCCATTCCCTGATCCCATTCCCCAGTTCTCTGCTCCCATTCCCTGATCCATTCCCCAATTCTCTGCTCCCATTCCCTGATCCATTCCCCAGGTCTCTGCTCCCATTCCCTGATCCCATTCCCCAGTTCTCTGCTCCCATTCCCTGATCCATTCCCCAATTCTCTGCTCCCATTCCCTGATCCATTCCCCAGTTCTCTGCTCCCATTCCCTGATCCATTCCCCAGTTCTCCCATTCCCTGCTCCATTCCCCAATTCCCCGCTCCCTCCCTTGGCACCGCTCACCCTCTCCACACCCCCCCAGCATTCCCGCTCCATGGATCCCGGATTCCCTGACCTTGTCCCAGTGGGGGCGGCCGGGCCGGGTGCGGCTGCGGAGGCCGGAGATGGAATCGCGCTGCTCGCGGGCCGCCAGCAGCTCCAGCGCCAGCTGCAGCCCCAGCGCCCGCACGTCCCCGCAGCCCAGCGCCGAGGTCATGTACAGCTGCAGCTCCAGGAAATTCCCTGCGAATCCCGGGGTTCCAGTGCCCGCCGGGATCCCACCCCGCGGGTTTTCCCGGGAATGGCGCTCCCCGCTCACCTCCCGGCTCCAGCTCCGCCTGCTCCGTCTCCAGCTTGGCCAGGAGGCCCAGGAACCACTGCAGGTGCTGCTGGTCCCGCGTGATCCAGATGAAATCCACCTGGATTTTGGGGTGGGAAAGCCTCGGCGTGGGCACTCACCAGATCCCGGCACCAGATCCCGGTGCTGGATCCCAGCACCAGATCCCAGTGCCGGATCCCAGCACCAGATCTTGGTTCCAAATCCCAGCACCAGATCTTGGTTCCAAATCCCAGCACCAAATCCCCAACAGCAGATCCCAGTTCCAGATCCCGACACAAAATCCTGACACCAAATCCCAGCACCGGATCTTGGTTCCAAATCCCAGCACCAAATCCCCAACAGTAGATCCCAGTTCCAGATCCCAGCACCGGATCCCGACACCAAATCCCAACACCAGATCTTGGTGCCAAATCCCAACAGCGGATCCTGATGCCAGATCCTGAAACCAAATCCCAACACCGGATCCCAGCACCAAATCCTGACACCAAATCCTAATACCAGATCCCAGCACCAAATCTTGGTTCCAAATCCCAGCACCAAATCCCCAACAGCAGATCCCAGTTCCAGATCCCAGCACCAGATCCCGACACAAAATCCCGACACCGGATCCCAGCACCAAATCCTGACACCAAATCCTAATACCAGATCCCAGCACCAGATCTTGGTGCCAAATCCCGGCACCAAATCCCGGCACCAAATCCCAACACCAGATCCAGGCCCCATTCCCAAAGCTCCCGGATTTGAGGGATGCTCCCAAGCTCTCCAGGACCCTGCAGCCCCATCCCAGGCCGATGGGATCCCACATCCCCTCGTGTTCCCATTCCCACCTTCCGGAGCGTCATCTCCTCATCGCACCGTTCCTCGCTCCAGGAGAAATGGCAGCTGGGGCAGCTCTGCTTCCGCCGCCGGTACCTGCCGGGGGAGCGGCGCTTCCTGCTCCTTCCTGCCCATTCCTGCCTTTTCCTGCTCCTTCTTTCCCATTCCTGCTCCTTCCTGCCTTTTCCTGATCCTTCCTGCTCCTTCCTGCCTTTTCCTGCTCCTTCTTTCCCATTCCTGCTCCTTCCTGCCCATTCCTGCCTTTTCCTGCCCATTCCTGCCCATTCCTGCTCCTTCCTGCCTTTTCCTCCCCATTCCTGCTCCTTCCTGCCTTTTCCTGCCTTTTCCTGCTCTTTCTTTCCCATTCCTGCCCATTCCTGCCCATTCCTGCTCCCTCCTGCCCATTCCTGCCCATTCCTGCTCCTTCCTGCCCATTCCTGCTCCTTCCTGCCCATTCCTGCTCCTTCCTGCCTTTTCCTGCTCCTTTCTGCCTTTTCCTGCCCATTCCTGCTCCTTCCTGCCTTTTCCTGCTCCTTCCTGCTCCTTCCTGCCTTTTCCTGCTCCTTCCTGCCTTTTCCTGCCCATTCCTGATCCTTCCTGCTCATTCCTGCCTTTTCCTGCTCCTTCTTTCCCGTTCCTGCTCCTTCTTTCCCATTCCTGCTCCTTCCTGCCCATTCCTGCTCCTTCTTTCCCATTCCTGCTCCTTCCTGCCCATTCCTGCTCCTTCATCCCTTTTCTTTCTCCTTCCTGCCCATTCCTGCTCCTTTTTGCTCCCATTCCTGCTCCTTCCTTCCTTTTCCTGCTCCTTCCTGCCCCTTCCTGCTCCTTCCTTCCTTTTCCTGCTCATTCCTGCTCCTTCCTGCCCATTCCTGCCCATTCATCCCTTTTCCTTCTCCTTCCTGCCTTTTCCTGCTCCTTCCTGCCCATTCCTGCTCCTTTTTGCTCCCATTCCTGCCCATTCCTGCCTTTTCCTGCCCATTCCTGCTCCTTCCTGCCTTTTCCTGCTCCTTCTTTCCCATTCCTGCTCCTTCCTTCCTTTTCCTGCTCCTTCCTTCCTTTTCCTGCCCATTCCTGCCTTTTCCTGCCCATTCCTGCCTTTTCCTGCTCCTTCTTTCCCATTCCTGCTCCTTCCTTCCTTTTCCTGCTCCTTCCTTCCTTTTCCTGCCCATTCCTGCCTTTTCCTGCTCCTTCTTTCCCATTCCTGCTCCCTCCTGCCTTTTCCTGCTCCTTTCCTGCCCATTCCCTCCCCTTCCTGCCACAGCCAAGCTCCCTCCAAATTCCCAAGGCAAATCCTGGCACGGCGGGAGGCCCCACGTGTGCCCATGGGAATGGATCCCAAGGAAGGACAGAATCCCAAGGACAGAATCCCAAGGACAGAATCCCAAGGACTGAATCCCAAGGATCAGCTCCACGCAGGCATCCGTGCCATCAATCCCTGGGATATTCCCGATTCCAGGGGCTCGGCAGACCCACCGGAACATGATGCTCTGCAGGATGGAGGCGAAGGGGGTGATCCCGATGCCGGCCGCGATGAGGACGGCGTGCTCCGAGGTGAAGATCCGCCGGCTCGGAGATCCGTACGGACCGTCCAGGAAGCACTGGGACACATCCAACATCGGGGACACATCCAGGATTTCCAGGGGCTGGAGCAGCTCCCGGGCGGAGGAGAAGGGCACAAAGGGGATCCCGGAATTTGGGATCTTCCTGGGGTTTTGTGGGAGCAAGGAGTGGGTGGGAAGGAAGGGAGTTTTCCAGCAGGTGGGATCATCCGTGCACTGGGATACAGGGATGGGATGGGAATGGGGATGGGAATGGGGATGGGGATGGGGATGGGGATGGGATGGTGGGAATGCTGATCCCAGCCCATTTTCCAGGACCCAGGAAAGGCGGGAACATCCTCACCTTGACGCTGCAGCTCCGCTGGGTCTCCCCGGGCCCGGCACCCTGCAGGAGAGGGGAGCAGTGACCATCTCCCCCCTTCCCAAGCACTCCCAAAATTCCCTGGATTTGAAGTGTTTTCCCACTGGGCTGCACACACAATTCCAGCTGTCAATGCCACAATAATTCCCAAGGAATTTTTTTCCAAAGAGGAGCTTTTGAAGGAGCTTTATCCCATTTGGGATCCAATCCCTGTCCCCTGGGATGGGGGCAGTGCTCACCCCCTGCTCCAGGTCCTTTCCCGGGAAAGCGGCTCCGGAGGCTCGGAACGCCGTCAGCTCCACGGCTCCATCCCTGCCCGAGGCCACGGATCCTTCCTGGGAACAAAGGCCGGGAATCAGCGCTGGGATCAGCGCTCCCAGGATCTGCTGGGCCTCCAGCAGGGTCATAGGAATTCCCATTCCATGGAGCACAAAATCCCATCAGTCCCAAATCCCACCATCCCATCCATCCATCCCAAATCCTGTTCCATGGAGCACAAAATCCCATCAATCCCAAATCCCACCATCCCATCCATCCATCCCAAATCCTGTTCCATGGAGCACAAAATCCCATCAATCCCAAATCCCACCATCCATCCATCCATCCCAGATCCCATTCCTTGGAGCACAAAATCCCATCCATCCCAAATCCCACCATCCCATCCATCCATCCATCCATCCAAAATCACGTTCCATGGAGCACAAAATCCCATCCATCCCAAATCCCACCATCCCATCCATCCATCCCAAATCCCGTTCCATGGAGCACAAAATCCCATCCATCCCAAATCCCACCATCCCATCCATCCATCCCAAATCCCGTTCCATGGAGCACAAAATCCCATCAATCCCCCATCCATCCATGCATCCCAAATCCCATTCCATGGAGCACAAAATCCCATCAATCCCATTCATCCTCCATCCATCCATCCATCCCAAATCCCGTTCCATGGAGCACAAAATCCCATCAATCCCAAATCCCATCATCCCATCCATCCATCCCAAATCCCGTTCCATGGAGCACAAAATCCCATCAATCCCAATCCCACCATCCCATCCATGCGTCCCAAATCCTGTTCCATGGAGCACAAAATCCCATCAATCCCATCCCTCCTCCATCCATCCATGCGTCCCAAATCCCGTTCCATGGAGCACAAAATCTCACCAGTCCCAAATCCCACCATCCCATCCATCCATCCCAAATCCTGTTCCACGGAGCACAAAATCCCATCAATCGCATCCATCCCCCATCCATCCATGCATCCCAAATCCCGTTCCATGGAGCACAAGTCCCAAATCCCCCCATCCCATGTATCCATCCATCCCAAACCCCACCGATGGGAATTTGTGTCCCTCTGCCAAGGCTGTGTGACCCTGATGGAGGGACACAATTCCCGTTCCATGGGATACAAATCCTTCAAGGCTGGACGAGCAGGGAATGTTCATCCCGAGGGATTCCCGGGCTGGGATGATCCCATGGGATCCACTCCACATCCAGCTGCACCCATCCCTTTGGTCCCAATCCCACAGTCCCACCTGTTCCCGGCTCCTCCGCTCCCTCCAGCCCTTCCCGGGCGGATTCGGCTCCGGGCCGCGCGATTCCCGCTGCTGGAAGTACTCGTAGAGCTTGGTGGTCCATTGGCCCCGTGCCCGGATGTGCAGCCAGAGGGTTTCTGTGGGATCAATCCCAAAAATCCTGGAATTCTCTGGATTGGGAAGAACTTCAAACCCAACTCATCCCATGGAACCGCCTTCCATAGCCCGGCTCGCTCCAAGCCCCGTCCGAGCTGGAAAAACGTCACCGTGGGCATGGAAAAGAGATCCAGGGATGGGAAACGCATCCCAAGGGTGGGAAACAGATCCCAAATGGGAAAACAGATCCCAAGGGTGGGAAAACAGATCCCAAGGGTGGGAAACATTCCAGGGATGGGACACAGATCCCAAGGGTGGGAAAACAGATCCCAAATGGGAAAACAGATCCCAAGGGTGGGAAACATTCCAGGGATGGGACACTGATCCCAAGGGTGGGACACAGATGCCAAGGATGGGAAAACAGATCCCAAGGGTGGGAAAACAGATTCCAAGTGGGAAAACAGATCCCAAGGGTGGGAAACATTCCAGGGATGGGACACAGATCCCAAGGGTGGGAAAACAGATCCCAAGTGGGAAAACAGATCCCAAGGGTGGGAAACATTCCAGGGATGGAAAACAGATCCAGGGATGGGACATGGATCCCAAGGGTGGGAATACAGATCCCAAGGGTGGGGAAACAGATCCTGTGGGTGGAAAAGAGATCCTGGGGATGGAAAACAGATCTCAGGGATGGGAAATATTCCAGGGATGGGAAATATTCCAGGGACGGGAAATATTCCAGGGATGGGAAACAGATCCTGAGGATGAAAAACAGATCCTGAGGGTGGAAAAGAGATCCTGAGGATGAAAAGCAGATCCCAAGGGCGGGAAACAGATCCCAGGGATGGAAAACAGATCCTGGGGGTGTGACACAGATCCCAGGGATGTTAAGGGAAAATTCCAGGGGCGTTGGCAGGGAACACAGAACCTGGCTGCTCCGGGGCGCTGCTGATGGAGAAGGGGTGCCACTCGTAGGCGGCGATGGCCGGGATGTTCAGGTAGACGAAATCCCCCGGCTGGAAGCGGAAGGATTTCGGCCTCTGGATCACCAGGTGGGTCACCTGCGGGAGAGCGGGAGCAGGAAAACCGGGAATGGCCGAGGGGAACCTCCCGCTGGGTTCTGTGCAGCGGATAGTGGGAATTTGGAATGGATGGATGGATGATGGATGATGGATGGATGGATGGATGATGGATGGATGGATGATGGATGGATGGATGGATGGATGGATGGATGGATGGATGGATGGATGGATGGATGGATGGATGATGGATGGATGGATGATGGATGGATGGATGGATGGATGGATGGATGGATGGATGGATGATGGATGGATGGATGGATGGATGGATGATGGATGGATGGATGGATGGATGGATGATGGATGGATAATGGATGATGGATGGATTGATGATGGATGGATGGATGGGTGGATGGATGGGTGGATGGATGATGGATGGATGGATGGATGGATGGATGGATGGATGGATGGATGGATGGATGGGATGTGCGGTGTAAGGAATTTGGGATGGATGGGATTTGGGATGGATAGGATGGTGGGATTTGGGAGGTTTGGGATTTGGGATATTTGGGATTTTTTGGGATTTACTCCCACCTTGGAGGGCAGCAGCTTGGCCTCCAGGATGTGCAGATCCCCCGCCCGGCGCCACGCCCAGCCCAGAACCTTCTCCAGCACGAACAGGGAGCCGGGAACGAGGAACCACTTCCAGAATTGGGGAGCATGCAGGAGCAGCAGGAACCACACGGGGATGTAGGAGAGGTGGCTCCAGTAAAAAAGCTGGGAATGGGAACGGGAATGGGCGTGGGAAGTGCTGGACCCAAATGGTACTTCTTGGTGGGGCTGTCTGGGTATCCCAGCGGGAAAAGGCAGCCCAAGGGAATCCTGGAATCCCTGGGATTTGGCTTGGAAAGGACCCCAATCCCGACACCTCCTGCCATCCCAGGCTGCTCCAGGGAATCCTGGAATCTCTGGGATTTGGCTTGGAAAGGACCCCAATCCCAACACCTCCCACCATCCCAGGCTGCTCCAGGGACACTCCCAGGGATCCAGGAGCAGCCACAGCTTCTCCTGGAATTCCATCCCACCCCCTCCCAACCAGGAATTCCTTCCCAACTGGGAAATCATCCCCTGGGGAAGAAAATCCCAGGAATCCCGAACTGTGAGCGTGGCGTCCCACGGGGCAGCGCCAGGATGGGCGCCCCCAAATCCCACCACGGCACCCCCGACCTTCCAGCCGGGAATTCCCGTGGGATCACCTGGAAGTGGCCGCCGCGGCGCACGCAGGGGCTGGAGCAGGTGAACATGGGCAGGAGCAGCGCCAGCAGGGCCAGCCCGGTCTGCGGGGCACAGCCGCCAACGCCACCCGGGGCCAGCGGCCCGGCCAGGCCTGGGGACACGGCACGGCTCAGCAGGGACCTGCCACCCCCGGGAGTGGCCCGCGGGGATAACCCCCGGGAATGTCCCACTGGGAATGTCACCCGCGGGAGTGGCCCGCCGGGGATAACCCCCGGGAATGTCACCCTGGGAATGCCACCCTGGGAATGCCACCCTGGGAATGCCACCCCCGGGAGTGGCCCGCCGGGGATAACCCCCCTGGGAATGTCCCACTGGGAATGCCACCCTGGGAGTGGCCCGCGGGGATAACCCCCGGGAATGTCCCACTGGGAATAACCCCCCTGGGGATAACCCCCTGGAAATGCCACCTCGGGAATGCCACCCTGGGAATACCCCCCCGGGAGTGGCCCGCCGGGGATAACCCCCTGGGAATAACCCCGGGAATACCCCTGGGAATGTCCCACGGGAATGTCCCCGGGAATGCCCCCCGGGGAATAGCCCCCCCGGGATTGACACCTCGGGAATGCCACCCTGGGAATGGCAGCCCGGGAATGGCCCACCGGGGATAACCCCCCTGGAATAACCCCGGGAATGCCACCCTGGGAATGCCACCCCCGGGAGTGGCCTGCCGGGAATAACTCCCGGGAATGTCCCACCGGGAATGCCCCACTGGGAATGCCACCCCCGGGAATGCCACCCCCGGGAATGGCCCACCGGGGATAACCCCGCTGGGATTGACACCTCGGGAATAACCCCTTGGGAATGCCACCCCCGGGAGTGTCCCGCCGGGGATAACCCCCGGGAATAACCCCGGGAATGCCCCACTGGGAATGTCCCACCGGGAATGCTCCACGGGAATGCCACACCGGGAATGTCACCCTGGGAATGCCACCAGGGTGTGGGTGCCGGGATTTGGGAATGTGGGGTGCCGGGATTTGGGAATGCCGGGATTGGGATCCCGCTCACGACCTCGGCTGCCCGGCGGGAGCCGCTAGAGGGGGATCGGAGCCCGCGGCTGTGGCCGTGCCCTGCCCCCTGTCCCCTGTCCGTGCCCTGTCCTTGTCCTGTCCGTGCCCTGTCCCCTGTCCGTGTCACTGACCCGCCCGTGCCAGCTGTGCCCCGTGTCCCGTGTCACTGACCCACCCGTGTCCCGTGTCACTGACCCGCCCGTGCCAGGTGTGCCCCGTGTCACTGACCCAGCTGTGTCCCGTGTGACTGACCCGCCCGTGCCAGGTGTGCCCCGTGTCCCGTGTCACTGACCCGCCCGTGCCAGGTGTGCCCCCGCGTGGGCTGTCCCCAGGGCCAGCACCAGGTGTCCCACGCGCTCGTGGCCCCGCACGTGCAGCTCCAGCGGGAACAGCTCCGCCAGCGGCGTGGAACGGAGCCGGGTCAGGGAGCGCCGCAGCATCAGCGCCTGGGGACAGCCACGGGACAGGGACAGGGGGCAAAGAGGGGACAGGGACAGCGACAGGGACAGGGGGCAAAAAGGGGACAGGGACAGGGGACAGGGACAGCGACAGGGACAGCGACAGGGGACAGGGGGCAAAGAGGGGACAGGGACAGCGGCAGGGACAGGGGACAGGGGAGAGGGACAGGGATGGGAACAGGGATGGGAACAGGGACAGGGGACAGCGACGGGGACAGGGGAGAGGGACAGGGGACAAAGAGGGGACAGGGGACAAAGAGGGGACAGAGGACGGGGACAGAGGGCAAAAAGGGGACAGGGACAGCGACAGGGGGCAGGGGACAGCGACAGGGACAGGGGACAGGGGGCAAAGGGGACAGGGGACAGCGGCGGGGGACAGGGACAGGGGACAAGGGAGGTGAGGGATGGGGACAAGGGACAGCGATGGGGACAGGGGACAGGGCAGGGACAGCGGGGACAGGGCAGGGGAGAGGGACAGGAGTGAAGACAGGGACAGGAAGCAAAGAGGGGACAGGGGTGAGGGCAGGGACCAGGACAGGGAGGGGACAAGGGACAGCGGTGGGGACAGGGGACAGGGACGCGCAGTGGACGAGGAGGGGGGCACAGGGCACCTGGAGATGCCAAATGGAAATGGGAGGGACCGGGAGATAACCGGGAGAACGGGAACGGCGGGAGAGAACGGGAAATTCCAGGTGGGGGAATGGGAAACTCCAGGGGGACAATGGGAAATTCCAGGGGGACAATAGGAAATCCCAGGGGGACAATGGGAAATCCCAGGGGGACAATGGGAAATTCCAGGGGGGACAATGGGAAATTCCAGAGGGGAACTGGGAAATCCCAGGGGGACAATGGGAAATGTTGGGAGACAACGGGAAATTCCAAGTGGGGGACTGGGAAATATTGGGGGACAATGGGAAATTCCAGGGGGAACTGGGAAATTCCGGGAACAACAGGAAACTTTGGGCCAGCATCCCTCCTGGCTACCCCGGGCCCCTCCCGGCCTTCCCGGCTCCCTCCCGGCCGTGTCCCCCGGTGTCCCCCGGTGTCCCCCCGGTGTCGCGGGCACTCACGGGCAGCAGGGCGCAGTTGAGGTTGAGGCTCTGCCCGCAGCCCCGGGCCAGCGCCAGGGCCGGGCCGCGCTCCCGGTGCCACAGAGCCCCCAGGGCGAGCAGGAGCGCCGAGGTGGCGACCCAGAGCCCCAGGCAGCACCACCGGGCCCGGTGATCCCGGAGGGATTCCCGGGAAAAGCAGCAGATCCCGGCCCGCTGATCCCCGCGGGATTCCCGGGAAAAGCAGCAGATCCCGGCCCGCTGATCCCCGCGGGATTCCCGGGAAAAGCAGCAGATCCCGGCTCGGTGGTCCCCGCGGGATTCCCGGGAAAAGCAGCAGATCCCGGCCCGGTGATCCCCGCGGGATTCCCGGGAAAAGCAGCACAGCCAGGGCTCAGCAGGGCTGGGACTGGGGGGCTTCAGCCAGCTGGCGGCACTGGGAAAATGGGAATTGGGGTTTGGGTGGGAATTTGGGGGGGTTTGGGTGGGAATTTGGGGGGTTTGGGTGGGAATTTGGGGGCTTTGGGTGGGAATTTGGGGGCTTTGGATGTGAATTTGGGGGTTCGGATGGGCAATTTGTGGGTTTCGGATGGGAATCTTGCAGGTTCGGATGGGAATTTGTAGGGGTTCGGATGGGAATTTGGGGGGATCAGATGGGAATTTGTAGGGGTTTGGATGGGAATCTTGGGGGGTTTGGATGGGAATCTTGGGGGGTTTGCATGGGAATTTGGAGGGGTTTGGATGGGGAATTTGGAGGGGTTTGGGTGAGAATTTGTAGGGGTTCGGGTGGGAATTTGGGGGGTTTGGGTGGGAATTTGTGGGGTTCGGATGGGAATTTGGGGGGTTTGGATGGGAATTTGGGGGTTCGGATGGGAATTTGGGGGGTTCGGATGGGAATTTGGGGGGTTTGGGTGGGAATTTGGGGGGTTTGGGTGGGAATTTGGGGGTTCGGATGGGAATTTGGGGGGGGTTGGATGGGAATTTGGGGGGTTTGGGTGGGAATTTGGGGGGTTTGGGTGGGAATTTGGGGGTTCGGATGGGAATTTGGGGGGTTCGGATGGGGAATCTGGAGGGGTTCAGATGGGAATTTGGAGGGGTTTGGATGGGAATCTGGGGGGGTTTGGGTGAGAATTTGGGGGGTTTGGATGGGGAATTTGTAGGGGTTTGGGTGAGAATTTGGGGGGTTCAGATGGAATTTGGGGGGGTTTGGATGGGAATTTGGGGGGGTTTGGATGGAGAACAGGGAGCTGGAGAAGTCCCCAGCCCAGGGTGGTACCCGGCCCTACAGCCAGAGTGGCAGCATCCCTGCATCCATCCCAAAATCCAAACCCTGCCCCATCCCAAACCATCCCTGGTCCAAACCCTGCCCCCATCCCGACCCATCTCCGCTCCAATCCCAAACCTCTCCAGCCGCTCCCAGCCCCGCTGTGGGCTCCCCATGGGATCCTTTCCCAGAAATCCCGGAGTTCCCGTCCCCACCTGCTGCTCAGGCTCTCCAGGAGCTCGGGGAATGCCTCCAGCTGCTCCCGCAGCTCCGGGAAGGTGATGGAGCCGCTGTGATCCCGGTCCAGGGCCTGGAGCAGGGCCTGGCTCAGGGCCCCGAGCCGCTCCTCGGGAAGGGACAGGGAATTCTCCCGGAGACACCCCCGGAGCACCACCCGCAGCTCCTCGGCGTCGATGGAGCCGCTCCCTGGGAGCCGGGAGGATCCCGATATCCCACAGCCCATGGAGGTGCCTCCATCCCGATATCCCACAGCCCTCCGGAGTCATCTCCATCCCAATACCCTCTGGAGTCATCTCCATCCCAATATCCCACAGCCCATGGAGGCGCCTCCATCCCGATATCCCACAGCCCTCCGGAGTCATCTCCATCCCAATACCCTCTGGAGTCATCTCCATCCCAATATCCCACAGTCCTATGGAGCCACCTCCATCCCAAAATTCCAGTCCTACGGAGCCACCTCCATCCCGATATCCCACAGCCCATGGAGGCGCCTCCATCCCGATATCCCACAGCCCTCCAGAGTCACCTCCATCCCGATATCCCACAGCCCTCCAGAGTCATCTCCATCCCGATATCCCACAGCCCTCCAGAGTCATCTCCATCCCGATATCCCACAGCCCATGGAGGCGCCTCCATCCCGATATCCCACAGCCCTATGGAGTCATCTCCATCCCAATATCCCACAGCCCTCCAGAGTCATCTCCATCCCGATACCCTCTGGAGTCATGTCCATCCCGATATCCCGATATCTCACAGCCCTCCGGAGTCATCTCCGTCCCAATATCCCACAGCCCATGGAGGCGCCTACATCCCGATATTCCACAGCCCTCCGGAGTCATCTCCATCCCAAAATTCCAGTCCTACGGAGTCATCTCCATCCCGATATCCCACAGCCCTCCGGAGTCACCTCCATCCCAAAATTCCAGTCCTATGGAGTCACCTCCATCCCGATATTCCAGCCCTACGGAGCCACCTCCATCCTGATATCCCACAGCCCTATGGAGTCACCTCCATCCCAATATTTCAGCCCTACGGAGCCACCTCCATCCCGAAATTCCAGTCCTATGGAGTCACCTCCATCCTGATATTCCAGCCCTACAGAGCCACCTCCATCCCAATATTCCAGTCCTACGGAGCCACCTCCATCCCGAAATTCCAGTCCTACGGAGCCACCTCCATCCCAATATTCCAGAGCCCTATGGAGTCACCTCCATCCCAATATCCCACAGCCCATGGAGTCACCTCCATCCCAATTTTCCAGTCCCAATCCAGGAATTTCCCTTGCGGGGTGGAATATCCTGGGTGGGTCAGGATCTGCTCCCAGGAACCAGGGAGAGGATCATGGGAATGGCATCCGGGGAAGTTTGGGAATATTCCTTCCTGGAAAGGGCGACGTTGGAAGGGGACTTGGGGACAGGGTCAGGCGTGGGAACGGTTGGATTGAATCCCTGAGGGCTTTTCCAACCCAAATGATCCCAGAATTTCGGGAAAGTGGGATGGGGAGCTGGGATTGGAGCGAGTGTGACCAATGGAATCCTCGGCTTCCCGCTGGAATTTTCCCATTCCCACATGGAATGAGGGCAGCAGCCTCATCCCAGCCAAAGCCGGACGCTCGGAGAAGACCAAATCCCAAATCTATCCCAAAAAACCCCCAAGGAATCCCGTTTTTCTCTCTCACCATCCACGTCGTACACCTGGAAGAGGAAGCGGAGCTTTTCCATGGAATTCCCGCGGAGCAGCCGGCGCAGGGATCCCAGCAGCTCCTCCTGGCTCAGGGAGCCGCTCCCGTCGGAATCGAAGAGCGCAAAAAACCTCTCGGCAAAGAAGGACTGCGGGAAAAGCGGGAATGTTCCCGTGGAGCAGGGATTGGGAAAGTTCCAATGGAGCAGGGAATGGTCCCATGGAGCAGGGAATGGGAATGTTCTTCATGGATCAGGGAATTGGGAATATTCCCATGGAGCAGGGAATGTTCCCATGGAGCAGGGAATTGGGAAAGTTCCAATGGAGCAGGGAATGGCCCCATGGAGCAGGAATTGGGAAAGTTCCAACGGAGCAGGGAATGGTCCCATGGATCAGGGAATTGGGAAAGTTCTTCATGGATCAGGGAACTGGGAATATTCCCATGGAGCAGGGAATGTTCTTCATGGATCAGAGAATCAGGGAATGCTCCATGGAGCAGGGAATTCCAACTGATCTCTCCCCTCTTCCCAAGGATCTCTTATCTCTCTCTCATGGATCCCTCCCCTGTTCCCACGGATCCCATTCGCTCTTCCCACGAGTCCCATTCCCTCTTCCCACGGATCCCATTCCCTCCTTCCCACGGATCCCATTCCCTCTTCCCACGGATCCCATTCCCTCCTTCCCACGGATCCCATTCCTTCCTTCCCACAGATCCCATTCCTTCCTTCCCACAGATCCCATTCCCTCTTCCCACAGATCCCATTCCCTCTTCCCACGGATCCCATTCCCCCTTCCCAGGGATCCCATTCCCTCTTCCCACTGATCCCTGACCTCCTTGACCTGCAGGGCACATTTGAACTCTTCCAGGCTGATTTCCTTCTCCTTCCCGGCGACATTCCCAAATCTTTTGCTCACCCAGCGCAGCCACTCCGTGTCCGCCGCCGCTCCCATGGCTCCGGAGCGATCCCTAAATCCCAACAATTCCTTTTTGGAATCCCCCAGCCTCCCTCTGAAGAGCTCCTGGCACGGAGCATCCCAAAGCTGGATCCTGCAGGGATCGGCTGTGTTCCGTGGAATCCCAAATTTCCATGGAGCAGCCAAGCCCAGATCCTGGGATAATCAGGGGGCCCACGGGAGCATCCCTGGGGATTCCTTTTTCCCAGAAATCCCAAGCAGGGATCATCTTCCATTCCCTCCTTCCCCATTCCCATTCCCATTTCCATTCCCTCCTTCCCCATTCCCATTCCCATTCCCTTTCCCATTTCCTCCTTCCCCATTCCCATTCCCATTCCCTCCTTCCCCATTCCCATTTTCATTCCCTCTTTCCCCATTCCCATTCCCTCCTTCCCATTCCCATTCCCTCCTTCCCATTCCCATTCCCATTCCCTCCTTCCCATTCCCATTCCCTCCTTCCCCATTCCCATTCCCATTCCCTCCTTCCCCATTCCCATTCCCATTCCCTCCTTCCCCATTCCCATTCCCATTCCCTCCTTCCCCATTCCCATTCCCATTTTCATTCCCTCCTTCCCCATTCCCATTCCCATTCCCTCCTTCCCCATTCCCATTCCCATTTCCATTCCCTCCTTCCCCATTCCCATTCCCTTTTCCATTCCCTCCTTCCCCATTCCCATTCCCATTCCCATTCCCTCCTTCCCCATTCCCATTCCCATTCCCTCCTTCCCCATTCCCATTCCCATTCCCATTTCCATTCCCATTCCCATTCCCTCCTTCCCCATTCCCATTCCCTCCTTCCCCATTCCCATTCCCATTCCCTCCTTCCCCATTCCCGTTCCCTCCTTTCCCAGCCCTCCACACTTCCTCCAATCCCCCACACTCCATGAAATCCATCAGCACTTCCCAGCATCCCGGATTTCCCCAGGATCCAAAGGAAAATCCAAGTTCCAGGAGCCTTTTCCCATCTCCAGCCTCTCCCGTTCACCTCCAACAGATCCCGGGAGACTCCAAAGGGAAATCCTGGAAAAGCTCACAGCGTTCCCGAGGGAGGGATGGCTCCAGCTGGGATGAATCCCAAATCCCCGCTCATTCCCGTTATCCTCCCTTCCCAAATCCCGCCCAGCTCCGTGGCCCATCCCGATCCCGCTTTTCCCAGCTGTTGTTTATCCCTGTGCCAATCCCTGCCTTGGACATTCCCTGTCCCCTGCATCCCTCGGGAATTGTGTTCCTGCCAAACCCATCTGGAGCCGCCACTGACGGGATCCGCTCCCGAATTTCCCTGTCAGGAACAGGCCGGGAATGTCTTCTCCAGCCCCCGGCCTTGGATTCCCAACGGAACAAATCCACCCGGGATGACGTTGCCATGGGAATGTCAGCAGCAGATCCAGGTAAAAACATTCCAGAGGCATCCGAGCCCCCGGATCCCGCCCGGAATAACCGCCAGGAGCTGATCCCAACAATTCCAAACACCCCCAGGATCTCGGGATAAATTGGATTCGATCCTGCCCTGTCCCATCCCAAATCCAGCTTTTCCCCCCATCCCAAATCCAGCTTTGTCCCATCCCAAATCCAGCTTTGTCCCTATCCCAAATCCATCTTTTTCCCTATCCCAAATCCAGCCTTTTCCCTATCCCAAATCCAGCCTTTTCCCCATCCCAAATCCAGCTTTTTCCCCATCCCAAATCCAGCTTTTCCCCATCCCAAGTCCAGCTTTTCCCCATCCCAAATCCTGCTTTGTCCAATCCCAAATCCAGCTTTGTCCCATCCCAAATCCAGCCTTTTCCCCCATCCCAAATCCAGACTTTTCCCTATCCCAAATCCAGACTTTTCCCTATCCCAAATCCAGCCTTTTCCCCCATCCCAAATCCAGACTTTTCCCCATCCCAAATCCACCCTTTTCCCTATCCCAAATCCAGCCTTTTCCTGGGATCTCCGTGCCTTTATCCCGGTATTTCTGGGATCCCAAAGGTTTTTCCCAGGATGGAGCCGTTCCCTCCTTTTCCCGCTGCCTTTCCAGCTCTTTGTGCATCCATAGGGAAAAAACCAGGAATTCTCCTGCTCCAGGTGGGATTTGGGGCTCCAAAGGGGCTTCTCCCAGCTCCAAAGAATGGGAATTCCAGGTGGGAATGTTGGGAGTGGGGGCCAGAGCTCCATTCCCAAGTTTTCTTTGGATTCTGCGGAATTTCCTCATCCTGAGGAATTCAATCCCTGGTTTGGACAGGAAACCTCCCCCAGTTCCCAACTTTTCCAAGGATTCCATGGGATTTCCTCCTCCTCAGGAATTCCAGGAGCTCTTCCAAAGCCCATGGAAGCAGCTCCAGGAAATCCTGGGAAAGAGGGAAACTCAACATTCCCGTGGGATTGATCCCTGGGAAAAGGAGGGAATGGGCAAAATTCCCAAAAGGAACAACCTGGAGTGGAATTCCTGGAAAAACAGCCAGGAAAAAACCTCTGCACTGATCCCAACAAGAATTCCCAAATTTTCCATTCCATTGGAATTCTCTTGGAGTTTTTGGGAATGGCTCCATCAATCCTGTGGATTCGCCTCCAGAAAATTCTGCCATTCCCATTTTCCCATTTCTCACCCCAAATCCAAAATATTTTTTATTTCCTGGAATTCCCTGGAAGTTTTTATCCCCAAATTTGGCTTTTTTTCCCTTTCTTTCCCCCTTGGTTTTCCCAAGGATCCAAATTTTTTTTCCCCACCTTTTTCTCATTCCCCTCATGGATTTCTGACAGCAAAAATCCTGGATTTTCCAGCCTTTCCCACATATAAAGTGATTTAATTCCAAGAAATTGTGGATTTTACTTCAAATTTATTCAATTTTTCCATGTTTTTCACCCGTTGTTCCTAAATTCTGAAGGATTATCCCAGAATTCCTTGGATTTTTAACTCATCCTGAATTTTTGGGGGATTTTACCAAATTAATCCAGGCCAGTAAAGCAGGAAAATATTGGAAAATTCCATCAGAAAAATCAGGAATACTCCAATTATTCCGTACATTTTCTCAGGACAAAGCTAATTTAATTTAAAAAAAAATAATAATTCCAATGTAGGGAAGTTTGGAGCTATCCTGGAATTTTTCTCCTCATGTTTTACCTTCAAATCAGCTTTTCCTCAATTTTTTAAATCAGATTTTCCCAATTTTTTTCGCTGGAACGTTGCAAAAAATTCCAACTTTAAGGGGTTAAACCACAACTTGGAAATTCCTGTGGCATCCCAAGGGTGTTTTCCACGGAATTCCTGGATCCCAGGGATTTGTTTGATCCCAAAGTTCCCCAGCTGGAAAAGCTGAGGGTGGGGATTTGGGGGATTTTGGGAATTTTTTCCATTCCCAGCCGTGCAGAGCTGGGAGTTGTTCCCAATAAAAAGAAGGAAATTTTTGTGTGGGAAAACAAAGGGACATTCAAGGGATGAACAAACAATTCCCAGGGATTTTCCAGAGGAATTCACCCCAGGAACAGGAGGATTCCTGTGGAATTTGGGAGGGAATCCTGGGAAGAGAAAGGGAAAAGTTGCAATTTCCTGTGGGAAATAAACAAGGGAAAACCTCAGAAATTCCTGGGAAAATAAACAAGGGAAAATCCCAGAAATTCCTGGGAAAATTAATCCCATCAATTCAAAATTCCTATTCAAATTCCTAGGAAAAAAAAAACCAACCCCACAAATTCAAAATTCCTCTTAAAAATAAACAAGGAAAAATTCCACAAATTCCATCACAAATTCCTGCTAAAAACCAATCCCATCGATTCAAAATTCCTCTTAAAAATAAACAAGGAAAAATCCCACAAACTGAGAATTCCTGGTAAAAATTAACAAGGGAAAAACTCCACAAATTCCTGTTAAAAATTAACAAGGAAAAAAATCCCATAAATTCAGAATTCCTGGTAAAAACGGACAGGACAAATTCCATTGAAAAATTCCCCTTAAAAACACATCCAAATAATTTCAAAATTCGTGGTGAAATAAACAAGGAAAAGTTCCCAGGAATTCCATTAAAAATTCCTGGTAAAAACAAATCCCACAAACTCAAAATTCCTCTTAAAAATAAACAGGAGAAATCCCAGGAATTCCATTAAAAATTCTTGTTAAAAACAAGAGAAAAAACTCAAATTCCTGCAAAAAAACAATCCCATAAATTCTAAATTCCTGACAGAAACAAACCAGGAAAAAACCCCAACCATTCCCATTAAAAACCAGCCCCACAAATTCAGAATTCCTATAAAAACAAAGCAGGAAAAAACACCCCAGGAATTAAAAATCACAGAAGGAAAATTGTACCACGGAAAAATAACCCTTCAGATTTATTCCCAATATTACAATTCCCAATTTTCTTTTAATTCCCAAACTCTTGGAATACAAACAACGACAGGAGCAGCTTTAAACATGGAATTCTGGCTTGGAACTGGAAATAAATTCCCTCAGTAACAAAAGAAAAAGGAATTTTCTGCACCTTCAAACAATCAAAATCCGTATTTTTTTCTCTGGAAGAAAAAAAAACAAAGGAAAAAGCAGCTTTGGATTCCCAGAAATTCCGTTGAAATCCCAGATTGTCCCAGAATTTTTTTCTCCAGGAGAACAGTCCTTTTCCAAAGGTTTTCAACAGCACCAGGAGAAGAAATTCCATGAAAAATTCCCAAAGATTCAGCCCAGGAGCCACTTCTGGAGACACCTGGAAAGGAGAAATTGAAACAGAGCTCAGATCAAATTCTGCCTTATTCCCAAATCCCAAACATTTCAAAAAGTTTGGAATATTAATTCCAATCAAGGATTTCTCAGCCCATTCCAAACTTCCATCCTAAACCCCTCAAACATCCCAAAAAAAGGAACATTTTGCAGTTTTCTGTTGCTGAAATTGGAATTTTTACCTGGAGACGGATCCAGCTTTTCCCATCCCATTCCCAACACAATTCTTGCTGGTTTTATCCATATTCCTGGAATTCTTCCATGCTCACAGCTGAGACTTTATCTCCATCCTGTCCTGTGAAATACATGGATAAAATCACATTTTCCAAGGATTTTCAGCGTTCCCTTGATGCTTTCCAACAACTTTTTGGGATTTTCCAGCCCTGTGTTTTCCAGGGAAAGCAGGAAGGGATAAACAGGGATTTCAGAAGGAATCAAAGCACTTTTTACCCGAGTTTTGCTCCAGCTGATGGGAACAGCTTGGAAATCCCAAATCCTTGGAAAAGAGCAGCTCTTGCCTTGGATCCTCATCCTGCAGCGCCTGGAAAAGGATCTGGGAGCGGGGAATGGTTTGGGATGGGAAGGAGCTCCAAGCTCATCCCATTCCATGGGCTGGGATCATTCCCACTATCCCAAGCTGCTCCAGGCTCACCTTGGACATCCCAGGGATGGAGCCCTGAGAATTCCAGCCCAGCCAGGAATTCCTTCCCAATATCCCACCCCAGTCGGCCCTTTCCCAGTGGGAGCCATTCCCTGCATCCTGTTCCTTGTCCCAGTCCCTCTCCAGCTCTCCTGGAGCTCCTTTAGGCCCTGGAAAGGGCTCTGAGGATTCCCTGGATCCTTCCCTTCTCCAGCATTCCCAGCTTGGCATCATCCCCATTCCGCTGTTCCTGGAGTATCCCATTTTCCTTCCAAATTCCTGGGATTTGCCTTGGAAAGGACCTCAAACCCATCCAGTCCCAACGCCAACACCTTCCCCTCTCCCAGGCTGCTCCAACCTGCCTTGGGACATTCCAGGGATGGAGCAGCCACAGCTTCTCTGGGAATTCCATCCCAGACAGGAACTCCTTGCCAATATACCCCACCTCACCCTGCTCTCTTCCAGCCTGAATCCACCACCCTTACCCTGACACTCCAAAGGAAAAAAAAATAATAATTCCTTTCTCTCTTTTCTGGGAACTGAAGCATTCCCATCCTTGGCCCTGCCCCACCTCAGCACAGCCGCT
Source organism: Taeniopygia guttata (assembly GCF_048771995.1). Taxonomy (NCBI): domain Eukaryota; kingdom Metazoa; phylum Chordata; class Aves; order Passeriformes; family Estrildidae; genus Taeniopygia; species Taeniopygia guttata. The sequence goes on along the minus strand of NC_133035.1, from coordinate 19,868,424 downwards.
GCCCCTCAGGGACCTTCCCGGCGGGATCCTCCTGCCCTTCCCTTCCTTTCCCAAGGGGTGCCGACCCTCAGGAGCCGCTCCCGGCCGCGGGCCCCGCTCTGAGGGCGGCCCGGCCGCTCCCAATTCCCCTCAGCTTCGCCACCCTCACCCCGCCTTTCGCGGCCCTTCCCTTCCTTTCCCGGGGCTCCCGACCCTCCCGCTCCCCTCAGGAGCCGCTCCCAGCCCTCCGAGGGCAGCCCCGGGCGGCCGCGGGGCCCGCTCTGAGGGCGGCCCGGCCGCTCCCCCTCCCCTCAGCGCCGCCGCCATTCCCGTCCCTCCCTCGCTCGCTCCGCCCGCCGCCCGCCCCCCGCCGCCGGGGCCCGCGCCATTGCCCGCGCCATTGCCGTGCCTCGCTCCGCACCTTTCCCTCCCTCCTGGCTGCGCTCCCCTGGCCGGGCGGCTCCGCTTTGGCCGCTGTTCCCCACCCCGGCGCCTCCCCCAGGCTCGGGTGGGCGCAGGGCGCAGCGCGCGGCGCGCCCGGCGCGGCGGAGCCGCGGCCGCTCCGTCCCCATCAGGCGGCAGCGCGGAATGAGCCTGGGCTCGGCGCCGGGCTGTCCCCCTGCCCGGCACAGCCGCTCCCCCATTGGCTTCCGCCGCGCCTCGCGCTGCTGATTGGCCGAGCGGCAGCAGCGGCGCGCCGCGATTGGCCGAGCGCGCCGTCAATCGCGGCGGAGCGCCCGCCCCCGCGGTTATCAGGTTAGTGCGCGCCGCGGTGCTGCGCTCGGGCTTCCGAGCGGCGCTGGGCGAGCCCGAGTCCCTCCGCGCCCCGCGATCGGGGGGCTCTGCACGGGGTCACTGCGCCAGCCGAGCCGCGCACCCTCCGCGCCTCCCGCCAGCCACGGACATGGAGATGAAGAGAAGGATCCACTTAGAGCTGCGGAACAGGACGCCCTCAGATGTAAGCAATGCAATGCCCAAAAAAAAAAAAAAAAAAAAAAATTAACGCTAATAACGCTAATGATGAGAATAATAAAAAGGCATCCCCACGGTTTTTTTTTTTTTTTTTTTTTTTTTTTTGGCGGGGTGGAGCGTGCCAGGTGTTGGCGGGGCCGCTGCTGCCCTTGAGGTGCCTACCTGTGTGTGTGGGGGGCTGTGCCCCCCGCTTTTGGGGGCGCGGGGCGCTCCGGGGACGTTCGGGGGCTCCCCGGGGCTGCTCCTGCCCGTGCCGGGCTGCGATGCCTCGGAGAGGGGCTGGCCGTGCATTAAATAAAAAATAAGTTGCTCGCTGCTCTCTCTCTCGGCGTGTTTAGTTGGCAAATATTTGTGCAGGGTGCTGGGCTAGGGAGAGGCAGGCAGGGACTGCGAGTGAGTTGCGAATGGTTTAGTTTAAAGTGCGTCTTCATTTCTTTGCAGTGATCAGGCAAGAGAGACTGGGGAGCCATATTTGTAACTTTGTAGTCCTCATGAACGCGCCCTTTCTCTCTCTCTCTCTCTCTCTCTCCCTCTCTCCAGATGCTGAGAAGATAAAAGGAAAGAATTTTGAAACCGACGCTTAGCGTTGGTTGGGTTTGGTTTGGGCTTTTTTTTTTTTCCCTGTTGTTGTGGTTTTTTTTTTTTTTTTTTTTTTAATTTTGCTGGCGATGGGGCATCGCCGCCGGTAGCGCGAGCGTTGAATAATAATCCTAATAATCATTAAGAATAATAAAAAATAATATTGGAAGAAATGAACGCACTCTCCACCCCCTCCATCCCCACACACGCACAAAAAGGCTGGATGTGTGTGCGTGTTTTTCCTTCTTCCCCCTTTTCCCCCCCTTCCTTCCCCCGGGGCCGGACTTCAGGTTGTTGTTCCGCGTCTGGCGGAATAAACGGGGGACGGCGAAAAACTTTGGCAGGACAAAAAAAAAAAAAAAGAACCGACCAAAACCCCAACAAAACCCCCAAACAAGCAATGAAATAACAGGGGGAGGGGGGTGGAAAGAAGCGAAAAATAGGAAAAGCACCCCAAAACGAGTGGGCGGGAGGGGGCCGGGGGCAGGCGGGGCGCGAAGCCGCGGCGGGGAAGCCCCTTCCCCTCATCCCCCTCCCGCCCCGCCGGGCGCTGCCCGGGGAGGCTTCACCGAGCCCCGGCCCCGCCGCGTCCCCCGAGCCCCCCGGGGAGGCTGCGGGAAGGGGAGAGCCGAGGGGCGAACGTACCTCAGCGGGCATCGCCCGGGGCAGCGCGGCGGGACGCGGCGGCCGAACCGAGCGCGGTGTGCTCCGGGGAAAGGGGGGGTGAGGAGGGGGGGGAACGACAAAGGCGGGCGCGGGGCGGCGGAAGCTGCGCTTTAAAGTTTAAAAACTCCTGGGCGAGCAGGAGGAGGAGGAAGAGGAGGAGGACGGCGAAGGTGGCGGGCGGGGGTGGGGGGACGACTCAACGGTACAACCGCCATGGCCGGGGGGGCTCCGTGAGGCGACCGCAGCGCCAAGTAGGACGCGGCGCCATGTTCTGTGCTGCCCCCCCCAACCCCCCACCCTCAGCACCCCCGCCTTCCCCTCACGGCCGCCGCCTCCTCCTCCTCCTCCATCTCCTCCTCCTCCTCCCGCCGCCGCCGCTGCTGCCTCGGCCGCGGGCGGCCCCGCGGGGCCGTGAGGGAGCCCCGCTGGCGCCGGGGCTGAGGCGCTGCGGAGGTTGCGGCGGAGCCCTCCCGACATGACGGGCAGCGCTGCCATTTTGTCGCCGGCCGCGGGGCGGGAGGAGATTTCGTGAGGGCCGCGTTGGGGTAAAATAAGAAAAAAAAATAATAAAAACAACAACAAAGCTTGTTTAAAAAAATTGGGTTTTCTTGATTATTCGAGGCAACGGGAGGCCCGAATGGGGCCGGGGGAGTAGCGGGAGGAGCGCCGTGGTTCCCCCGGGTGAGGAGCGCGGACGGGGAATCCGCCTCCTTCCTGGGCAGGGCCCTGTGGGGAGGCAGCGTTGGGCTTGGGAAGTGTTTTCCTGCTTTTTATCCTGTTCTTATTTCCCCCTGCTTTTTTCCCCACCCATTTTCCCCCTAGTTTTTAAATAGTTCTTTATTTTTGCTCGGTTTTGCCCCCATTTCCGCCTCGCCGCCCTCATCGCTGGAGGTTTCTTCCCCGTTTTAAACCTCTGTTTAAAACCAGCCTCCAAAGGGATAAAGTCAATTTTCCCCCTCTTTTTCATGCTTGGATTGTGTGCTGATTCTGCTCGCTTTTGCCTCACGCCAAAAATAAAAAAAGAGTTGGGAAAACTCGGAGCTGGAGGGAGTTCCCTGCTACTCAGGGCTGGGAATGGGCAGCAGGAAAATCGGGAGAATTTCACCTTTCACCGCTTGGTTTTCCTTGGAATTTTCAGGGAATTTGGTGCCTTGATCCCCCTCAAAGTGGTCTAAATTCCAGGTTTTTAGGCAGAGAGCTGGAAATTCCAGTTGGGTATGTTGTTGTGTTCTGAGCTGTGAGCACGTGTTTTCTAGGGAATGAAGTTTGTGGGATGAATTTAGTTCCTTTAAAGTATTAAAGGAAAATCCTGCTAATTCCACCCTCTGGAATTAGGATTTGGCAGGAATCTTGATGCCAAAGTCATTTATTCTTGGATTTTAGGGAGTTTTGGGTGGGCAGGATGAGTTTGGGAATTGTTTCCCTTAATTTTTTCCATTGGATAATCCCAGAAAGTCACATCCTGATTAATAAAACATCCTAAAAGTATCCTCAGGTGGATTCTGTGGAGAAATTCTTTCGTCAATTTCATTTTTGTTGTTTAGCTTTTTAATTTTCCCTTTATTTTTTTATGTTAATTCAGTATCAGGAAAAAAGTGGATTTTACTGCTGGAAAACTGGGAATTTCTGGATGTTCAGGCAGATTTTTCCCCAGCTATTCCCACTTTTTAACCCGTTAAATTTATGAATCACAGCAAAATGGTGATTTTATTTTTCTTATCAATATAATTTTAATTATAATTAATTAATTGCTCTTAATTTCCTTCAGGATGTGTTCCCCTGGGCAGATTTTGGCACTTTTGTGGTCATTCCCATTGGAAAATCTGGGGGAAAATCCAAATATTGGAAAGCAGGGGTGGCTGGGGGGGTTAAAATTAGCCTGAAAATTTGATTTAATGTGGGAAAAAATTCCTTGATCAGCCCCAAATTCCATTAGAACATTTGGAATTTCCCCAAAAAAAGGGATTCTCAGGAGGCAAAAACCAAATCCAACAGAATGCCAGAAAAAAAAGGAAAAATGGGAAAAACAGCTGAGAGAAGAAAGCTTTTTGAAAAACCTGTTTTTAATTTTACAGGGAATTTTTCTACAGATTTTCTCACTGTTTCCCTTTGGAATTAAATTTTCCAGAGGGGAAAAAAAAGAACCGGGAATGAAAATATTGGGAATTTAAAAGCCAGGATTGGGAGGAATAAAAGTCAAAGTTTGATCCCTGATGGAATCGCCGTGGACTGGGGGGAAGGAGAGACTTTGGCTTTTTTCCTGGTTTTTCCTGGAAAAAAGGGAGGAACCTTCCTAAAATTCCTTCTGAATGCCAGGGGAGGCTCAGGTGGGACATCAGCAGGAATTTTTTCATGGAAAAAGATGGATAAACATTGGAAAGGGCAGCCCTTGTGGAATTCCCATCCCTGGAAGTGTCCAAAAAATTCCTGGAAGTGACACCCGGAGCTTTGGGATCAGGCACAGCTTGGACTCGGTCCTGGATGTCTTTTCCAGCCTCCGGGATCCCGGAATGCTGGAAGTTCTTGGAGGGGTTTTTCAAGGAAGTTGCAGCAGAGGAGGAATTCCGATGGGAATTTTGGGAAAGCCAGGATGAGTTTGGAGTCCGGTTGGAGCTTCCTGGGATGGGAATTTGGTGTTCCCGGGAAAGGTGTAATCCCGGAAAGGTTGGATTGATGGCTGCGTTCCATTGATTCTTCCAAGCATTTTCCAAGGATTCTCTGGTTCTGGGTTGGAATTCCAGCTGGATGAGCTGGTGTGGAAGAGGCGGGAATGGAGCGCGTTCCCAAGGATCCTGGCTTTCCTCGGGAATGCTGGATTCCTCAGATCCCCCTGGGAATGGCTGAAGGAAACAGGATTTCTTGGCTGGGGGAATTCCCATAAACTGGAGCTTGGAGAAATCCCAGAAAATTCCCAGGAAGCCCTGGCAGCCGTGGTGCCGCTTCCATCCATAGAGATGCCGATGGAATTCTGCTCCCGATCCCAGTATCCGTGTTAATCCCATCCAGTCCCTTCCCCGCCTCTGCCGTGGGATTCTCCGGGCTGGATGATTCCCAGGATTTCCGTGAAATTGGGATTTCCCGGGAACGGGGTTGTGTTCCGTGGCTGTTTTCCAGCACTGTCTCTCCCTGCCCCGGGAGTTTTGGGATTCTCTTCCCGGCACATTCCCGGCCAGGAATTGCTCATGGATAACTGGTTGGAAATCAGTTTATGCCATCTTGGATATTCCCAATGGGAATTTGGTATTCCCAGGAAAGGTTGGATCCTGGAAAAGTGGTGGGGTTGGGTTGGTGGCTGGATTCCGTTGTTTAGTGGTGTTTTCCATGGATTCTCTCATTCCAGGTTGGAATTCCAGTTGGGATGAGCTGGTGTGAAAGAGGTGGCAGTGGAGCATTCCCAAGGATCCTGGCTTTCCTCAGGAATCAGTTTATCCCGTCTGGGATATTCCCAAAAAAGCCCTGGAGGGGCCGTATCCATACCCAAATCCCGTGGGGTTTGGGGAAGGAATTCCATCCACTGTTTATCCCAGGGCAGGAAAAGGATGGAAAACCTTGGGAATTCTCCCTTCCTTGTGGAATGCTGTCCTGCTCCAGGTCAGCTTCTCATTCCTGAGCAGCAGCAGCAGCTGAGGATCCCCCTGGGATGGGAATCCCATGGGATGGGAATCCCCGGTGGCCATGGGCCATGGCACCTGCTGCCCGCCCTGCCCTGGGCAGAATTCCAAGGGCTCTGGAAAACCTGGAAGGGCTCCGGAGCTGTGGCCAAGCGGACACAGAGCAGCTGCCGGGAGATACTCCATGGAAGCCTTCCCTGTTTCCCACCGGGAATGGGACCGCTCTGAGCTGCCACGGGGTTGAGTCATGGAGAGCTTGGAATTGCAGTTGGAATTTAATTAATTGATTATTTTAATTGGGTTCTTGAGCTTGGGGATTTTGGGATGATCTTGGAGCAGGGGTTGGCTCATCAGAGCCTCCGGAGCAGCTCCGGTAATCCCGGGATTGAGTAGGAAGCTCATCCAAGTTTTTGTTGGTCTGGTCGCGTTCCAGGTGGGATTGGAATGGGAAATCTAGAGAATTTCTCGCCTCTGGTTGGAATTTTGGGCGAGACAAATCCTTGGAAAAGTTCCCTGTTAGAGGAGATGTGGAAAGTGATGGCCTCTCCCAAGGCTTCTCCTCTTTGAAATCCCGAGATTTTATGGAGAGGGAATGTGCCATGGAAGGCAGAGAGCTGTGGGTGTTGGGAAAAATCCCAGAAATCCGGTTCCTCCTCCTTTGGCACACCTGGATTTCCTTGAGGATTCTTAGGGCACGGAGCCATCCTGGAATTTTGTTTGGAATGCTGTTGTTTCCAGGGGTTCAGGGAGTTAACACCGACGCGATGTTGCTCTTGGGAAGGGTTGGGAATGCGCTCCGCTCTTCCCAAACTGTCTCTGAACTCATCCAAGCTTCCCAAACGCAGCCTCTTGGATTCCAGGAGCTTTCTCCATGGATTTGTTGGATTTGTGCCTTTGCCCAGTGCTGGAAACGGGGAAGGAGGGAATGTGGCATTTGTGCACCAAACATCCTGAAAAGCAGGGAGTGAACAACCTTCCATAAAAAACTGCATGGAGAGGTTGGAATGGGATGATCTTTAATGTCCCTTCCAACCCAAAATATTCCAAGGTTCTAAAAAAATACAAATTAAAAGGGGGAAAAAAAGGCAGTTGGGTAATTTGCCTTGGTGCTGAGGGGTTTTCCGTTGTATCCAAGACTATTTCCAGCTCTTCCTTAAATCTCGGAGGGAATTGTTGTCTAATTCACTGGTTTTCTGTGCAATTCCCTGTTTTCCATGCTGGGAGAGGATGGAGGGATGGATATCCCACCTCCTGGACCAGAAGCAATGCTGTTTGTCCCTCAGGGTGAGCTCTGGGCTCATTCCCTTCCCTCCATTCCCGCTCCCCTCAGCTTCTGAAATTCCTGTGAGGAATTCCCAAATTCCTCTGAGGCAAAACCCACTTGGAACTTCCTGGTGAGGATCCCAAGCTCTCCTGGCTCCATGTCTGATGGTGCTGGGATAAGATAATGGAGCAGGGACTCAGAAAACAAGTGTTCGCTTCCATTGCAATTTTCCCACCTTTTTTTTGGCGGGAACTCCGTGTTTGTGTGGAGAACATGAGGGGGAAAAAAACTCTTTATTTATCCCAAATGTATCCTCTGGAGAATCCTGATAATTAAACACCATGGAGGGAAAAGATCCATGAATTTTTCACCTGAATTTCAACTCAATGAGTAATTTGGGAATTTTGAGGGGTTTTTCCCCTCAGTGTGTGGGATCAGGAGCTGTTTGTCCCTCAGGATCAGCTCTGGGCTTATTCCCTTCCCTCCGTTCCCACTCCCCTCAGCTCCTGAAATTCCTGTGAGGAATTCCCAAATTCCTCTGAGGCAAAACCCACCTGGAGCTTCCTGTTCCAGGGGTGCTGGGATGAGATAACGGAGCAGGGACACAGATAAATGAGGATTTGCCTCCATTGCAATTTTCCTGCCTTTTTATTTTTGGCAGGAACTCCGTGTGTGTGTGTGCAAAACATGAGGGTAAAAAGCCTATTTATTTATCCCAAATGGGTCCTCTGGAGAATCCTGGTAATTAAACACCATGGAGGGAAAAGATCCATGAATTTTCCACCTGAATTTCAACCCAATGAATAATTTGGGAACTTTTTTTGGGAAATTTGGGAGCTTTTTCTCTCACGTGAGAGGAAAAAACATCTTTATTTATCCCCAAATGGATCCTCTAGAGAATCCTGATATTAAACACTGTTTAGGGAAAAGATCCACTTATTTTCCTTATTTTTGGGAGGTTTTCTATCTGAATTTCAACCCAGTGACTGGTTTGGTAGTTTATTTTGGGAATCTTGGGATTTTTTTACCCTCAGTGTGTGGGATCGGGAGCGCTACCTTGATCTTGGCTTTTGTCTTATCGCAACCCCAAACTCCTGCGTTTCTCTGCTGAAAAACTCCTGATTCTTGCTAATTCCCTGAAGTTCCTTCTCTTTTTCCTTGATTTCTTCCCTTTGCAGGTGAAAGAGCTCGTTCTGGACAACTGCCGGTCGTACGAAGGGAAAATCGTGGGCCTCACGGATGAGTTTGAGGAGCTGGAATACCTCAGCACAATCAACGTCGGCTTAACCTCAGTTGCAAACTTACCAAAGTTAAACAAACTTAAGAAGGTAAATCCCACCTCCCCGAGCCAAATCCCTGCTTTGCCCCTTCTCCACGTGCGGAAAAGTGGCTGGAAATGGGATCAAATGGGATTTTTGAGGATGTTTTTGGGCCTTTGCAGCTCGAGTTGGGCGACAACAGAATCTCAGGAGGCCTTGAAGTGTTGGCAGAAAAGTGTCCGAACCTCACGCACCTAAACCTAAGCGGCAACAAACTTAAAGATCTCGGGACAATAGAACCTCTGGTGAGTCGGGATTGCTCATGGGAATGGGATTCATCCCGTTCCAAACCCTTGGAATTCCTTCCTCTATCCCAGGTTGTTTCAAGCCCAGCGAGGGAATGTCACTCCTGGAATTGGTGCCAGATCCTTTTCCCCCCTCATTCCTTCCCCAAATCCCATTTTTTCCTGCATCCCAAGTCCTGGAGAGTTGGTCTTGCTCCAAGGAATGGGATTCATCCTGTTCCAAGCCCTTGGAATTCCGTCCTCTATCCCAGGTTACCCTGGGTGCTTCCAGGGAATGTCGCTTCTGGAATCGGTGCCAGATCCTTTCCCCCCTCATTCCTTCCCCAAATCCCATTTATTCCTGCATCCCAACTCCTGGAGAGTTGGTTTTGCTCCAAGGAATGGGATTCATTGTGTTCCAAACCCTTGGAATTCCTTCCTCTATCCCAGGTTGCTCCCAGCCCGGCCTTGGGCGCTTCCAGGGAATGTTGCTCCTGGATTCTGTATCAGATCCTTTCCCCCCTCATTCCTTCCCAAAATCCCAGCGAATCCCGGGATCCAGGCCGCATCCCAAGTCCCTGTTCCCGTTCCCGGTGAGCCGCTGCTTCCCTCTAGTGGCTGCCGGGCCGGGTTCCCCCATTCCCGGCGGGAATCGCAGCAGCTTCCCAGGATTCTGCAGGCTCCGAATCCATCTCCTGGCACAACAATTCCCATGAAAATCCTTCTTCCAGGAGCAGCTCCTTCCTGGATCTCCTTTTCTGCAGCACAGGGAAAAGGCAGAGCTGGTAAATTCAAGGAAAAGCCTGGAAATGCTCCCAGCTCTCCCAGTTTTCCCATTTCCAGGCCTTTTTCCTGAGTGCTTTCTGCATTAAAGTGAAGGGAGATATTCCCTTAGAGTTGATATTTCTTATCCATGGATAAGCCTTGATGCAAATGCTCAATTCCTTTGGATTTAATTTTTAGAATTTTCAAATTCTGTGAGCAGTGCAAACTTCTTCCCAACGAAAAATTCCACAAAACCTCCAGGAATTAAATTCCTATTCCATTTAAAATGAAAATTCCATTCCAAAAGAAAAATGTGTTTTTTCATTTTCTGTACTCCAAGGAAAACAAATTCAATTTTTTAAACCTCTCTTAGCAAAGCTTTTGTGTCCAAATGCTCCAATCCTGCTTCCGTCTGCAGGAATTCCTGGATCTGGCTCCTTTGGGATACTTTCCTGGCTATCAGTCATTCCTTTGGATTTGGGAGCTGCAGGATTTCAGGGAGAGCCTTTCCCATCCCAAATGAAATTGAGATTTTCCAAGCAGTTTTTCCTGGATTAGGGGTGGAAATTCCAGAGGGAGCTGATTGGGAAAGGGGGGAGGAGTTGATTGATTCCAAAGTCAGGCAATTTGGGAATTTGGGCTATTTTATATAAAGATTCCATTTTTTTTTTCCATGCCTGCCATCTCCAGGGAGCCCAAAACACCCCCGGGAATCCCTTGAGCACATTCCCTTTGGGATCCTTGCCTTGGGGGGGAATTCCTGCGCCAGCAAACCTTCCAAATTCCTTTGTTTTCCCAGAAAAAGTTGGAAAACCTGAAGAGCTTAGACCTGTTCAACTGTGAGGTGACCAACTTGAACGACTACAGAGAAAACGTGTTCAAGCTGCTGCCGCAGCTGACGTACCTGGACGGATACGACAGGGACGACAAGGAAGCGCCGGATTCCGACGCCGAGGGATACGTGGAGGAGCTGGATGACAAGGAGGAGGATGAGGATGGTACGGGAACGGGAACCGGCACCGGGAGGGAGAGGGAGTGAGGGGAGGGATAGGGGTGAGGGGAAGGAGTGAGGGAATTGAGGGGAAGGAGTTGAAGGAATGAGGGAAGGGATGAGGGGAAGGAGTGGAGGGAATTGAGGGGAGGAATGAGGGAAAGGACCTCTCTGTCAGGAATCAGGGAAGGGACCTGAGGGAATTGAGCGGAAGGAGTGAAGGAATGAGGGAAGAGATGAAGGAATTGAGGGGAAGAATGAGGGAAAGGGCCCCTCTGTCATGAGGGAATCAGGGAAGGAATGAGGGGATTGAGGGGAAGGAATGAGGGGATTGAGGGGAAGGAGTGAAGGAATGGGGGAAGGGATGAAGGAGTTGAGGGGAGGAATGAGGGAAAGGGCCCCTCTGTCATGAGGGAATCAGGGAAGGGACCTGAGGGAATTAAGGGGAAGGAATGAGGGGATTGAGAGGAGGGAATGAGGGAATTGAGGGGAAGGGGTTGAGGGAATGAGGGAAGGGATGAAGGAATTGAGGGGAGGAATGAGGGGAAGGGCCTCTCTCACGAGGGAATCAGGGAAGGGACCTCAGGGAATTGAGGGGAGGGAATGAGGGAATTGAGGGGAAGGAGTGGGGGGAATTGAGGGGAGGAATGAGGGAAAGGACCCCTCTGTCAGGAGGGAATCAGGGAAGGGACGTGAGGGAATTGAGGGGAAGGAGTTGAGGGAATTGAGGGGAGGAATGAGGGAAGGGATGAGGGGAAGGAGTTGAGGGAATTGAAGGGAGAGAATGAGGGGAAGGAGTTGAGGGAATTGAGGGAAGGGATGAGGGAAAGGAGTTGAGGGAATTGAGGGGAAGGATCTTGGTGTCCCAAAGGAATGAGGAGAAGGAGTTGATGAGGGAAAGTGTTGTAAGGGAATAGGGGAAGGAGTGCGGGAGATAAAATTGAAGGAATGGAGGGAAATGAAATTGAGGGAGTGAGGGAAATGAAATTGAGGGAGTGAGGGAAAGGACCTCATTGTCCTGAAGGAATGGTGGGAGAGGGAGCTGTGTGTCCTGAGGGAATGGGGGGAAAGGATCTCCATGTCCTGAGGGAATAAGGGAAGGACCCTTGGTGTCCCAAAAAAAATGGTGGGAGAAGTGGGGAAGAACCTCAGTGTCCCAAAAAATGAGGGAAAGACCCGAGTGTCCTGAGGGAATGAGGGGAAGAAATCAGGGAAAGGAACTGCATGTCCCAAAGGAATGAGGGGAAGGACCTGAGAGAATGAAGGAAGAAGTGAGGGGAGAAATGAGGGAATGAAGGAAAGAGAAAGGGAACGAGGGGAGGGACATGAGGGAATGAGGGGAAGGAGCCGGGTGTCCTGAGGGAATGGTGGGAAGGAGCCAGGCAGGGCCTGAAGGAGCAACTTCCTCAGTTTTATCCCTAGTGAAAGACCGGGACGACAAGGAAGCGCCAGATTCCGACGCCGAGGGATACGTGGAGGGGCTGGATGACGAGGAGGAGGATGAGGATGGTAGGTGGGATGTGCTCCGTGGGATTCCCGCATCCCAGAGGAATGAGGGGAGGAGGTGGTGGCAGGGCCTGGAAAACCCCATTCCTCCATCTGGGAATGGAGGGGTGGGATTGGGATGGACTGGAGGAATTACGGGAACAGGGATGAGCGTGGATAAGAAGGAGTGTCCTGGAATTGTGGAAATCCTCATGGAAAAGGGATTTTTCCATGGGCATGGAAAAAAAGCAGGAATTAGGGAGCTGCTCCATGAGGGAAGTGCATGGAAAACACCAGGGAGCTCCAGGGGATCTGTGCCAGGAACTGAGGAAGGAACAGCCTGGAATTCCAGGGAATTCCAAGGAATCCCAGTGCTATAGGCACCACCTTTCCCTGGCTGCCTCTAGAGCCGTCCCAGGATGAGGATCCGGCTGATCCCAGGGAATTTGCTGGATTCTCCCATCCCAGCAGCTCAGCAGAAAAGCTGGATGCGCACTTTTCCCGGGAATGCTGAGTGGGAACTCTCGGAAGGTTCCCAAAAGCTCCCAAACACATGGAAAACATTCCAGGGGCTTGGCACTTCCTGGTTTTCTGCTGGGAATTTTGGGAATCACCTAAAAGGCTGGAATTTTGTGTCCATGGGAAGGCTCCCAATGGATGATGGGAAAGTTCTCCTCCATCCATTCCTGGAAAAGCTGGGATTCCCCAGCTCCCAAATCCTTGGGAATAGTGGGAAGTGGAGCAGCTGGAGCGACTCCAACCCTGCATTCCTTGACATTCCTGTGCTATCCCTAAGGAATTCTCTGCTCAGATTCCCAGATTTTGGGTGGAATTATTCCAAAAGCCTCAACTTTTTCCATGGATTTTGTTTTTCCAGAGGAGGAATACGACGACGATGCTCAGGTAGTGGAGGATGAGGAGGATGAGGAGGAGGAGGAGGAGGAAGGGGAGGAGGAGGATGTGAGCGGAGAGGAGGAGGTGAGCCTTGGAATTCTGCCTTGGAATTCCGCCTCGGGAGTCGGCGGGATCGGGCTGGGAAGGGCCGGGCAGGAAATCTGGGATTTGAGGAATTTTAGGATTCACTTTTTGCTGGGGCGGATGAAGGATGGGATTGAGGGAGGAAAAATGGGATTATAGGGGGGGAAATGGGGTTGAGGGAGGAAGAAAAAGGGAAAGGGGAAAGTGGGATGGGAGGAAGGAAAATGGGATTGGAGGCGAGAAAGTGGAATGGGAAAGGGGAAAACGGAATTCCAGGGATTTGTTTTCCCTCTCCTCCAGCCCTGAATCCTCTCCAGCCCCTCTGGAATGTTCCTGAGCCTCCTCAGTTCTGCTCCGAGGCTCTGGATCATTCCAGCTTTTCCCACTCCCATAAATCCCAATGCAGTTTTCCTGAACTCGGGAATGGCCCATTCCCACATTCCCAGCTGCAGCTCAGGGATTGATTCCCTGGGATTTCAGTGCCAGCTCCTGCTATTCCGTAAAAAACTGGAATACTGGGAAGTGGCTCCTTGCTGAGGACATTCCAAGGACTTTCCTTCCTTGGAAGACGGGATATTGGGAAAGCTCCTGGGCTTGATCCCAAGCTTTACATCCTGTTTTTTCCTGGAATTCCAGGAGGATGAGGAAGGCTACAACGACGGCGAGGTGGATGACGAGGAGGACGAGGAGGAGCCTGGTACGGAACCAATCCCACTTTTCCTAAGGAAAAAACTACCTCAGTTCCATGGAAAATGGAATTCCCGGAAAAGCAGGAATGTGGCTCCTGGAATAATGGGAATTCTTTCTTTTTTCCAGAGGAAGAGCGGGGTCAGAAGAGGAAACGAGAGCCTGAGGATGAGGGGGATGAGGACGACTGAGCAGCTTTTCCCTGGAAAAAATTCCCTCTTGTGATTTGACTGTTTTTATCCCGGAATTCCCCCTTTTCCCACTCCCGACCCTTTGGATTTCCTTTTCTTTTCCTGGTTTTTTTTTTTTTTTGGTTTTTTTTTCCGGATTGTAACGTTGCTGTGGGAACCGAGCGGGAGCAGCGAGGGTGGGAAGGGAATAAAATCCTATTTTTACTGCCGCTCCTCCTCCGATTCTTTGGGAATTTTTTCCTTGGATCCTTTTCCTTGAATCCCTGGAACTGCGAGAGTTGAGTAGGAACCGAGTTAGGAATTCTCGGAGCGGAGCTTGGACATCTCGGAAGCAAAACAAGGAGAAAACCGAGCTGAAATCCATGGATGAGCCGGGATTTTCCCACCTCTGCCATTCCCAAATCCATGTTTTTTCAGGAATGGCAGCCAGGCCTTCTTCCTGGGGTGGCAATGGTGCCTTGCTCCATGGTTTTTTGGTTTTTTTTTTTGGGAATGCTGCCATTTTCAGCCCTTTTTCCCAACTTTGGGAATTCCCTCTTTGTAAATAGTGACCAATCATTGGTTTTTTGGGAATGTTGGATTTTTTGGGATGGGTTCGGAGCTGGTGACTTTGCGATCCCTGTGTGTTGTGTGTCCCCAGTTTTCCTTTAATTTGGGAGGGAATTTTAGGGTTTTTAGTATTTTTTTTTTTTTTGGGGTTTTTAAAGGGAATTTTGGGGGATTTTCATGGCTCCAGTGCAGCCAAATCCCTGGAAATGGCAGGCATGAAAAAAAATGGGGATTTCTACAAAAAAATATCCCAAATTCCCAAATTTCCTGATCTTGGAATAAACCAACTCCTCCCTGCTTTCCCAATCAGCTCCCTCTGGAATTTCTGTCCCTAATCCAGGAAAAAACAATGGAAAATCCCAATTTTTTCACCCAGAAAGCCAGGAATTCCAGGAGCAATGCCTGAAATTCCACGGAAATTCCTGAAAATTGTATTTTCTTACTTTGTGGGAGGCAAAAAACAAGGAAAATCCTTGGGGAATGTACAGATCCTGCGGGGAAAAATCCCTTTGGAAGTGACTTGGATTTCCTAGAAAAGCTTCCATGTGTAGAAATCCAGCGGCTCCAGGTTTTTTTGGGAATTTGGGGGCCCGGCAGAGCCACCTTTGGAGGTTTTGTCTGTTTGGCTTTGAGGAATTTCAATAAAGCTTTTGATACAAATCCCGCCTTTGGAATTCTTTCTGGGAAAACAAGGAATGGCTGCCCTGAAAAAGCGGGAATTCACAGATCTTTTTTAGCACCCTAAAAAAAAAGGAATTGCAACTCTGGAAAAGTGGGAATTCCCGGATCTATTTAGCACCTTTGGCTCCCGAAAAAAAAAACAGGGAATTGCAGCTCTGGAAAAGTGGGAACTCCCAAATTTTTTTAGCATCTTTAGCTCCCTAAAAAGAAGGAATGGCAGCCCTGGAAAAGCGGGAATTCCTGGTGTTTTTGGCACCTTTGGCTCCCTAAAATCCTTCGGATGAAGGCCCTGGAACGGTTTCCTTTGGGAATGGGGGGTTCTGGGGGATTTTCCCAGGAAAACTGGAGCTTTTCTCCTGGGAAATCCTCTCCTGGCTTTGCCAGGCTGGGAACAAGGAGCTCCTGGATCCCAGGGAAGAGCCAGCGCTCCGCGTTTTCCTCCCTCTGGAATGAGTTGGATCCTGGAAATGTTGGGATGAGCTGGGAATGCTGGAATGAGGATCCATCTTCGGCCGCTGGCCCCTCCCTGCTCCGGAGGAGCGCATCCAAGAATTTTCCTTGGGATCCCCCCAGCCCCTGGATGGAGAAGGAAAGGCAGGAACGCGGTTCTGGTATCCTGAAAAGATTTTATTCCATCACTATCCCGTGGGAGCATAAATAATCGGGAATGACAGCACACGGAAGGCAGCGGGGAACGCAGGACACGGACGGGACAGAGCCACGCCGGGAACGACTTCAGCAGCTGGGATGGAGTGGGAATTGGGATCTCCGGGAAAAACCAGCAGGGTTTGGTGTCACTCCCTGTGCTCTGGGAAAATCCTGCCAATCCTGGGATTGTCCAACCTGCTGAGCCCGGAGAGCTCCAGGTGCATCCCTCGGGATCCATCCTCGGGATCCATCCTCGGGATCCATCCCCGGGGCAGCACCCCCAGAAATATCCCAGGATCCCATCATGAGAAGGATCCCAGTTTCCCACCATGGAATGATCCCAGATTCCCACCACGGGAAGGATCTTAGTTCCCCACCATGGGAAGAATCCCAGATTCCCACCATGGGAAGAATCCCAGATTCCCACCATGGAAGGATCCCAGTTCCCCACCATGGAATGATCCTAGATTCCCACCATGGAATGATCCCAGATTCCCACCATGGGAAGGATCCCAGTTCCCCACCATGGAATGATCCCAGATTCCCACCATGGAATGATCCCAGATTTCCACCACGGGAAGGATCCCAGATTCCCACCATGGGAAGGATCCCAGATTCCCACCATGGAATGATCCCAGATTCCCACCATGGGAAGGATCCCAGTTCCCCACCATGGAATGATCCCAGTTCCCCACCATGGGAATGATCCCAGGCTCCACCATGGGAATGATCCCAGATTCCCACCATGGGAATGATCCCAGTTCCCCACCATGGGAATGATCCCAGGCTCCACCATGGGAATGATCCCAGATTCCCACCATGGGAATGATCCCAGTTCCCCACCATGGAATGATCCCAGATTTCCACCACGGGAAGGATCCCAGATTCCCACCATGGGAAGGATCCCAGATTCCCACCATGGAATGATCCCAGATTCCCACCATGGGAAGGATCCCAGTTCCCCACCATGGAATGATCCCAGATTCCCACCATGGAATGATCCCAGATTCCCACCATGGGAATGATCCCAGTTCCCCACCATGGAATGATCCCAGATTCCCACCATGGAATGATCCCAGATTCCCACCATGGGAAGAATCCCAGATTCCCACCATGGAGTGATCCCAGATTCCCAGCATGGGAAGAATCCCAGATTCCCACCATGGAATTATCCCAGATTCCCACCATGGGAAAAATCCCAGATTCCCAACATGGAATGATCCCAGATTCCCACCATGGAATGATCCCAGATTCCCACCATGGAATGATCCCAGTTCCCCACCATGGGAAGAATCCCAGATTCCCACCATGGAATGATCCCAGATTCCCACCATGGGAAGGATCCCAGTTCCCCTCCACAGGAATGATCCCAGATTCCCACCATGGGAAGGATCCCAGTTCCCCTCCACAGGAATGATCCCAGATTCCCACCACGGGAAGGATCCCAGTTCCCCACCATGGAATGATCCCAGATTCCCACCATGGAATGATCCCAGATTCCCACCATGGAATGATCCCAGATTCCCACCATGGAATGATCCCAGATTCCCACCACGGGAAGGATCCCAGATTCCCACCATGGGAAGGATCCCAGATTCCCACCACGGGAAGGATCCCAGATTCCCACCATGGAATGATCCCAGATTCCCACCACGGGAAAGGATCCTGGAACAGATCCCAGGCTCCATCTACAGGAAGAATCCCAGGTTCCCACCACGGGAAGAATCCCAAGTTGCCATCATGGGAAGGATCCCATCCTGTTCCCATGGGACGGATCCCAGAATCCCACCGTGGGAATGATCCCAGTTTCCCACCACAGCAAGGATCCTGTCCTGCTCCCATGGGAATGATCCCAGTGTCCCAGCACGGGAAGGATCCCAGATTCCCACACGGAAACCCCCTTTGACGATCAAGCCCTTCCCTCTTCCCGCCCCTTTTTCCAGTTCCGCTCCCGCTGTCACATTTTTGCATAGGAAAAAACATTAATAGCAAGGAAGCTTCGTGCTTTCCCGGGAATCCGCCCGGGCTGGCTCATCCCAATGGACAGGACACGGCTCCGACGTACTGGGAGCCTCCAGGCTTTCCCAGGAATCAGGTTAGAGCGGGATTAGTGCCAGACAAGACGCGCAGGATGTGATTCCAGGCTCTTGGCAGCCGCCGACTCCGGAATTGTGTTCTGGGTGAGTGGATCCAAGGAATTCAGGAGTAGAAACAAAGGAATTTCTTTAGAAAACGTCCCTGGAGTCAATTGTTCTTGGGGCTGTTCCGGAAGTTCTTTAATTCCAGCTGCAGCTGCCGGATCCTAATGTCCTTCTGCGAGAGCTCGTCCTTCAACCGCCGGATCTCGTCCTGCTGCCGGAAGAACATCCGGAGCAGCTGGAAAACAAGGATGGAGATGAAGGGATGGAGCTGGTGGGATCACATCAACTCATCCCAGATTTGCCAGATCCATGCTGGGAATGGGCTGTAAAACTTGGCTGATTCTGGGGACAAGGGACGGATTTGAACTGAAGGATGGGAGACTTTGATGGGATTTTGGGAAGGAATTCCCAGCTGGGAGGGTGGAGAGGGGCTGGGATGGAATTTCCAGAGAAGCTGTGGCTGCACCTGAATCCCTGGAAGTGTCCAAGGCCAGGTTGGAGCAGCCTGGGACAGTGGAATGTGTCCACAACGGGAAAGGGTCATGGGATGGATCCCAGGATCCCACCCTGGGAAAGGTTCAGGGGATGGATCCCAGGATCCCACCCTGGGAAAGGTTCAGGGGATGGATCCCAGGATCCCACCCTGGGAAAGGTTCAGGGGATGGATCCAGGATCCCACCCTGGGAAGAGTGCCAGGTTCTCACCATGGGAAAAGGTCACGGAATAGATCCTGGGATCCCATCCCTGGAGGAATCCCATGCTCCTGCCTCCCTTGGGATGGAGACCGGCACATGGTGCCTTTCCAGGTTCATCCCCCAGATCCCATTCCCATTCCCACTCCAGGGCTGCCCCACCTCGTTCTCCGTGCGGGGCGGGACGTTCTCCAGGAGGTCGATCCCGTTGACCACCACGCTTTTCTTCTCCCTCACCGGCGCCTTGAAGACGATCTTGGAATTCTTCTTGTATCCCTCCTTCAGCGACACCAGGATGGGATCTGCGGGAGAGCCGGCGGATCAGCGGGATGTGGTGGCCTTTTCCCACATCCCGGATATTTTTGGGATACCCCCTGGTGGGTTTACCTCTGTTGACCCCACTGAGCCACTCATCCGGGGTCAGGGCCGGCTCCGTCCCCGGAGTCATGGGATAAATGTCCTCCTGGTACGTCTCCGACTGGGAAAATGGGAAGAGAAGAGCAGTGGGAACTGGGAATCCCCTCCCTGGGAATTGAGGAATAATTCCCTGCCCCACAGATGGAATAAACACCGGGATATTTGGGAAACTCCAGGCACAGGGAGGAGATTTTGGAAGTGCTGGCTGGAGCAGAGAACCTCGAATCGCGTCCTCCACCCAGCCCTGGCCAGCAGCTGGATTTGCTTCCCAGAAAACCCCGATCCAAGAGATATTTCCCAAAACTCAAGTGAGACCAACCCCTTGGAGAAACATTCCCTCAAGACATTCCCGTTCAATTGTGGTTGAAATTCCATGGGATGAGTAAGGATGGAGGGATCCAGGGATGGTGGGGACAGAGCCATGCATGGGATTGGCCAAAGTGGGGCATGTCCACGGCTCCGGAGTCGCTGGAACATTCCGGATCCCGCTCATTCCCACATCCCAGGACTCACCCGCCTCGGGACGATCATGGAGATGGGCTCGATGAGCCCCTTGAGGGTGATGAGTTTGTAGAAACGGAAAACTTCACAGGCGGAGACGTCCAGGCCGTGCTTCGGCATCACCCCTGCGGAGAGCACCGGGATCAGCCACCCCTGAAACTCCAGCATGGAAAATCCCAAACTGGAGAGCACCGGGATCAGCCACCCGTGAAATTCCAGCTTGGAAAATCCCAAACTGGAGAGCACCGGGATCAGCCACCCGTGAAACTCCAGCATGGAAAATCCCAAACTGGAGAGCACTGGGATCAGCCACCCGTGAAATTCCAGCTTGGAAAATCCCAAACTGGAGAGCACTGGGATCAGCCACCCGTGAAACTCCAGCTTGGAAAATCCCAAACTGGAGAGCACCGGGATCAGCCACCCGTGAAACTCCAGCTTGGAAAATCCCAAACTGGAGAGCACTGGGATCAGCCACCCCTGAAACTCCAGCATGGAAAATCCCAAACTGGAGAGCACCGGGATCAGCCACCCGTGAAACTCCAGCTTGGAAAATCCCAAACTGGAGAGCACTGGGATCAGCCACCCCTGAAACTCCAGCATGGAAAATCCCAAGCTGGAGAGCACTGGGATCAGCCATCCATACAATTCCATCATGGAAAATCCCAGACCAAAGAGGCACTGGGATCAGCCATCCATGCAATTCCCACCATGGAAAATCCCAAACCAGAGAGGCACTGGGATCACCCATCCACGCAATTCCCACCATGGAAAATCCCAAACTGGAGAGGCACTGGGATCAGCCACCCGTGAAATTCCCACCATGGAAAATCCCAAACCGGAGAGGCACTGGGATCACCCATCCACGCAATTCCAGCATGGAAAATCCCAAACTGGAGAGGCACTGGGATCAGCCATCCACGCAATTCCCACCATGGAAAATCCCAGACCAAAGAGGCACTGGGATCACCCATCCACGCAATTCCCACCATGGAAAATCCCAAACCAGAGAGGCACTGGGATCACCCATCCATGCAATTCCAGCATGGAAAATCCCAGTCCCAAAGCCAATCCAAACCCAACCCAAACCCATTCCAATCTAAACCCAATCCAAACCCATTCCAAACCAAATCCAAACCCAACCCATCCCCTTTTCCTTGTGCCATTCAATCCAGCACCTTCCCCATCCACCTTTTCCACGCTCCGGGAAGCGGAGCAGCAGCACCCCCAGCCTTACCCAGTCCCTTCTGCGGAGCCGGCGAGCGGAATTCCATGAGATAACTCAGGTAGGGCTTTTCCGAGCTGATCTCGTAGTATCGGATGTTGCCGTCGCCCTGGAGCGGCAGGGAAGAGGGATGGGAATGGATTTGGAAATGAAAAGGTGGGAAAAAAACAGGATTAGGAGCATTTAGAAGGCAGGAACAGATGGGATATTGGGAAGGAATTGTTCCCTGAGAGAGTGGGGCGGGGCTGGGATGGAATTCCCAGAGAAACTGTGTCTGCCTCTAGATCCCCGGAATATCCTGGGTTGGATGGGGCTTGGAACAGCCTGGGATGATGGAATGTGCCCCATGGCAGGGACATCAATGGAACTGGATGAGTTTGAAGCTCCCTTTCCACACAAACCATTCCAGGATCCAAATTCCAGCCCCAATCCCTCGGGCAATGCTGGGGGATTTTCTGGGAATGCCACATCCGGATGCTCCGTGCATCCTTACCTTCCCAGCCAGGTACAGCATGTGGGTGTCAGCGTCGTAGAATGGGAAGAGGAGCCCCGAGAGCCCATCGATCTCCTCCTCGATCAGGGGCATGGATAAATCTTCCTGGAAAACAGGAAAATCCCGGTGTTAGCCACATCCCAGTGGCGGTGCTGAGCAGGATCCCAGTGGGATTGGAGCAGGAATTCCATCAGGGATCTCGGCAGGGATGGAGAGGGATCCTGGTGGGATTGGAGCAGGAATTCCAGCAGGGCTGGAGCAGGAATTCCAGCAGGGCTGGAGCAGGAATTCCAGCAGGAATGGAGCAGGATCCTGGCAGGGCTGGAGCAGGAATTCCAGCAGGAACAGAGCAGGATCCTGGCAGGGTTGGAGCAGGAATTCCAGCAGGGATGGAGCAGGAATTCCAGCAGGAATGGAGCAGGATCCTGGCAGGGTTGGAGCAGGAATTCCAGCAGGAACGGAGCAGGATCCTGGCAGGCCTGTAGCAGGAATTCCAACAGGAACAGAGCAGGATCCTGGCAGGGTTTGAGCAGGAATTCCAGCAGGAATGGAGCAGGATCCTGGCAGGGCTGGAGCAGGAATTCCAGCAGGAACGGAGCAGGATCCTGGCAGGGCTGGAGCAGGAATTCCGGCAGGGGGATCCTGGCACCCACCTGGTCCCACAGGGCGATCTGCCGGGTGTTCCAGCGGGACACTCCCGTGGTCAGGAGCCGTTTGGTGCTTCCCAGGAAAACCACGCGGTTAACGCGGTGGTTCTTGCAGCTGGCCTCCTGCAAGACAGGAATGAGCTCTGGAATTCCCCTTGGATCCAGCTCTCATCCCAGGAAAGCCCTTTCCTTGCTCCCCTCATCTCATACCCGGGAAGTTCCAGCTCTGTCCTTTGCCACCTGCCCCTGGGCAAGCCGACATTCCCATTTTCCTGAGGATCAGGGAGAACCCACCATCCTCCTCCAAACCTCCTGCACCTTCCCCTTCATTCCCACCATTTTCCACAAATCCTTAATTAACAACGGACTCAAAGCCCCCAACTCTGGAACTTCCACTGCACCTTCCCTTTTATTCCCACCATTTTCCACAAATCCCTAACGAACAACGGAATCAAACTCCTCTGCTTGGGATGAGGCCAAGCCCTTCCCACCATCTCCACCACCAGGCCGGCAACCGGATTCCACCACACGGAAAACATCCTGTCGGCAGCACCTCCAGCACTTGGTGGATGTTTCCCAACATTCCACGGGATTCTTCCCTAAAACCTCATTCCGAGGGCCTCATCCCACCTGGAGGACCCTCCCGGAGCGCGGCTCCAGCACGCGCAGCTTCTTGTCCTTGCAGGTGGTGGCCAGGAGGCTGCCGTCGGTGTTGAAGGACATGCAGAGGATCACGTCCGTGTGGCAGTCGATCATCTTCACCGGCTCGCCGATGTCCAGGTTCCAGATCAGCACCTGCGGGAAGAGCCTCTGGAGCAACCTGGCGTGGTGGGAGGTCCTCCTGCTCCGTGGAAGCTGCCCCTGGCCCATGGAATGTCTCCCTGGCTGGTGGAAGCTGTTCTTGGTCTATGGAAGCTGTTCCTGGTCTACACGAGCCGTTCCTGATTTTTTGGATGCTGTTCCAGATCTATGGAAGTTGTTCCTGGTCCATGGGAGCTGTTCCTGGTGTATGGAACGTCTCCCTGATCTATGGAATGTCTCCCGATCCATGGAATGTCTCCCTGGTCTATGGAAGCTCCCCTTTATCTGTGGGAGCTGTTCCTGGTCTATGGAAGCTCTCCCTGATCTATGGAAGCTGTTCCTGGTCCATGGAAGCTGTTGCTGATCCATGGAATGTCTCCTTGATCTACAGAATGTCTCCCTGATCCATGGAATGTCTCCCTGGCCTATGGAAGCTGTTCCTGGCCTCTGGAATGTCTCCCTGGCCTCTGGAAGCTCTCCCTGATCTGTGGAAGCTGTTCCTGATCTCTGGAAGTTGTTCCTGGTTTTTGGAAGCTGTCCCTGCACAATGGAATGTCTCTCTGGTCATGGCAGCTGTCCCTGATCCATGGACAATCTCCCTGGCCCATGGAATGTCTCCCTGATCCATGGAATATCTCCCTGGCCCATGGAATGTCTCCCTGATCCATGGAATGTCTCCCTGACCCATGGAATGTCTCCCTGATCCATGGAATGTCTCCCTGATCCATGGAATTTCTCCCTGATCCATGGACAGTCTCCCTGGTCCATGGACAGTCTCCCTGATCCAAGGACAGGCTCCCTGGTCCATGGAATGTCTCCCTGATCCATGGAATGTCTCCCTGTCCTATGGAAGCTCCCCTTGGCCTACAGAAAACACGGAATTGAGACGAGGTTTAAGCTCCTTCCAACCCAAACCGTTCCAGCGTTCCGCGATCCCACTCCGACCACCCACGGGTGACTCCCGGAGGTGCCAAAATCCGGGAAAGCCCTTTGGAATGGCTCTCCCGGGAAGCCTGACCTTGTAGTCGTAGCCGGCGCTGAAGAGGATGTTGTTGGTGGTCGGGTGCCACTCCACCAGCCCGACCCGGCGGCTGTGTCCGTACAGCTCCAGCACCGCTTCCGTCATGTTCCGCTTCAACCCGCCCTCCGGAATCTCCCAGATCCGCACCTGGAATGGCGTTTGGAGCATCCCAACGCCCACCCTTGAATTCCTGCCTTGTCCAGGAATTCCAGGATGAGCCCTGCAGCTGATTGTCCCTCAAGGATAAACAAGGGATCTTTGGGATCCCTTGGGAAAAGCCCAGCCAGGGTAGATCCACGCCTGGAATGGGGTTTGGAGCATCCCAACTCCTGGCCTTGAAAGCTCCTTCCCAAAAAAAAGAAAAACGCTTTTGGGAATTCAGGATCAGCCCAGCTACTGATTGTCTCAAGGATAAATAAGGAATCCTTGGGATCCCCTGGGAAAAATCCAGCCAGGCGTTATCCAGGCAGGAATCCTCATCCTGAATTCCCAGATTCCCAGCCCTTCCTTGTCCCGAGACCCCCAAACCTGACCCCACAAACTCCACATTTTGGGATCCTTTGGGATAAAAACTCCCAGGTTTTCCAGGTTAGTTGCTCTAAAAACCACCAGGAATTTTCCCAGGATTTAGCTCCTCTTTTCCATTGTCTCCATGGAAATTTCCAACCTGAACCTTCCCTGGGACCTCCCCCAGCTGCCCCCTCCTGTCAGGGACTTGTGGAGAGCCTGGAATTCCCTCTGGATCACATTTTTCTCCAGGCTGAGCATTCCCAGCTCCCTCAGCTGCTCCTCATGGGAATTACCCTCTGGATCCTCTGGATTTGTGTCCGGAAAAAAAAGAACGGGAGGGAATTCTGGTCCAGGAGCCAGGCTGGGCACAATTTGGGATTGGCTTTGATCTCATGTCCCTCAGCATTCCCAAAAAAATGCCATGGAAATATTGAACTAGGGAATCAATGGGATGGGGAGGATGGATGGATCTGGGAATTGCATCCCGGAATTCCGTCTCACCGAGGTGTCCTCGGAGCAGGAGGCGATGATGTTCTCAATGAAGGGGTTCCACTTGATGTCCAGCACGTTTCCCTGGTGACCACAAACTTTGGGATAGTTTGGCTCGATCCGGCCAGTCTGGAGCGGAAAAGCAAGGAAAACATCGGGAAAACCATCAAATTTTGGGAGAAATGGATGTTTCCAGGGATGGGAAATTGTTGGAGAAGGGAGGTTCCAGCTCAGCCTGGGATGGGCCAGGCCAGGGATTTCTCCAGACTCCATGGAGCAGGGGAAGGACAGCGGGAGTTCAGTGGGAATTCACGGAATCATGGAATACTGGGGTTGGAAAAGCTCTCCAAGGTTGTGGAGTCCAACCATTCCCAGCACTGATCCTTGTCCCCAAGGGCTGCATCCACAGGGATTTTCAATCCCTCTGGGAATGGGGACAGGGCTGGAAAACCCTTTCCATGAGGGAATTTTCCCAATATCCAGACCTCTCCTTTCACGATCCAAATCCTTGGGCGAAAGGACTGGAAGAGATTCCAGAGGCTCCAGAGCCGTTGGATCCCACATGAATCCCAGAACAGTTCGGGTGGGAAGATCTTCCAGGAGATCCATTCCCAATCCCTGCCATGGCTCAGGATCCCTTTCCCTATCCCAAGTTGCTCCAAGCTCATCCAACCCAGCCTGGAGTTGAAGCATTTGGAATTTCCCTCCCAGATTTTGGATTTCCCTCCCAGACTTTGGAATCACCTTTTTCCAAGGTTCTCCTCCCATGGAACAAACCCCAAATTCTGGGATCACACGACTCCTGCTAATCCTCAATCCGTGACCCCACAGGATGGGAATCTTTCCATGAGGAATTTCCAAAGCTTTTACGGAGCCCCCTGGGAAGATTCCCACCGGGATGGGAATCTTTTCCATTCCCAAGGAAGCTCCGTGTCCGGATGCCAGCCCGGTGTCCTTCCCTGCTCCGTGCTGGCTCCGTGCCGGAGCGGCGCTCGGAGCGTGCGGAATAACTGGGTCAGCTCGGCACAGCCGCTGAATATTTCATGGATTTTCCTTCCCGACTTTTCCCGTGCCGAGCTCCCGGCTCCCTTTTATTGGGAACAAAGGAATGTGCTGGGAATTCTGCCCTCAGCAGCTCCGGGAAGTCGGATCAGGGCCAAGAACGGCTCCAGGCTCCAGGGCGGTCGCTCCCAAGGTTTCTTGGGATTCATTTCCTCCCTCAAGCTGCAGGGAGGAATTTGGGAGGGAAAATTCCCAAAGATGAGACAGAGAAGGAAAAGGAAACATGGGAATGTCAGTGATTCCTTAGTTCTGTCTCCCAGTGAATTCCTGGGATGCAATTCCCGGTTTTGTCTTTGTGATATGAAATATTCCAGCCCCCATCGCTTATCCAAAGGCTTGGCTTATCCCACTTTTCCCAGATTTCTGATCCATATTGCCAGGATTTTAAGGAGACAACACCGAGTTTGGTTATTTGGGATCATTTCTTCCCAAGAAATCCTGAATTTTGATTCAAATTGATTGTGCACGGTGGGAGAAGGACAAGGAACGTGCCATTCCCATGGCACCTGGAAAAGGCAAAGTAAAAATAAAGGCAATAACAGGGGAAAAAACCCAAAAAAATCCAGGATTCTGGCTGCCTTTATCCCGTTTTTCAGCAGGACCTTGCTGACAGCCAGAGTTAATCCAAGGTGAATCCTAATCCCTGGATCCCTGATCCCCGGCTGAGGGAAGCTCGGTGACCCAGATTCCGACCCTGCAGGGACAGCCTGGAGCTCTCCCGGCTCTGGCAGCTCCGAGGTTTTCCACGGAAAAGGCTGGAAGGAGGAAATCTTCCGGCAGCTCCCGCCCCTCCCTTTGCTGAAGCACTTGGAAAAGGGAAAACCCTTTGGGTTATGTTGGGAAAAGGGAAAATTATTTGGAAAAATTCTGAATGTTGGGGATTGGGGGGTGGAGAGGGAATTTTTTCCTGGGAATTGCTGGAATAGCAGCAGGCAGAGGGATGGAAACCCTCTGGATTCCAGAATCAGGGAATGGGATTGTGGAATTTCCCAAGGATCTGTGTAAAGAATCCCGGGAATTCCAGTGGACTCAGAGCAATCCCTGGGATGGGAGGGATGGAATTTCCCTCCGTGATGGAAATCCAGGATGAATTTTCCATCGGATCCATCAGCACCAAATCCAAGGGATGGGAAAGATCCTCAATTCCCAACCTTGGAGCAGCACAGCTGTGCCCCGGCCATGGCTGAATTCCACTTTTCCCAGAAATCCATCCAGCAGGAAATATTGGATAAATTATTTCAATATCAGAAATTTCCCAAACCTGCTTTTCCCTTGGAAAACGCAAACCAGGAGCACTTCCGAACCCTCCCATTCCCTGGAAAGCTCCACAAACGTGGAAAAATCCCTTCATTCCACTCCATCCTTCAATCCCACATGGAAAACCTCAGGGATGGATGCAGCATCCATCTGGCAGCACCTCCGGATCCCATTCCCGGAGGAAAAAACCCATTCCTGGAGGGAAAATCCCAAGGGAACATGGAAGGAAACTTGGGGAGGTTTGGGAATTCCACGCCCTGTCCTATCCCAAATCCAGCCCTATCTTATCCCAAATCCAGCCCTATCCTATCCCAAATCCAGCCTTTTCCCCATCCCAAATCCAGCCCTGTCCTATCCCAAATCCAGCCTTTTCCCCATCCCAAATCCAGCCTTTTCCTCATCCCAAATTCAGCCTTTTCCCCATCCCAAATTCAGCCTTTTCCCCATCCCAAATCCACCCCTATCCTATCCCAAATCCAGCCTTTTCCCCATCCCAAATCCACCCCTATCCTATCCCAAATCCAGCCCTATCCTATCCCAAATCCAGCCTTTCCCACAATCCCAGCAGTGACGGGAGCAGGAGTTTGGATTTCAGCTTCCTCCGGATAAACAGAGGCTGCCCCTTCCCGCTGCCACTCCCGTCGGGAGAGAACCTCGGCTGCCTCTGGAAAATGACTCCTCACTCCCGGCGGGAACAAAAATCCCTCTGTTTCCATGGAAGTGATTCCCTGTGAAGGGATCTGTGGTGATCCCAACAAAATCCTTATCCCAAATCCCTCTCCAGCTTTCCCAGATCTCCTTCAGGCCCTGCAAGGGGCTCTGAGGATTTTCTGGATCCTTCCCTTCTCCCGGGGAACATTCCCAGCCTGGCTCCAGGGATGAGCTCCGGAAGGATGGGATGTGATGGCACCGAGCTGCTTCCCGATGGAATTGCAACATCCAAGGATTTTGTTCCCTGACTCAAAAGAAAGGAATATTTTCCAAGGGGTCTCCAGGACCAAATCCTCTAGGCCAGGTTGGAGAGAGCTTGGAGCATCCTGGGATAATGGGAATTGTCCCTGTCCTATCCCAAATCCAGCCCCTCTCCTATCCCAAATCCAGCCCTGTGCTGTCCATGGAATGGGATGAGCCTTAAGGTCCTTTCCAACCCAAACCATTCCAGGATTCCGGGATTCTCCCATTCCTATGGAGCCAATCCCGCTCCTCCCGATCCTTCGCCCACTCCCTTGGGATATTTTTATCCTGGTGCCGGGGACAGGCTCATTCCCAATCCCAAGGCTCCGGAATCTGGGAGGAAGGAGGAGCAAAACTCCCTCTTCCCAACCCACACATCCCTTGGATCACTCCATGAAAAGCCCGGGATGTGGATTTGGGATGAGCAGATGGCCCAGCCCAGATTCCAGGAGCTCTGCTGAGGGCAAAATCCAGGGAAAAGATCCAAAAATACAGCAGCAAATCCACGGAGCAGCTCCGCGGTATCCGGGTTACCTTCATTAGCTTCTAATTATGGATCACAATTAATTAGGGAGCTGCTGATTTCCAAGGAAAATGAGTTTCTCCTTAATGAGCTAATCAGGCTCCGGATAAAAAAAAAAAAAATCGGGAATTTATTAACTCCTCCAGCATCCAGGGCCACTCCATGTGGGACTGACCAGCTGGATATCCCAGGATTTCAGAGGATCCCTTTTTTAGGGATCCCTGCTTTTATCCCACCGGGATTTTGCCAGGAAAAAAGTGGGATTTGCTGGGAATGTGGGGTTGTTCCTCAGGATTTGGGATCGAGGGGGTGTGGATGGTGATTCCAGCTGGGATCCATGAGGAAGGAGCCGGGATGAGGCCGGAGCTGGAGCGCTCCGGGTGCTCAGACAAAGCTCCCGGTTTTTTTTCTGGGAATATTAATGAGGCTCAAGCTGTGCTCTGCAATTAAATCCTGATTAGAATTCCTTCCATCTGGAGCTGCCTCCGGAATGAACAAGGAATTCAGGAGAGGCGGGAATGTTGCACAGGGAAAGGGGCAAAGGAATGATGGGATGGGGGAGAAAAACAGGGAGAGCTCCCCCTTCTCCCAGCTTCCCTTCCCGGCTGGAATCTGGGATCTGGGAATTTGGCAATGAAGCTCCTCCATGGCAAAATTCCTCCTGGGAATGAGGCTGGGAGCGTCCCAAAGCTGCAGGTTTCTGGGGATGGGATGTGGATTCCCGCTCAGAATGCAGGAATATCCCAGGGGAGTGTCCGAATTTTGGGAGCAATCCAAGAATCCCAGGATTCAGCAATGGGTTGGGTGGAAAGGGATTTTATCCCATTCCAATATCCCAGGTTGCTCCAACTTGGCCTTGAACATTCTCAGGATAGGGAAGCAAAAACTTCCCTGGGAATTGTGCCAGGGCCTCCCTCCTTGGAAAAATTCCTTTGATATCATTTTAACGGATTCTCTTCCCGTCAAAACACTCCCCTTTCCCCATCCAAGGTAAATTCCAGGCTCAAGGTCACCGCCGCTTTTCCCAGGAGCCGTGGATCCCATGGGAACAGCCGTTGGATTGATGGGAATTTCAGCTTCAGATGGGCAGATCCCAGGGGAATTCCTGGGAAAAGCAGGGGGAATCCTGGATGGAGAAGGAAAAGGGAGGAGGAGGAAGATCCCAGAGGGATAAATCCTGCTTTTCCCATGGAAAGGAGCTCTGGATGAGTGATTTTCCCCAACCAACCCCTGGACATGGAATTTTCCCCAAAAATCCAACCTTAAATCTCTGTTGTGCCTCCAGCCATTCCCTGGAAAACCCAAGGAAAGGGAAGGAGCAGTGGGATGAGATTGGAAGGAGCAGATTCCTTGGAATCCCAGGATCCGAATGGCACCTGGCACTGGGATGGGACAGGCTGGAGACATTCCCAGTGTCCAAAATGCCGGAAAATCTCCTGGAGAGATTCCAAAAATGCTTTGGCGGGATGTTTGAATTCTTCCTTAAAAATCCCCAAATCACCAATTCCACACCAGGAAAAGCAGCAGGAATTTGGACGCTTTGGGAATCCCATTGGGAATCTCACCTGCTCCAGCAGGATGACGAGGAAACCCCAGGAAAAGGAGATTTGGATGATATTTTGGGAATTCCCATCTGGAATCTCACCTGCTCCAGCGGGATGATGAAGAAACCCCAGGAAAATGAGATTTTGATGATATTTTGGGAATTCCCGTTGGGAATCTCACCTGCTTGAGCAGGATGATGAAGAAAGCCCAGGAAAAGGAGATTTGGATGATTTTTTGGGAATTCCCATCTGGAATCTCACCTGCTCCAGCAAGGAAAAGCAGTAGGAATTGGGACACTTTGGGAATCCCATCCAGGAACAGATTTGGCCACTTTGGGATGGCTCCATGTGGGAATTCCCATTGGGAATCTCACCTGCTTGAGCAGGATGATGAAGAAACCCCAGGAAAAGGAGATTTTGATGATTTTTTGGGAATTCCCATTGGGAATCTCACCTGCTCGAGCAGGATGATGAAGAAACCCCAGGAAAAAGGAGATTTGGATGATTTTTGGGGAATTCCCATCTGGAATCTCACCTGCTTGAGCAGGATTATGAAGAAACCCCAGAAAAAGGATATTTTGATGATTTTTTGGGAATTCCCATTGGGAATCTCACCTGCTTGAGCAGGATGACGAAGAAACCCCAGGAAAAGGAGATTTTGATGATTTTTTGGGAATTCCCATTGGGAATCTCACCTGCTTGAGCAGGATGATGAAGAAACCCCAGGAAAAGGAGATTTGGATGATTTTTTGGGAATTCCCATTGGGAATCTCACCTGCTTGAGCAGGATGATGAAGAAACCCCAGGAAAAGGAGATTTGGATGATTTTTTGGGAATTCCCATTGGGAATCTCACCTGCTCCAGCGGGATGATGAAGAAACCCCAGAAAAAGGAGATTTTGATGATTTTTTGGGAATTCCCATTTGGAATCTCACCTGTTCCAGCAAGGAAAAGCAGTAGGAATTGGGACACTTTGGGAATCCCATCCAGGAAAAGATTTGGACACTTTGGGATGGCTCCATGTGGGAATTCCCATCGGGAATCTCACCTGCTCCAGCGGGATGATGAAGAAACCCCAGGAAAAAGGAGATTTTGATGATTTTTTGGGAATTCCCATCTGGAATCTCACCTGCTCCAGCGGGATGATGAAGAAACCCCAGGAAAATGAGATTTGGATGATTTTTTTGGGAATTCCTGTTGGGAATCTCACCTGCTCCAGCGGGATGATGAAGAAACCCCAGAAAAAGGAGATTTGGATGATTTTTTGGGAATTCCCATCTGGAATCTCACCTGCTCCAGCGGGATGATGAAGAAACCCCAGGAAAAAGGAGATTTGGATGATTTTTTGGGAATTCCCATCTGGAATCTCACCTGCTTGAGCAGGATGATGAAGAAACCCCAGAAAAAGGAGATTTGGATGATTTTTTTGGAAATTCCCATCTGGAATCTCAGCTGCTCCAGCAAGGAAAAGCAGTAGGAATTGGGACACTTTGGGAATCCCATCCAGGAAAAGATTTGGACACTTTGGGATGGCTCCATGTGGGAATTCCCATCGGGAATCTCACCTGCTCCAGCGGGATGATGAAGAAACCCCAGGAAAAGGAGATTTGGATGATATTTTGGGAATTCCCATCTGGAATCTCACCTGCTTGAGCAGGATGATGAAGAAACCCCAGAAAAAGGAGATTTGGATTATTTGTTTGGGAATTCCCATCTGGAATCTCAGCTGCTCCAGCAAGGAAAAGCAGTAGGAATTGGGACACTTTGGGAATCCCATCCAGGAAAAGATTTGGACGCTTTGGGATGGCTCCATGTGGGAATTCCCGTTGGGAATCTCACCTGCTCCAGCAGGATGATGAAGAAACCCCAGGAAAATGAGATTTGGATGATTTTTTGGGAATTCCCGTTGGGAATCTCACCTGCTCCAGCGGGATGATGAAGAAACCCCAGAAAAAGGAGATTTGGATGATTTTTTGGGAATTCCTGTTGGGAATCTCACCTGCTTGAGCAGGATGATGAAGAAACCCCAGGAAAAAGGAGATTTGGATGATTTTTTGGGAATTCCCATCTGGAATTTCACCTGCTTGAGCAGGATGATGAAGAAACCCCAGAAAAAAGAGATTTTGATGATTTTTTTGGGAATTCCCATCTGGAATCTCACCTGCTCCAGCAAGGAAAAGCAGTAGGAATTGGGACACTTTGGGAATCCCATCCAGGAAAAGATTTGGACACTTTGGGATGGCTCCATGTGGGAATTCCGATCTGGAATCTCACCTGCTCCAGCGGGATGATGAAGAAACCCCAGGAAAAGGAGATTTGGATGATTTTTGGGGAATTCCCATCTGGAATCTCACCTGCTTGAGCAGGATGATGAAGAAACCCCAGAAAAATGATATTTTGATGATATTTTGGGAATTCCTGTTGGGAATCTCACCTGCTCCAGCGGGATGATGAAGAAACCCCAGGAAAAAGGAGATTTGGATGATTTTTTGGGAATTCCCATCTGGAATCTCACCTGCTTGAGCAGGATGATGAAGAAACCCCAGAAAAAGGAGATTTGGATGATTTTTTGGGAATTCCCATTGGGAATCTCAGCTGCTCCAGCGTGATGATGAAGAAACCCCAGAAAAAGGAGATTTTGATGATTTTTTGGGAATTCCCGTTGGGAATCTCACCTGCTCCAGCGGGATGACGAGGAAGGAGCCGCCGCCGGCGCTCTCGGTGACGATGGCGAGGAAGCGCACGTTGACGGCGCAGAAATGGTTGTCGTGGACGTTCTTGGTGATGGGAATTCCGTCGAAGCAGTGCTCCCGGCTCGCCGCCTTCCCGTAAACATTCCGGAACTTGGAGCTGCGGTACTGCGGCCGCCATGACATCTGCGGGGAAAAACAGGGATCGGCATTCCCGGGAAAAATTCCCGTGTTTTTAGTGTGGACATGGAAGCGTTCGGATGGACCCATTCCAACATGAGCATTCCCGAAAAATCGAAAGCATCCCCTGGAGCAAGGAATAGTTCCTAACAGGCTCAAAAAGAAAGCTCAGCATTCCCAAAACAACCATTCCCAAAAAAACATTCCTGGTTGCTCTCCTGTTTTTACCATGGACACGGAAGCATCAGGGTGGGCCCATTCCAACACGACATTCCCAAAGAATTGAAAACATTCTCCCAGTGCTGGAATAGCTCCCAAAAGGTATTAAAAGAAGGCTCAGCATTCCCAAAAAAAAAAAATTCCCAAAAAAAATTACTGGTTGCTTTCCTGTTGTTACCTGGTGGGACACGGAAGCATCGGGATGGGTCCATTCCAACACAAACATTCCCAAAAAACCTACGGCACTGCCCCGGTGCTGGAAGGGCTCCCAAAGGCTGGGAAAGCTGCAGAATTCCAGCTGCTCCACTTTGGAGCGGGAATGCTCATCCAGGACACGCCTGGGTCACACGACAAAGGAATTCCGGCTTGGAATGTGATGGCTTGGAAATGGATGGTGGGAGAGCGGGAATTGGGGTGGGAGGGGGACGGAGGGAGTGTTGGGAATATTCCGTGTTTTCCACAGGTTTTCCTGCATGGAGCAGCCCAGGACCCAGCAGGGATCCCAAGGATCCACAAGCTGATCCTGGAAACTCCGGATGGATCTGAAGGATCCATCAGCTGATCCTGGTGGAAAAGAACTCAGGAGTAAATCCCCAGCTCTGCCCTCATTCCCTGGGAACAGCAATGCCTGGAAAACAGGGGAAAAATTATCCTGGGACTGAAATTCCATCAGCTCTGCCCTCATTCCCTGGGAATAACAATGCCTGGAAAACAGGGAAAAGAACCCCCCAGCAGCTCTGCCCTCATTCCCTGGGAATAACAGCACCTGGAAAACAGGGAAAAGAACCCAGGAGCAATCCCCCAGCCGCGCTTGGACATTTTCCCGCGTTCCTGGCAGCTCCGGCCTTTCCCGGAGCGGCAGCGGGAGCAGCTCTTGTCTCCGTGTGTTTGGCTTTTCAAAGGATCCTTTCATCCCTCGGGAGTCTTGGAAACAGCGGGAGCGGGGGAAAAATCGGGAAAGGAGCTCTGGCCACAACAACAGGCAGAGCCCCGGCCCTAATCCCGAAAAAACCTGGATATCCTAAAAATAGCTCCCGGTAATCCGCCCCGAGCATCCCAGCTCACGGAGAAATTCGTTCCTGCCTTCACCTGGAATTTTTGGGAGGAAAAATTCCTCCCTTCCAGCCTTTTTTTTTTCCTTGGAATTGTGCCCATCCAGCAGCTTTTGTGTTGTCACCATGGCACTTCCCATGTCCCGAGGATTTTTAATGGGAATAAAGGGATCTTCCCTCATTCTTTCAATGAATTTGGTTGAGTAGCAGGGAAAAAAAGAGGGATTTGTTTGGAAAAATCATTGGGAAAAGGAAATCCAGCTCCAAGATTTTCAGGAAGGGGATTTAGGAGATGGAGCTTTCCCCAAATCCCGTTATTCCTGGTTTTCCTGCCTCCCTCCTGGCAGAGAGGTTGCGACAACAATTCCCTGTCTGGGATTTTCTGGATAAAATCAAGGCTGAGTTTTGTAGGAATTTGGGGATTTTGTAGAAATCCCAAATCCAAGCAGATCCCAGTCCCAGGCGTGGGGTTGTTTTCCCTCTCTCGATCTGGGGCATCCCTGGAAGTTTTTTTTCCATGGGAAAGGTCAGGAATGCTGGAGTTTGACATTTCCAGCATCAATGGCTCATTAAGGCTGGGCACAAACAGGAGCCACTTTTCCAGAGGAAAATCAAGGATCTGGAATCTCCGGGAAGGAGCTGGAGCTGCCCAGTCCCACCCCACGGACATCCTGTAATACTCTTGTCTGGAAAACAGGGGAAAAAAAGTTAAAATTTGGTATTTTTAGGAAAAAATCCCCTCTGGACTCACTGCTGTGCCACATTCCTGGGGGGATTCCCAGGATAGAGCTGTGATCCCAGATTTCCAGTGGATTCCACATGGAATCTGCACCTGGGAGCGTCAGGACCGAGGGATTTGGGAGCCTCAGGGATTAAATCCCAAGGGATTTGGTCAGTCTGGGAATGGATTTGGGGTGATCCCAGATCCTGCCCAGCTGGAGCCAGGGGATATTTTGGGATTGATATCCTGGAATTTTTTGGGATTGAAATCCAGGCTGGAAAACCTCAAAATGCTCCGGGAGAGCCTTTCCAAAGCCACATCCCCATCCCAATCCAGGAATTTTTCCCATTGGGAGGGGAAAAATCAGGAGCAGGAGCTGGCTGGAATTCCCAAATTCCAGCCAAGCCATGGGGCTGGAATTCCCAATTCAGCCAAGCCATGGGGCTGGAATTCTCAATCCAACCTCACCATGGATTTGGAATTCCCAAATTCCAGCCAAGCCATGGGGCTGGAATTCTCAATCCAACTTCACCATGGGTTTGGAATTCCCGATCCAGCCTCGCCATGGGTTTGGAATTCCCAATCCAACCTCACCATGGATTTGGAATTCCCAATCCAACCTCACCATGGGTTTGGAATTCCCAATCCAACCTTACCATGGATTTGGAATTCCCAATCAAACCTCACCATGGGTTTGGAATTCCCGATCCAGCCTCGCCATGGGTTTGGAATTCCCAATCCAACCTCACCATGGATTTGGAATTCCCAATCCAGCCTCGCCACGGGATCGAGGCTCCAACCCAAGAGGGAAACCCCAAAGAAATGCGGGATGTGGGGTGGGAATGCCGAGAATTCCCTTCGTTCCGAGGGATCTCTGGAGCGGAGCCGGTCCCTGGGGGGCTTGGGGCTGGCTTGGGATGAGTTTTCCATGGATTCTGTCGCAGCCGGGTGGGAATTCCTGGCTCGGGACACTCACCAGGCCGCGCTTGCTCCCCAGCACCTCAGACTTGTGCAGGTCCCTCATGGAGCTCTGTGCAGAGAGGGAAAGGAAAAAATTCCATTCATTTCCCAGGAATTCCAGGAAAAGCACCCCAACCCTTCCTGCTGCTCCGGAGGGCCGGGATCCGACCCCCAGCAGGGAATTTCTGGTGGTTCCGATCCCGTTTCCTCCTCCTGCTTTTGGAGAATTCCACATGGCTGCCAAAGGCCTTCTGGAGGATGAAGGAATTCCATAAAAATCATGGATTTATAGCTCGAAAAGTGGGATGATGGGATTTGGGAAGGAATGCTTCCCTAGGAAATGGGGAAGGGCTGGGCTGGAATTCCCAGAGAAGCCGTGGCTGACCCGGGATCCTTGGAATGTTCAAGGTGAGGTTGGATGGGGCTGGGAGCAGCCTGGGATAGCGACAGAATCCATGGAAAGTGGGAGGTGGGACAATTCCGGCTGGGAATCTCCCAGCTGAGGTTTTTCCAGCCTGGGATTTCCCTAGAGTTCGACTTTTCAAGGATTTCCACTTCCTAGAAATCCTGGGAATGGCCCCTCCTCTTCCCAAGTGCTGGGAAAAAGCTCCAAGTGAGGCCGGCCGGAGCTGAGCTATTCCCAGGAATCCTCATCCCTCCTGGATCCTGGAGCTGCTTCCCAAGTTTCCATGGATCTCATGGAACTCTCGGAAAGGTGCAAAACCCATCCCTGGCACCCTCAGGGAGCCAAGTTTGGATTATTTTCCATCTGGGAAAACTTCTGGAGGAGGAAAACCAAACTTTCCCAGGCCCCACGTGCCGAGAACAATCCCAAAATTCCTCCTCCGGCAAAAATTCCGGAAGCAAGCCCAGCTGTCCTCCCACTCTGTTTTCCAAGTGCTTCCCACCTCAGGAAGCTCTGGATGGAGAACAAAACATTCCCAGCCCCCGGAGCAGCCCTGGGGCTCCACCTCTGATAATTTTCCCTCCTCCAGCTCCTTGGAATTCCATTTCCTTGAGGGGAAAAAAATATTCCAGGCTTTTTCCTGGCGTTTTGGGAAGTCGGAGATGGGGAAAAGATGCTTTTCCCGTTGGAATGAGCGTGAGCCAGGGATTCTTCCATGAGAATTATTTCATATCCCAGCACAAATCCTTGGATCCAACAGGATTTTCCAGCTGGGATCCAGCAGTTTGGAGCTATCCCAAAAAAAAAAGCTTCCAGTGGGATGATCCAGTCAATCCAACCTTTTCCAATATCAGCTTTTTAATGGGAAAAAGGGGGAAAAGCCACTTTAAAGTGGGAATTACAAGGATGGAATTGTCAGAGAAAAGGGATCCCACGGGAAAAAATTCCTTAGGGAGATGCTGGGTGGGAGAGGATCAAAAAAATTGTGGGAAAAAATCCACCGGGAGCAGAAACATTGGGATAGCCTGGAAAAAATCCCTTTCCAAGCCCCAGCTTTGCACAGGACAGGGAAAATTATTTATCCTGGGAGATTTCATTTTCCTGGGATTTTTCCAAAGCAGGGAACAGCACTCCGGGAAGCAGCTCCGACAGCTCTCCCTTTCCATGTAAAGAATTCCAAATATTCCCAGGATTGAGCACCCTGGGGTGTTCCAAACCCAAAATCCCGAAAGGAATTTTTGGGGAGTTCCTCCCAGACTTTTCCAGCAGAAATCAAGGAACGTCCAAGAGGAAAGGAAAGGAGCAGGATCCAGTCAGTATTCCAGGCTGCACATTCCCGTTTCCCGGGAAGCGCCGGAGGAGGCTGAAGGTCACGGGATGGCACCGACTGCCCTTCCCAAGGCTCGGGAATCCTGGACAAGCCTTTCCTTGTGCTCCGGCTCCCGGCATGAGCGGAACCCTCCGGAGAAAGGCAAGGGAGCCTTGTTTTCCTTTTTTCCTTGTTCTCCTTGTTTTCCTCGTTATTCCGGGAGCAGCGGCCGCGATGTCCCTGCCCTGCCCTGGGTGTGCCTCAAATCCCGCTTTTTCCCAGGTTTTCCATGTTTTTTTTCGGGAATCGGGGTTCCCTGCTCTTCACCCAAGATTCCTTTTTCCAGAGGTTGGGATGATCCCTCTGGGTGAGCCTGCATGGAATTCTGATCCCTGGCCAATTTTTCCATCCATTTTGGATCGTTTCCTTAATTAATTTCCTCCTTCCTCATTCCCCCAAAGACTGAACATTCCACGGATTTGATCCGCAGAGATTTTTTGGGATAACGGGTCAAGTTCTGGGAGGAAATCCATGGATGCTGCTGCAATCCTATGGATAAAAAAACCATGGAACCGCATTCCCAGCTTCCAGTGGAGAATGGGATGGGATGGGGGATTCCCACCGAATCCCAGGAATGTTCCCATTCCTCTCCAGGTCCCTTGGGATCCTCACCTGCCCCGCTCGGCTCCGGGCTGCTCGGGCGCCTCCGGATCGCCCGGGATGGACGCGGAGCTCAGGGAGTCAGGGCTGCTCCGGGAGCCTGGAAAAGAAGGAAACCCTTTGGATCCCAACTTCCAGCCGGGATCGATCCTGAACCGCGGCGGCGCCAAAACTGGGGAACAGGGATAACGATCCGGAGGATTTTGGGATTAATTCCAGCCCCAGGTTGGAATCCACAGGGATCCGGAGCCGGCATTGCCAATGGGTCAGGTTTGCCAAGCAGCATCCCTGGAAATCATGGAATCCTGGAATTCTGGAATGGACCTTAAACCCCATCCTGTTCCATGGGCAGGGATATTTCCCCCATCCCAGACAGCTCCAAGCCACATCCAAACTTTCCTTGGATGTTCCCGGAATGCGGCTCAGCCTTTCAGGTCATTCCCGTTCCCAAATCCAAGCGATCCCTGCTCCTGGCACCGCCCTATCCCAAACATCCCAGGATGCACAACAGGGAATTTTGCTGGAGCGTGGCTCTTCCCAAGCTTTTGGCACAGGAGGATATTTCCATCATTTTTCCATAATTTTTCCATCATTATTTTGCATAATTTGTTGGGATTTTCACAGCAGGAGTTGCTGGGAGAAACCACCACTTCCAGAGGGAAAAATTCCTGGTCAGAATTCCATCAGGATGGGGCTGAGCTCCGTGGAATTGCATTTCCTTGAGGGGAAAAAATATTCTGGGATTTTTCCATACTTGAAGGGGTTTTAGGGAAGTCAGAGAAGGGGAAAAGTCACTTTTCCCATTGGAATGAGCGTGACCGAGCCGGGGGCTCATCCATGAGAGTTCTGGATCCATAGGGAGGGCGGACACAGCTCCCAGCCTGATCCTGAATTTCCTTGGATTCTAGATGAAGTTGGAAAAGCTTTGGATACAGGGATGCGGCTGTTGCCATTCCCACATTTCCCATCAAACCGGATCTCCCACAACCAGACCCCAATGTGGGCTCAGGTCCCAATTCATTTATCCCAATTTATCCCGATTTATCCCAATTTTTCTGCTCCCCAACAACACCTTGACCGCTCCAGCCTTTCCCTGGCACGGCCTTTCTGCTCCCAGAGCTTTTCCCAGCCCCATTCCAGCCGGAGATCCGTGGCTGGAGCCTTTGCCAACGGCTTTGCCACGGACAAAGGAGCGCGGGATTTCTGGGAGCGGCCTCGGCACGGCGCCGGGAGCGCCGGAATCCCGGGATTTGGGGGGCACCGGAGCAGCTGCCTCCCTCCATCCAGAGATGGTTTTTTCCCCCCCAGCTGCCAGATTTAGGGAATGACTCGGGAGATAGGAATCCGGGATGAATGGAACTATTCATGGTTTGATAAAATTCCCTGGAAAAGAGCGGGAAGGGGGTTGGGAATGAGCCTGCTCGGCCGGGTGTGAGTTACGGATCCCGGCGATCCCGCCAGGCCCCATTAACAACCCCAATTAACTCCTTTGAATCCCAATTAATTGCACGGAATCCCAATTAAAACTCATTAAAAAGCCAAGGGCTGGAGTTGCCTTGGATGAGGGGAATTTGTCTTGGAACAGGGATTTTCCTTTTCCAGATTCCAACGGCTCCTTTATCCCTGTTCCCAACCCCCAGTGATCCCAAAGATTGGTGACCCCAGCTGGGCTTTTCCAGGTTTTATGGAGAATTTGGGAATGAAGGAAAAGTGGGAAAGAAGAAAGGAAAGGAAAGGAAAGGAAAGGAAAGGAAAGGAAAGGAAAGGAAAGGAAAGGAAAGGAAAGGAAAGGAAAGGAAAGGAAAGGAAAGGAAAGGAAAGGAAAGGAAAGGAAAGGAAAGGAAAGGAAAGGAAAGGAAAGGAAAGGAAAGGAAAGGAAAGGAAAGGAAAGGAAAGGAAAGGAAAGGAAAGGAAAGGAAAGGAAAGGAAAGGAAAGGAAAGGAAAGGAAAGGAAAGGAAAGGAAAGGAAAGGAAAGGAAAGGAAAGGAAAGGAAAGGAAAGGAAAGGAAAGGAAAGGAAAGGAAAGGAAAGGAAAGGAAAGGAAAGGAAAGGAAAGGAAAGGAAAGGAAAGGAAAGGAAAGGAAAGGAAAGGAAAGGAAAGGAAAGGAAAGGAAAGGAAAGGAAAGGAAAGGAAAGGAAAGGAAAGGAAAGGAAAGGAAAGGAAAGGAAAGGAAAGGAAAGGAAAGGAAAGGAAAGGAAAGGAAAGGAAAGGAAAGGAAAGGAAAGGAAAAAGGAAAGGAAAGGAAAGGAAAGGAAGGA
Source organism: Taeniopygia guttata (assembly GCF_048771995.1). Taxonomy (NCBI): domain Eukaryota; kingdom Metazoa; phylum Chordata; class Aves; order Passeriformes; family Estrildidae; genus Taeniopygia; species Taeniopygia guttata. The sequence continues at coordinate 19,828,105 of NC_133035.1, read as the reverse complement.
AAGGAAAGGAAAGGAAAGGATTTTAAGGAATAACGAGGCAGGAAATGTCCCATTTCCCACATTCCATGGATTCTCTGTCACTATCCCAGGATGCTCCAAGCCCTGGCCTTGGACACTTTCAGGGATCCAGGGGCAGCCACAGCTGCTCTGGGAATTCCATCCCAGCCAGGAATTCCCAATTCCCAACATCCCATCCATCCCTGCCCTCTGGCAGTGGGATCCATTCCCTGTGTCCTGTCCCTCCATCCCTTATCCCAAATCCCCCTCCAGCTCTCCTGGAGCCCTTTGGAATATCTGGAATTCTCAAGGACAGGCCGCTCCACCAAATCCATTTTTAGCAGCTCCCAGAGAAGCCTCCATCGCGTATTCCCGGGAAACCAATCCGTGTTCTCCCAATCCCAGTTCCCGCTAACACAGCCCATCGAGCTCCCACGGATTGATCCGGTATCAGCTTTTCCATGGATCAGCATTTGCTCCAGCCACATCTGCCCTTCCAAGGCGGCAGAGGACACCGAGAATTCCCATGGGAATATCCCGACATTCCAACCTCCCAGCCATGGAGAACTTCCGTAGGGCATCTTCTATTTGATTCCGACAGGGAATAGTTGGAATTTCCTCTCTGGAATCGGGGTTTGGCTCCATTTCCTTTGGATGTTCCCACTCCTTTGGATCCCGGCTCCATGATTTTGCCATGGGCTCATCCCAGACCATCCTCCTTTCAGCGGTGTTTTTTGGGAAAAATTCCAATCATTTCAAATCCCTCTTCCCAAAATGACCACGCCCCCAGATCCCAGTAATTTGTTCACTCGGGATTTGGGAGCAGCCTCTGGAATGGGTGGGATTTGGGAGCTCCTGATCCAAGGTTAAATTCTCCAGCCCCTCCCTGACTGCAGAATTCCCACCCGGATATTCCCGCTTGGATATTCCCAGCTGGACATTCCCGAGGATTCCCATTTTCATGGCAAAGGAATCTCTTTCCCGCCGTTTCCGTTCCCATCCTAGCTCACATCCCTTCTCCCTCAAATCCTGCTTCCCTCAGCTTCCTGGGAAAGTTATCCAAGCTGAGGGATGACAATTCCCAAAATTTGGGATGCTTTTCCCTTTCCAAGGCACGGAGACCAAACCAGACTCCACAGCATGGAAGAATTATCCCAGATTCCTACAAATCTTCTGGAAGCTGGGGAAAAAAGCTGGAGTGGCCATTCCATGGTATCCATGCCACGATTCCAGGGGATTTGGGCAGCTCCCGGAGCGGGGCGTGGGCTCTCCCAGCATTCCCATGGATCCAGCTCCATCCTATTTTTAATTCCCTGCTCCCAAACTCCCCCCGGAGCTGCAGCTCCGGCTGCTCCTTCCCGTGGGAAGGGAGGGGGTGGTCGGGACAGGGATGGATCCAGGAAATATTCCAGCCCTTTCCAAGCCTTTTCCCAGACCTCCAAATCCCAGGAAAAGCTCTTGGTGTCTCCGCCTGCCTTTCAGGCCCTGCTCCCAATTTTCAGCTGGATTTTCCTCCCAGGACAAATCGCTTGGGAATATTTCCAAACTTTGGAAAAGCCTATCCAAGGTTTCCAGCTCCGCTGGGAAGCAGCCCCGGCGTGGGAGGAAGTGCTGCAGGAGAATCCCAAATTCCTGTCCCGGATAAGGCCGGCAGCTGGGGCAGGATGCGGATCCAAGAATTCCCTGGGGCTCCCCCTTTTCCTGCCTTTCTGTGGGAACAATTCCCATCCCCAAATCCCACCGTTCCCTGCAGCTTGGGATCAGCGGAGCTTTTCCCGGATCCACGCTGACTCCGGAGAGCCAAATCCATCCTGGAAAAGCCTCTCACAGCTCCTTGTCCCACTTCCCTTTTCCCTCTCCACATCCAGGGAACGTCCAGGGACTGACATTCCCCAGATCTGTGTCCCAGTTTTGCCTGGAAAAGCCCTGGAATCGATGCTGGGCCAGGTCAGGAAGCTGCTCCTGGAATTTCTTAGGATTTCATCGATCCACGTTGCAGGAGATAAAATTCATAGGGAAAGCTTGGATCGAACAGAGGGAATTTTGGGACAGAAGATGGAAAACTTTCCCGTTTTCTCATCCATTCCCTGAAAATCAACAGAAAATTCCCCATCCTGCTGCAGGTGCTTTTCCTGGTTTTTTTTTTCTGGGATAAATCCACTCCTATTCAGAAAAAAACCTGCTGGGAATTAGCGCTCGGAATTCCCAGCCTGGCTTCCAACTGCACCCATGGATATCTGGGAATTTGGGGTTCTTTGATCCCAGTTGTGGATTTATATCCCAAATTCTGGCCTGCTCATCAATCCCTCTCCAGGGAACACGCTTTTCCAGGGATTCTGGCACAGATTGGGAATGGCACCTGGGAATTCCCAACCCCAAAGGCAGCGCTGGTGACATCCCACAAGTTTTTTTCCTAATTAAAAAAAAAAAAAAAAAAAAAAATGGGAAAGAGGGATTCTGCCTGTTCTCACTGGGGTTATTGGGACATTCCCAAATCCCAGTCCAGGATTTGGAGAGGGATCAGCTCCAGTCCCGCTGCCTCCCATTCCCAGTGCACCATTCCCAGTATTCCAGCCTTTCCCGGTCTGTGTCACAGCCCAGGGCTTTTATGGGATCAGCAATCCCATTCCCAGAGCCCACTGAGGTCATTCCAGACCCTTCCCACTCCGTGACCTTTCCCAAGGCTGATTCCCTGGAATGTCTGGTGACCTCCCAAAGTCATGGCTGTGCCACACCCTCGGGCTGGGACAGGCTTGGAGCTCCCTGATCCCAAATCCCAGGGATCCCCCAGTTTGGGATTGGCTCGGGCTTGGATCACCCTGATCCCAAATCCCAGGGATCCCCCAGTTTGGGATTGGCTCGGGCTTGGAGCTCCCTGATCCCAAATCCCAGGGCTCCTCTGCAATTGGCCCCTTTGCTCCCTGATCCCAAATCCAGCCGGATCCAGGGGTTTGGGATCGCTCCAGAGGGCACAACCTCGGCCATGGGATGGGAGAGCGGGATCAGCTCCCGGGAAGCAAAACCTCCCCCCAGGAATCGGGAGCTGCTCCAGGAGGGATTTGGGGCCCCCCGGCCCCTCCCCCCGAGCTCCCGGAGCCATTCCCGAGGTTTTCCACGCCCTTCCAGCCACCTGTAGAGGTCCGGGAGCAGCGGCCGAGGCACGGAGGGACGGAGGGGTCCCGGTCCCGGGGGATGCGCGACCCCCGGGAGGGCTGAACCGCGGGCCCGGGGTGCGAAATTTTGGGGGGATGCGAAATTTTGGGGGGATGCGAAATTTTGGGGGGATGCCCGGTCCGGTGGATGCGCGGTTTGGGGGGGATGCTCGGTTTAGGGGATGCTCTGTTTGGGGGATGCTTGGTTTGGGGGGATGCGCGGTTTAGGGGACACTCGGTTTGGGGGGGATGCGAAATTTTGGGGGGATGCTCGGTCCGGTGGATGCTCGGTTTAGGGGATGCTCGGTTTAGGGGGGATGCTCGGTTTGGGGGATGCTCAGTTTAGGGGATGCTCGGTCCGGTGGATGCTCGGTTTGGGGAGGGGGATGCTCGTTTTAGGGGATGCTCGGTTTGGGGGGGATGCTCGGTTTAGGGGGGGATGCCCGGTTTGGGGGCGATGCTCGGTCCGGTGGATGCTCGGTTTGGGTGGAGGGATGCTCGGTTTAGGGGGGATGCCCGGTCCGGTGTATGCTCGGTTTAGGCGATGCTCGGTTTAGGGGATGCCCGGTTTAGGGGATGCTCGGCCCGGTGGATGCCCGGTTTAGGGGATACCCGGTCCGGTGGATGCCCGGTTTGGGGTGGATGCTCGGCCCGGTGTATGCTCGGTTTGGGGGGGATGCCCGGCCCGGTGGATGCCCGGTTTGGGGGCGATGCCCGCTCCGGTGGATGCTCGGTGCGGGGGCGACGCCCGCTTTGCGCTCCCATCCCCGCTGGGAGCGGCTCCGGGGCTCGTCCCGCCCCCGGTGGGTGCTCGCCCCGCTCCGCCGCCCCCTCCAAGGGTTAAAACTGCAGCGGAGCTGCGGGGCCGGAGCGGCGGCGGCCGCGGGAGGGGCTCGGCCGCGGCGGGAGCGGCGGCGTTGGCCGGGCCCGGCACCTTGCGGGCACCGGGGCGGCTCCTTACCTCGGGCCGGGCATGCGGGGCGAGGAACGCCGGAGGAACCGGAGCAGAAGGAGCCGGAGGAGCCGGGGGAGAAGCGAGGAGGAGGAGGAGGAGGAGGAGGAGGAGGAGGAGGAGGAGGAGGAAGAGGAGGAGGAGGAGGAGGCGGTCGGGGTGTGCCCGCAGCCGAGCGCTGCCCGCAGCTCGGCCGGTGCTCGGCGCGGCGGGGCCGTGATGTCAGCCCCGCACCGCCCCCGGGGGGAGCGGCCGGCCCGGCCCCGGAGCCGCCTTAACCCTTCGGCACCGGCCCCGGTACCGAGTGAGCCCTCCGGGACCGGCCCCGGTACCGACTGAGCCCACCGGGACCGGCCCTGGTACCGAGTGACCCCTCCGGGACCGGCCCCGGTACCGACTGACCCCTCCGGGATTGGCCCCGGTAGCGACTGAACCCTCCGGGACCGGCCCCGGTACCGATTTAACCCTTTGGGAGCCCCGGTACCACCCCCGCGGGGCCGCGTTAACCCTTCCACGGCCCCGGTACCGATTTGACCCTTCGGGAGCCCCGGTTCGGGTCCATCCCCGGTACCGATTTAACCCTTTGGGAGCCCCGGTGTCGCTCCGCGGGGCCGCGTTAACCCTTTGGGATCCGCGGTTCGGTTTAACCCTTTGGGATCCGCGGTTCGGTCCCGGTTCGGTTTAACCCTTTGGGATCCGCGGATCAGTTTAACCCTTTGGGATCCGCGGTTCGGTCCCGGTTCAGTTTAACCCTTTGGGATCCGCGGTTCGGTCCCGGTTCAGTTTAACCCTTTGGGATCCGCGGTTCGGTCCCGGTTCGGTTTAACCCTTTGAGGGCCGATCTGGGAGGGGTCGCGACAAACGCGCGGTGTCGCCGAGGGTTCCCCGCTGTCGCGACATGGCCCCGCTCCCTCCCATCCCGACAGCGCCAGGAAATCCTGGAATGCTGAGCTGGGAAGGAGCTGAGAGCCCATCCCAGCCCAGGCCTGGCCTGCGATCCAGGGGGATGGACATTCCCTGGAAATTAAAGAATCCATGGATATTCCCATATCCCAGGATATTCCAGGCTGCTGCAGCATCCAGAAGGATCCATCCACATGGAAAAGGAGATTTTTTTTTTTTTTTATCCCGTTTTTATTATCAACAGTGACACCAACAGGGCTGGCAGCTCCGTTTTCCAGGCCCAGCTGGAAGTGACACTGGGAATAATTTAGGACATGGATGTGTCCAAATAACCCCAAAATCCAGGCCCCAAAAGGGAAAAAAATCCTGGAGAATTTTATCCCAGTTCCTGCTCTCTCCACCAAGGAAATCCCGCTCCCGATGGCATCGATTCCAAAGGAATCCAGGGGAATTTGGGGGATTTTAGGATGGAATAAAGGAATTGAGGAGTGTCCCTGCCACCTGTGGCTGTGTCACCTTGCAGGCCCCAAATCCGGGAATTTCCTCCCAATATTTAAAAATCTCTGGGATGACAAATGAATACTGGGGATAAATATTTAGGGAAAAAAAAAATAAACATTTTATCTCTTTGGTTCCAGGGAATGAAATTAGGATACAGCCCAGGCCTGGAATCCTCTAGGATTTTTTTGTTTTGTTTTCTTAATTATTATTAATTTGTTTTCATTAATTATTTTAAATTCTTTTTTTCCTCCATTTAATTTTATTTATTTCAAACAGCTCCAGGCCAATTCCAAAGGCATTCCCAATCCTCCTGGAAGGAAAGCACAGCCCCAAACCCAAAGATTTCCCTTTTATAAGGAGATTATTCCACCAAGAATCCGATGGAAGATGAGTTTTATTCTGAGCTTCCCTGTAAAAAAAAAAAACAAAAAACAATGGATCTGATGACAAGAGGAGGAAAAATCCCAAATATTCCTTGAAAATCAACAATTTTTAAGGATAAACCACGTGGGCTGGGCTGGAAAGTGTGGGAAAGGTTAATGCAATTAACAGGGAATTAATGACATCAGCCACCGCTAAATCCCGACCCACCCAGCCGTGACCTCTTCCCAAAAATCCTCCGTGTTCCCGGGATCCAAAGGATCCGAGAGGATGCTTGGAATGGAGCTCAGGACAGGGAATATCCAGGCCTGGAAAAGCTGGAGGAGGAGAATCCCGCTTTTCCAAAGCCTTGGAGCAGCTCCGTGTCCCGCCTGCCTCATCCCACAGCGGGAATTCATCATCCCGGGGGAAAAACTCGGAAAACTTGGAAAAAACTGGGAGCTGAGCTGGGATAGCTGGGAAAGGTAGGATGGGAAGGGAAAGGCGGGAAGGTGCCTGGAGCTGGGAGGATCCCGGGAATGTGATGATGGATGGATCCCGATTTTCCACGCTGGGGGAAATCCCGGCATCTCCCAAATCCCAAATGCGGCTTGGGAGGAGCCCAGAAATGTTGGGAAAGGGGCTGGGGGTTGGGAAAGCTGGGAAAGCCAAGGGAGCCCCTCATCCAAACTGGGAGGAGTGGGAATGCTGGGAATGGGGTGGGAATTTGGGAATGCTGGGAATGGGGTGGGAATTTGGGAATGCTGGGAATGGGGTGGGAATTTGGGAATTTGCAGCACTGCCAAGGATGGGACAATTCCCTTCCCAGAGGGAATTCCTCTGGCATGGCCAGGAAATCAGCTCAGGCTGCACCAGGACAGCCCTGCAATCCCAAATCCCCGGAAATCTTTGGGAATGCCGCGGAAGGCAGGAAACATCCCAGGGATTTTATGCCCCAGGTTTGGCTCGGAATGCTTGGTGGGATCCCGTCCCAGCTCCCAGCTGGATTTGTTTTCCTGGAGAACATCCATGATCCCGCTGTGATCCCAGGAAAGGGAGAGCTCGGCACCTGGAAAGAATTCCAAGGATTCCGATCTCCTGGTGGCACCGAGCAGGATCTGGGATCTGTGTCCCGGCCTCACCCTGCTGGAGCAGCTTCTCCATCGGCACCGGAGATTCCAGCTTTTCCAGCAGCATTCCTGAATTCCCAGCGGCACCAGAGATCCCTGAATTCCCATGAGCATCCCTGAATTCCAGCAATACCAATGATCCCTGAATTCCCATTAGGAGCAGAGATTCCTGAATTCCCAACGGGAGCAGAGATTCCAGAATTCCCATTAGGAGCAGAGATCCCAGAATTCCCATTAGGAGCAGAGATCCCAGAATTCCCAGTGGGAGTAGAGATCCCAGAATTCCCATTAGGAGCAGAGACCTCAGAATTCCCATTGGAAGCAGAGATCCCTGAATTCCCAGCAGGAGCAGAGATCCCTGAATTCCCATTAGGAGCAGAGGCCTCAGAATTCCCATTAGGAGCAGAGATCCCAGAATTCCCATTAGGAGCAGAGATCCCTGAATTCCCATTAGGAGCAGAGATCCCTGAATTCCCAGCGGGAGTAGAGATCCCAGAATTCCCATTAGGAGCAGAGATCCCAGAATTCCAGCGGGACTGGATCCGGACACCCCATTCGCAGAGTCGCGCAGCCGAATCCCGGCTGGAATTCCCGAGCCGGGAATGGGAAGAGCGGATCCCGCGGGATGCGGCCCCGTGCGCGGAGAATTCCCGGATCCGGGAGCGCCTCGGGCTCCCTCTCCTGGCGCTGCCGGGAGGGATCGCTGCGGAAATCTTGGAATGGGAATCTCACCGGGAGCACGGCTGTGGTCACCGCGGGGACGCGGCGCATCCCTTGGGATGAGCGGAATTCCAGAGAAACTCAGGATCAGGGATCTGAGCGGGGGTAAGGAATGAAACCATTCCCAAAATTTCCCGGTTTCCCCCCTCGCAGCACCCACAACCCACCATGGATCATTTTCCATCTTCCCTCAGCCCATCCCTGGGGTTATCCCGGAATTTTTTTCCTGGCGCTGCCGGGCTGGATGTGAGCGGTTCCAAAAAATCCTCAGGAAAATTCCCACCTGGCTGCTGGGAATGCAGGAAGAGCAGAGCGGGATTGGGGATCCCAATCTTTCCATTGGATTGATGATCCCAATCTTTCCATTGGATTGATGATCCTAATCTTTCCATTAGATTGGTGATCCCAGTCTTTCCTTTGGATTGGTGATCCCAATCTTTCCTTTGGATTGGCAATCCCAATCTTTCCATCGGATTGGTGATCCCAATCTTTCCATTGGATTGATGATCCCAATCTTTCCATTGGATTGATGATCCCAATCTTTCCACTGGATTGATGATCCCAATCTTTCCACTGGATTGGTGATCCCAATCTTTCCACTGGATTGGTGATCCCAATCTTTCCACTGGATTGATGATCCCAATCTTTCCACTGGATTGGTGATCCCAATCTTTCCATTGGATTGGTGATCCCAATCTTTCCTTTGGATTGATGATCCCAATCTTTCCATTGGATTGATGATCCCAATCTTTCCATCAGATTGATGATCCCAATCTTTCCATTGGATTGGCAATCCCAATTTTTCCATTGGATTGATGATCCCAGTCTTTCCTTTGGATTGGTGATCCCAATCTTTCCATTGGATTGGCAATCCCGATCTTTCCATTGGATTGATGATCCCAATCTTTCCATTGGATTGATGATCCCAATCTTTCCATTGGATTGGTGATCCCAATCTTTCCATTGGATTGGTGATCCCAACCTTTCCATCGGATTGTTGATCCCAACCTTTCCATTGGATTGATGATCCCAATCTTTCCATTGGATTGATGATCCCAATCTTTCCTTTGGATTGGCAATCCCAACCTTTCCACTGGATTGATGATCCCAATCTTTCCATCGGATTGGCAATCCCAATCTTTCCGTCGGATTGTGATCCCAACCTTTCATGGAGATCTGTCACCCCCACAATCCCGATCCCCCCAGGGACAGGAGGGACAATTCCAGCTTTTCCAGCTCTTCCTCAGCGCCGCCGTTCCCGCTGAAATGAAGGATGGATGATCCTCCTTGGCAAAACCTGATCCTTAGGGAAAAACCCCCGGAGCTGCTGCCGTGGCCCTTCCAGGGATTCCGGCTCCGGGACATTCCGGAGCCGCGTGGCCGAATCCCGGCACGTCCCTGCCTCTGCCCACAATTACAGAGGAACGGGAAAACCATGGATACAACACCCGGAGAGTCCTGGAATATCCGCAGCCACCAATTATCCGGAGGCTGCTGTTTGGATTCCAGAGGGGATAATTTATGGAGAAATCCAGGGCCGGGCGCTCGTCCCTTTGGATGGAAGTTCCTCTGGAATAACAATACCTGGCGCTGGGAGCTCACGGATAACCCAAATCCCGGGATTTGAAGGGGAGATGATTCCGTTTGTTCCGCCGGGAGCGGGAACAAACAGCTCCGTCTGCTCTGCCGCCGGCAGCTGGTTCCCATTATCCCTGGAAAAGATCCCGATTTTTCACTGGGAGGGGAATTCGGAGCCGCCTTGACTCATTCCAAGTATGAAGTGAATGCGGAGCACAAATGAAAATTCCAAGAGGAGAAGGGATCGGAGACAAGGCAGCTCCTCCCAGTGGGAGCTGAAATTCCCAATTCCAAGTGATGCCCCAGCTTCCAAACCTCTGGAGATCACCAGGATTGGGAATTCCTGGGAAGGATGGATTTGGGGGAGAAGCTCTTCCCAATGGAAAATCCCTTCCAAAGGAATGGGAGAGGGAAGTGGGAGCTGAAATTCCCAAATCCAAGTGGTGCCCTTGGATTCCAATCGTCTGGAGATCACCAGGATTGGGAATTCCTGGCGATGGAAGCTGAGCATTCCATAGGATGGGAAAGCTTGGGAGAGGATGACGGAAAGGGAGCAAGGCAAGGGATCCAGGGAAGAGATTTCGGAGGAAAAACCAGGAATTTGGGGAATTTGAGTGTCCAAGAACAGGTTGGATGAGGCTTGGAGCCGCCTGGGATAGTGGGAATTGTCCCTGCCCATGGAATGGGATGGGTTTGAGGTTCCTTCCCACCCAAACCATTCCCGGATTCCATCATTTTTGTGTATCTGTATTTTAGCCTATCCCAGCTTCCTTATTTCCCACCCATCTGGATTTATTTGGAAGTGGAAAAGCAGCAGGATGGAGGAAGAGGAAGCTGTGGGATCCCGGGAAACCCCGGCAGGAGAGGATTAAGTGAGGGATTTGTGGGAAAATCCAAGAAGATTACAAAAATCCCATGGAATCCAGCTGGATTGAGGTGGGAATCTCCCTGTGTGGGCGACTCTGCTCTGTCCCCATTCCCAAATCCAACATTTTCCCAATCTTTTCCCAACATTTTCCCAGCGTCCTTCATGGACTAAGAGTTATGGTGACCCCTGGAATTATCTGGCAATTTTCCTCTCTTTTTCCAATGCCAATGGATAAAGCTCAAGGAATCAGAGGGGGGAAAGTGGGAAAAAAAATTGGGATAAACACTGCGCCAGCATCCAGGTTTATGTGGGATATTCCCAATCCAGCAGCATTTGGATCCCATGGAATCCCTGAGCTGTGGGAGCTTCCAGGGAATTCCCAGAGTTTTTGTATCCTGTAAATTCATCTCCTATAGGGAGTGACATCCCAGGAATGGGAATGAGCACGGAGCCTCCCAGAGGGAATCTCACCTGAACCTCTGGAATTCTGGGGGCTCCTTTCCCACCCTTCCCCATCCTGGGGCTTCCCAGGCTCCTGCATGGATATGGAATTCCACAACAAGGGAATTCACGGCCGGCCCGTTCCCGTCTGCCGGGGAAAAGCTGGATTTGGGCGCTGCGGGATCCGGTGGCAGTCGGAAAACAGCGGGAGCGGAGCATGGAAAAGGCTCCTGGCAGGAATCCCGCTGGAAGGCAGCCCAGGGAATGGAAGGAGCGTTTTCCATGCCTGGATCCGATGTTTGATGGATGAGTTCGGCACTTGGCTCCAAGGGGAATTTTAAAGGCAAACCCGACACCTTTGGCTCGGCTCCTGGTTTTCCCCTCGCTCCAGGAACGTTCCCAAATTTCCCTGGGATGGCAGGGAAGGGACCAAGACCCCCCTGGTGCCTCCCACTGGGCCAAGGATCCCCAAAATTCCCAGGAATGGGAGCAGGGCTTGGAAAGGGCCGTGATGGGAACCCCCACCCAAAGCTCCTCGTTCCCGCCAGAATTCCCAAGATTTCCATGCACCGTCTGCTGGTCCCACCCCGTTTTACGGAGCCATCCTGGAATTCTAGGGGCTGATCCCAGAGATCACCACAGCATTTGGGGGAAGATCCCAGCATCCATCCCAGAATTTTGGGGCAGATCCCAGGACCGATCCCAGAATTTGAAGGAAGATCCCAGGATCCATCCCAGATTTTTGTGGGCTCTGAAACCAGGATCCACCCCACAATTTTTGGGAAGTTGATCCCAAGATCCATCCCAGAATTTGGGAAGCTGATCCCTGGATTCACCCCAGGATTTTGTGGTTAATCCCAGGATCCATCCCAACATTTAGGGGAGTTATATCCAGAATCCTTCCCAGAATTTTGGGGAGCAGATCCCAGAACTCCCCCCAGAATTGAATTTTGGGGAGCAGATCCCAGAACTCCTTCCAGAATTCTGGGGAGCAGATCCCAGGATCCATCCCAGCATTTTGGGAGGATACTCCTGGGATCCATCCCAGTATCTGGGGCAGGCCATTCCCTCTTTTCCTGTGTGGAAGAAGCTGGAATTCTGCTTCCCTGTTTTCCTGGCTCTGGGAAGAGGAGCTGATGCTGTGGGAGAGGCTGGAATTCTGATTCCAGCTTTTTTTTTTGAGCAATTCTCCGGAGCTCTGAGCTCAGCAGAGCCGCTGGATCGGGAATGACAGATCCACGTGCTCCGGCTTGGAGCCACTCCCGGGTATCCAGAGGGACAAATCCCGATCCCAAACCCACTCTGGAGTGGGGTTTGCTGGTCCTGAGCTTGGATGAGAAGTGGGAAAAGCCTCTGGAGTGGGATAAAATCCCTGCGTGCCCCGCCCCCAGCTCCTCCTGCGCTGAAATCTGGGAATTTGGGAATTTGTTGTCATTCCCAGCCTGTGTTTACATTCCTGGTTTCCAGCCTGGCTCTTCCCAAATTCCCGAGGCAGCTGCATCCAAGGCCAGACGCCTCCCACAGGTCGGCATCAAGGACCAATCCTGAAAAAATCCTGAAAACCTCCTGGGATGATCCCAAAAAATAGAGGAGGAGGGTTGGGAATGAGGGGAGATGGAAGCACAAAATCCTGTGGGATTTGGAGGAGCTGGGATTTGGATCCAGGGATTTGTGGGCGCCATGCCTGCCCATGGAGAGGGATTGGAATGGGATGAGCTCCCCATTCCATGATTCCATGAGGAATTCCTGCTATCCAGAGGTTTTTCCAGACAAACAAAAGCTTTTCCCGGATCCAGGGGTCAGCTGGGAGCACACGGCCGGAGCAGCCTCCCCCTTCTCCAGGCTTTTTGAGGAGTCATCCAAGGATTTTAATCTGGGAAAAACACGGGATCTTCCCTTTGGGAATGGTTGATGTCATTCCCAGATATCGTCCAGCTGAACTCGCTCCCTGGGATGAAACATTCCCTGTTTTCTCCTCCCCTCTCCCAGTTTTCCCTTTTATTTTCTCCCAGTTTTTCCCCCCTTTCTTCTCAGTTTTTCCCTTGCTTTCTTCCCAGCTCCCCCTCACTTTTCTTCCCAGGTTTTTCCGCCCTTTTTTCCCAGTTTTCCCCCTCTTTTCCCGGAGGATTTGAGCCCTGGGCCGGTGTCACCGAGCCGGAGGTGCCACCCCGGAGGTGCCACCGGGGTCCCCCTGAACCCTTCACATCCCTGGGGGATGCACCAGGATTCCAGATTGGAATTCCAGACTGGCACAGATGGTTCCAGATTGGAATTCCAGACTGGCACAGCTGATTCCAGGTGCTAATTCCCAGCTGGCACAGCCCTGATTCCAGGTGGGCACTCCTGGCTGGCACAGCTGCTTCCAGGCTGGAATTCCCAATGGGCACAGCTCATTCCAGGCTGGAATTCCTGATGGGCACAGCCGATTCCAGGCTGGAATTCCCAATGGGCACAGCTCATTCCAGGCTGGAATTCCCAATGGGCACAGCTCATTCCAGGCTGGAATTCCTGATGGGCACAGCCAATTCCAGGCTGGAATTCCAGACTGGCACAGCTGATACCAGGTGGAAATTCCCAGCTGGCACAGCTGCTTCCAAGTTGGAATTCCTGATGGGCACAGCCAATTCCAGGCTGGAATTCCCAATGGGCACAGCTCATTCCAGGCTGGAATTCCTGATTGGCACAGCCAATTCCAGGCTGGAATTCCTGATGGGCACAGCTCATTCCAGGCTGGAATTCCTGATGGGCACAGCCAATTCCAGGCTGGAATTCCAGACTGGCACAGCTGATACCAGGTGGAAATTCCCAGCTGGCACAGCTGCTTCCAGGTTGGAATTCCCAATGGGCACAGCTCATTCCAGGTGGGCATTCCCAATGGGCACAGCTCATTCCAGGCTGGAATTCCCGATGGGCACAGCTGATTCCAGGCTGGAATTCCCACCTGGAATCCGCTCCCTAAAGGGTGTCCCGGCTGGAAAGGGCCGTCCCCATTCCCAACCTTTCCCTCCTCCCCGCTCCCCTGGTCCCTCCCACTCCCTCCCAGCGCTCTCCCGCTGTCAGGGAGCCGGGAAAAGTTTGGGATAAGGGTCGGGATCTGGGATCGGAGCTCCCAGTCCCGCCGATGCTCGGGAGCGGGGATTGGGGCAGCCGGCGATTCCATGGATATTCCCAGCGGGATTCTCCTGGCCTGCTCCCTCTGCCTCCTGCCCGGTGAGTGCCCATCCCAATCCCCCCCAGAAAAACCGGGAATTGCTTGGAAAAAGTGCTGGAGAGACCTTCACGCGGCTCTTGGAAAACTTTTTACCGGGAGCGGGAGGCTGCTGGAAAGGGATGGAGATCCCGGAATTCCCGGGAAGCTCCCGGTGCCTCCTCGGCCTTGGAGCGGGATTAATCGGGATAATCCCAAAGGATCGGATACTGGGGGAAGGAAGGCTCCGTTTTCCCGAAATGCGGCTTTCCTGAGGTTTGTCCCGTTGGAAAACCGGGAATGCTCGGGGTTAAATTTAGGAGAGGCTTTAGGCGGAGTTTAATTCCAGGAGCGGATCCTGCGGCTTCTCCCGTTCTGCTCCGGGGGGTTGGGATGGATTTTTCAGCTTTTCCCCGGGTTTTTTCCTTGGGAAAAGCGGCTCCCTATTCCTGCTTTAATCCCATCTGGAATCCACCCGCGCCGGGAGCCGCAGAAGTGGGGGGGGGAACGGGAAACGGGGAAGAAAACTTGGGGAAAAATCGGGAAAAAAGCGGGAAAAAAGCGCTTTTCCCCAATGCCAGGAGCTCGGCCACCGGCTCGCGCCTCCTCCAGCTGCAAACATTCCCAAACTTCCTGCTGGAAAACGCGCCAGGCTGCTCGGGGTTTTTATGGAATTGGCGCTTTTTGGGATTTTTTTTCCCTTTCTGCCGGGGGAGCCGCGGCCGAGCTGCTTTTCCTGGAATAATTGGATCCATGTGTGGATGGAGGGATGGATGGATGGAGGGATGGATGCGGCTCTGGAATGGGATGCTGGAAAAATCCTGGCAGCTGCCAGATTCCCGGGAAATTCCCCCATGGACACGGTGCTGGTCCATAAAGGGGTGGGGTGGAGGGGGTGGGTCATGGAAGGGGGATTTGGGAATTCTGCCTTGGGATGTGTGGAAATGATCCCTGAATTTACTCCCTGGGATGAAACATTCCCTGCTTTTCCCTCCTCTCTCCCATTTTTTTCCCCCCATCCCTGGATTTTCCCACAGGGATTTCCATCCCGGGGAATTTCTGTCCCTGGATGGAGTTTCCGTCCCTGGATGTTTCTGGATCCAGGGATTTTGTGGGAATTTTGGAAGCACAAGGTCCTGCTGTAGCAAAGCCCCTCCAGAGCCGTTTTTTGGGAAACGATTTTGTGGGAAAGCAGGAATGTTCCGGGATGACTGAGCTTCTGTTCATCCCCAGCATTCCCGGCCTTCCCATGCCAATCCTGGGATTTTTCCTAACAAACTCTGGGAGCTGGCAGCATTCCCTTGGATTCCCAGGAATTCAAGCCCACCCTGCTGCTTCCCAAAGTTTTTCCCCAAATTTTTTTTATCCTTTAGCAAGTTTTCCTTGTTCAGCTCAATATTCCCTCTCCAGGAATTCCATCCCGAGCTCCAGCAGTGCCAGAAACCAGGGGAAAAAAAACCTGGATTTTCCTGACAGCCCAAGAAAAACTGGGATATTCTTCCAGGGAATCCGAAAACTTTGGGGCAAAGGCAACAAAATCCAGCCCCAAACGTTCATGGAAGGAGAACCAGGGTTGGGAATCACAGGAAAACTCTTCCCAGAGTTCCTTTTCCAGCTGGGAATCCCAAAGGATTCAGGCAGGGCAATTTCCACCTTTTTTCCCCCCTTCCCCCCCCTCCTTTTTTTCCTTTTTTCCCCTCATTTCCCCCCCAGATCTTTCAAATTTTTTCCCAGTTTTCCCCTTTCTCCCCCCTATTTTCCCCTTTTTTTTTCCCCCATCTCTCCCAGTTTCCCCCCTTTTTCTCCCCATTTTCCTGGTGCCGGCACCTTTGGAATCATCTCCATCCCGGAAATTTCCCTTCCAGGACTTCTTTCTATCCTGATTTTTTACCCTGGCAGGAAGGGTGGATTTTATTCCCATCCTTCTTTCCCAAAGATTTTTCTTCTTTCCAAAATTTTTCCTGACAAGAATCAAAAGTTTGGATGCTCCAGAAGCTCCAGGGAAAAGGAGGAATTTGAGGCTTCCTGCCCTCGGGATTCCAAGGAAAACCTGGAGCTTTTGGTCAATTCTTTGGGATAGTGATGTCATTCCCAGTAGGAAAATCTCTCCAGCTCCCAAATCTCCTGAAAAAAACTCTCCTAAAATTCCCATTTCAGCCAGAGTTGGTTGGAATATTCCTGGTTGGAATATTCCCAATATTTATTTTATTCCTTTCATTTTGTTGGAGTTTTGAGGTTCCATCCATTGCTTGGAATCTTCTCTCCCAGATTTTTTGCTTCCCTGGGATTGGGATGCTCCAGCAGGAGCCACTCTCAGCACTCCTCCCTGTTTTCCCAGAGATTTGTCATTTCATGGAATATTTCTGTTCCTTTTCCAGAGTTTTATCCTAAACCATGGAATGGGATTCTCCAATTTATCCCGCTGTTCCCATTCCCAAAAATCCTCAGCCTGAGGGTCTGCAGTGCAAAATCCAGGAAAATTAACAGGAAAATCCATCCCACCCTCTCCAATACTTCCTCTGCATCCAAGACTCTTCCGGATCTTGGAATTTCTTGCTGGGAATCCAAAATTCCCAAAATTCCCCTTTTCCTTTCCCATCATTCCATGGCCAATCCCAGCTTCCCTCTCTCCCGAGGTTTTCATTTCTTTGGGATGTGAAATGAGGTCAACGCTCCACAAAATATCTTGGCTCTCATCCCTGTCTCCTGTTATTTTTTATCCCAGGTTTTTTTATCCCAGTTTTCTAGAATTTCTTCCTGAATCATTTGGGAGCTCCTTCTCCTCAGGATCCGTGGCCAGATTCCTCCATTCCCTGCTCCAGGAGCGGATTTGTTCCCAAGATTCCAAACATTCCCCTTTTCTCCGTCATTCCTGCCTATCCAAACATTCCCATCCTGGATTTTTCCGCCTGGGAAGCGGCAGTGCCAAGTTTTCCTGCCAGGGAATTCCAAACTGAGCCTCCTGTCCCCGTTCTGGAGGAGGATTCCCAGGTTTTTCTTGGAATGAAGCATCCAGCAGGATTCAGGGAATGCAGTCTGGGATATCCTGGTTATCCATGTCCATCCTGCCGCTCTATCCCGGAATTTGGGCCCTGTCCCTCTGTTCCCATGGATAGCATCTCCAGCATTCCCAAGATTCCCACTCCTGGGGGGATTCCCAATTTCCCCACCTGGATCTGGCTCCAGGCACAGGGAGGAGCTGCCAGAAAATTCCCCAAATTTTGCTCCAGGGACAGGAAATTTCTCTGGAATTTGTCCCCCGGGAGCAGCAGAATCCTGGGATTGGGATGCCGTGGATCCTGCTCCCGCTGTTCTGTGGGAAGCGGCATTTTCCAGAGGATTCATAGGAAAAGGACCAATCCCAAAAATCTCCCTGTCCCAGCTGGAATTCCATCCTTAGGGATATCCCCCTCTGGAGCTGCCTCTCCCCAGCTCCTGCTCCCACAGGGAATGGGAATCCCAGCTTTGGATCCTCGGGAAAACCCTTGGGAGCGGCCAGGATCCTTTTTCCATGGATTCCATCCCATGATCCCCTTGGAAGTGACTGAATCCATGGATTCCAGAGGGAGGAGCTCCTTTCTCCTTCCCCTTCCCATCCTGGCTCCGGGGAATTCCCAGGATGAGCTGTTGAGGGCTGAATTCCAGGAATTCTGAATCCTAAACGAGCTCCAAGCTCCATCCCAAGGGCTGGATATTCCCTGGGAGCTCCAGGATGGAGAGCAGAATTTTGGGAAGCTGCAGATGGGGCGGGGCTGGAATGCTTTGGAATTCCCATCCTGGCTGGGATGGGAATGGGATTAACCCATCCCTGCTCCCGCAGCATCTTCAAAAATTCGGGAGCAGCTTTCCCGGGATGGGCAAGGTTGGAAAAGCCTCTGGAATCACCGAATCCAACCCCAAGCGGGAGCAGCTGGAGCGGAATGGGATTGGAATAATTCCATGGCTGGAACCTTTCTGAGATTTTGGAATTCCGAGTTCATCCGTATGGAATTGGTGTTTTCCAGCTTTTTGGCTGACGGATCCTTCCCTTTTTTTCCCCAGGATTTGGGAATTCCTTCAACATCGACACCAAGAGGCCCCAGATCATCGCGGGATCCAGGGAATCTTTTTTTGGATACACGGTGCAGCAGCACGACATCGGCGGCAAGAAATGGTGAGTGGGCTCTGGAAAACCGGGAATTCCGGTGGGAATTTCAGTGGGAATTACACCAAACCACCACAAATCACCTCCAGAATTCCCAAGAATTGCTGGGCCGGGATGTGGTTGCTCCTGGAGGTGCACAACGAAGGAAAGGTTTTCCTTAAAAAAAGAGGGATTTTGGGTGGGATAAGGGAATATTGGGAATTTGGGAAGGTGGGGATGGAGGGGGTGTCCTGGCTGGATCACGATTCCTTGGAGACCCCAGGCCTGGAATCCCATCTGGAATTTGGGTCTAGGCCATCCCGGCTTTTGCAGTTTCCACGGAGGAGCTGGGGCCTGGAGAATCGATCCATCGGGAATATCCATCGGGAATGTGGGATGAGCCTGGGATTAGCTCAGGTTTGGGATTGGGGGTGGGTTTGGCTGATCCCAGGGATGAATCCAGAGCCAATCCCGGGGATGAATCCCAGGGAATCCCAGCCAGGTGTTGGCAGAGACCTTTGGTGCATTCCAAGAGCACATCCAGATGCTCCAAAGCCCATGGAATTCCTGGAATTCCCTGGAATTTGGGATCTGCTCCCCAGGTGGATGAATCCAGACTTAATTCCGTAATTAATGTAATGGATTCTCCTGGAATTCCAGAATCCAACCTTTGCCACTTTTGGAAAACCCTCCCATGCCCTGAACCTGAGATTCCCATTCCATGGAATTTTGGGAAGTCAGGGTCTCTCTTTCCATGGCTCCCAGCCCCGTTTTCCACCAGGACTGGGAGTTTTTCCTGTTGGAATTGCGCATCCTATGGAAGGGCTGATGCTTTGGGATGAGAGCTGGGAGTTCAGTATTTCCCAGGATTCGGAAGGAAATTGCTGGAAAATCCCAATTTTGGGAATTCTCTCATCCCAGTTGTACCCATAGGAGCGGTTTGCAGTTGAGGGGCTGCAATTCCCATGATTTTGGGATCTCTTATCCCGTTTTTCCATGCCACCACCACTGATGGGGTGGCCAAGGGCTGAATTCCCTGGAAACTGGGAATTTTTTCCTGCTTTCCCAAGCGGGACCAAAGACCATCCCTGGCTTCTTTTCCCAACTTTTCCTGCCAACATCCACAGGATCCACCTCTAGTTTTCCCTCCTGTTGGTTCCTCTGCTTGGAAAAATGGGAATTTTTCCAGCGGGATCCTACGGATGGAGACGGACATAAAAACTCAGGACAGTGCTGCTGGAATCTGCAATTGAGCAGGAAAAATTCCAAGATAAAACGTGGACACAGCTGAAAAATGGAGAAACCTGGGAGCAACCGGAAACCTCTGGAATAAAAACCCATGGATGTTTAGAGGGAGCTGGACAACAATTCCAGGAGATGGACAATTCCAGGAGCTGGATAATTCCAGGAGCTGAGACCCCAATTCCTGCTGTGCCTCTTCCAATCCCATCCCAAAGAATTCCACAAAATCCTCTGGAATACAGGGGAGACTCCATGGTTCTCTCAGAATCCCGGCCGTGGATGTGCCGGGATCCAACTGCCAAATTCCAAGCGCGGAATCCGAGGATTTTGGCACCTCTCCTTCAGTCTGAGCCTTTTAATGCTGCTTTTGGCTGCCGGGAATTGTTTGGGAATGGATTCCAAGAATTCTGTGTTTATGTTTTTTTCCATATATATTTCTAAAGGAATACTGGAGCGGCTCCAAGCAGATTGGATTTTCCAGGTATTTTTGGAAGTTGGGAATTTCCCCCTTTTCCAGACTTTTCAAGGAGCCACCAAAACTCATGGAAGTGCATCCCAGAGAGCGGAAAATCCGTGAGGAAAAAATTCGGGTTATTAAATTCTTGGGGGGGAAAAAAATCCCACTTGGATTTTTAATGCTGGAAAAGCTCATCCATGTGGGATTTGATTTTGGTATTTTCCAGAGCAGTGAGGGGTTTCCAGACCTCCTTTTCCATACTTTTTCCATCTTTTCCGTGGAGCTGGAGGTGCCTTCCCCAAGCGGGGATGGAAAAGATGACAACAGGTGCCTGGAATTCATCCCAAAAACCACCGGAGCTCCATGGAATGGCAGTTTCCCACTCCTGGAGCAGGCAGGGAAAGGGGGACCTGGAATTATGGGATCGGAGCATTCCCAGCATCCAAACAGGATTTTTGGGAAAACTGGGAAAAATGGGAACTCCCTGTGCTGCTGGGCCAAAATGACCTGGGAGGAATTTTGGGATAAGGAGAAGGAATTTCTGGAAGGACAGAGGGGTTTTGGAGGGTTTAAATCCCAAATCCCAGCAGGTTGGACGCTCTGGATGGATTTCTTCGGGAATAATGAGCAGAATTCCCACAGGTGGGATGTGTAGCCCTTAAAACCTGGAAGCTCTCATGGGAATGGGAGCTCCTGGATGCTTGGGGCAAACACAACCTGGAATCTCCTGGAATTTTGGGAAGAATCTTCCTGGAGGTCCCAGAGTGGGGAAAAAAGGGAAAGAATTCCCTTCATCTTTCATCTCCCCATTCCAAGTGTTTGTCTGGGGTGCTTCCCGTCATTCCAGGAGTTGTGGCTGGGAGCATTCCAGAGCTCCTTTTCCAAGGAATCCTGGAGAGGGATGCCTGGAGCCCAATTCCTGGAATTTTTGGGATGCTGGATGCTCCTGGGGAGCTGCTTTCCCTATCCCAAGCTCATATCCCAGAGGGAAGTTCTGATCCCAAAACTCCTCCCTGGGAGCATCTCCAAGCTCCTTTTCCAAGGAATCCTGGAGAGGGACACCTGGAGTCCAATTCCTGGAATTTTTGGGATGCTGGACGCTCCAAGGGAGCTTTCCTAATCCCAGCCTCATATCCCACTTATCCAAAGGGGAAGTTCTGATCCCAAAACTCTTCCCTGGGAGCATCCCAAAATTCCTTTTCCAAGGAATCCTGGAGAGGGGCACAGACAAGGGACAGGCAGCGGTGACAAATCCGTGTCCGGACCCCCAATCCCAGAAAACAGCGGATAACGGGAGCAAAGGCAGCCCAAGGAATTCTGGAATACCGTGGGCAGCAGGAATGCCACATTCCCATTTTCCCGGTGTTTTTCCCCCATTTTTTGGGATGTTAAGGAGGCATTTCCAGGTTCAGCCTTTCCGTGGCTTCTGGCTCAGTCGGGATTTTCCACGGAGCCGTTCCTGGATCTGTGTCCACAGGGTTCTGTGGGATCTCCAGCTTCCCAAGAAAACTGGGAATTTCCCAGGTGACTTTTCCCAATCTCCCACTCCCACCCTGAACAAACCCTTCTCCCTCGGAAGCACTGTTGATTCCCAGATTTTTTGCCACCCCATCCCTGGAAAGTTTAAATCCAGGAATGTTCAAACTTCCAGAGCAATCTCTGGAAGTGGGGCTGGAATGACCCAAACCATTCCATGATTTCCTTGAAAATCAGGCCAAAAAGAGGGAAAATCCCCCAAAAAACAGGGAATAGAGTGAGCTGCAGCAGATCCTGCATCTCAGGGTGGGAGGGAGAGCCAGGAGCAGACATTATGGAATTCTCTGCGCTTCCACCAAAATATTCCAAGCGCTCCGGCAGCGGCCAAGCCACGGGAGAATTCCAGCCAAGAAAACCTCTGGCAGGAGCTGGAAAACAGAAACCCCTGGAAGTGTTTTTCCAGATCAGCACAGTTCTGCCTTTCAATCCAGCCAGAGGATTTTTCCCTCTTTTTTTCTTTTCCCTCCTCCCTTTCCCTTCGGCCGGGCTTGGACCGGGAATGTCCAGGGTCAGGGTCTGGAGCTCAGGGGTGGAATGGGATGAACTTTAAGCTTTTTCCCACCAAAATCATTCCAGAATTCCTGGATTTCACTGGTTTGGAGCCTTTCCCAACCCTGCAGGCATGGACACATCCCATTCCCATCCGGGCCGGAAAACTGGGAATTAGGACCCAGCGCTGGGCTCTGCTTGGAGAGCAATGTCCTGGGGTATCCCTGCTTTTGCTCTCCTTATTTTTTCGGGATGAAAGTTCAAAATCCATCCTCAGACAGCTCGGAGCAGTCAGAGCTTTTCCCACTTAATCCCTGTTGGTTTTTTTCCCTTTGTTTTCTCCGGGAGCAGGGAACGGAGAGGGAGGCGAGGCAGGAATTGTTTGGTTCTGATTTTCTTTCAAAGCCTCATTTTTTGGCCAAGTTGTGATGCGGGAGCCGCTTCCCTTTTGGGAATCCAGGGGAAAATCGGGAGATTTGGGATGATCCCAAGATGTGTGGAGGGGGAAAGCTTGGAAAAAAACCAGGAACGTCTCCTTTCTATAGCAGAATTCTCCAGTTTTCTTGGGATGATGTGGATTACTTGGATATTTTTGAGAATTTGGGATAACCCATCCCAAATCCCTGGGGATTTTTTGGGGGATTTTTTTGGGGTTTTTTTGGGGTTTTTTTTTTTTTTTTGGAAGGAAAAATCCAGGATTTTTAGCCTGAATTTCCAAGTAAAGTAAGAGTGGAGCAGCATCCCTAAAAACACCTTCCAAACAGCTGTAGAAGCCTTTTTCCCAAGCTGCCAAGTTTCCATGAGGATTTGACAGCTCCAGCTGATGAATCACTCCCATTTCACTGAAAAAGGAAAATAATTCCATTGTTTTTTGGGAGACAAGAATTCCGGCTTCGGGAGCTCTGCAGCCGCTCCACATTCATGGCAAAAATCTGGGAATG
This sequence comes from Taeniopygia guttata, assembly GCF_048771995.1. Lineage (NCBI taxonomy): Eukaryota > Metazoa > Chordata > Aves > Passeriformes > Estrildidae > Taeniopygia > Taeniopygia guttata. The sequence goes on along the minus strand of NC_133035.1, from coordinate 19,805,528 downwards.
TTTGGGTTTCCTTTGGGTTTGCCTTGTCATCCCAAAGGGATGATCCAACCCCAAACCCGCTGGTTTTTTGGGAATATTGCTGAATGGGTGGTGTGATCCAATATTAATGAATGGAAAGGTCTCCAAGAGGATTCCCTGCAGGATGGGGGGGACACATCAAGCTGGAGCTGCTCCCAGAAGTTCAGGAATTTCCATGTATCTGAAATTCTTTGGGAATTGGGAATTACACCAGGAGATCCTCGTTTTCCACTGAGCCTCCACCTTTATTCCTCCTCATCCTCAAGGTTTTCCCATACCTTTTCCCAGTCTTCCACGTTTTCCCTCTTCTTCACAACCAAATGGATATGAGAGTGTGGGAAAGCCTCAGGAAAATGAGCAAATTCCCAAAAATCCAGACTTTCCTGGATGCTGTTGAGGACAGCTCCAGCTGGAGATGATTTTCCTGTTGTGAATTCCCACATTAAGCCGTAAGACAGGAAGTATTTCCATGAGAATCCTTGGATTCGGGAGCTTTTCCTTGGGTGAGCGATTCCGGTTTGGGATAAAAGAATGGGATGTTTGTCTTTGGAGCAGCAACATTTTTAAGGAATGACAATTCCTGGTCTAACAGGGAACATCTGTGCCGGTGGCTTTTCCAGCTGCTGGGAAGGGCCCCGTGGAACAAAAGAGCTCCTGTTTATCTGGAGATCCAGACTGGGTCGGTTGCATCCATAGGATTTTTGGGAGGCTAAAAAATTTTTTTTAAAAATCCCATTTATTTTGGGAGCAGGAGTTGTCATCAGCTCGTGGTGCTGAGGATTTTTGGGATAGCCTGGAAAGAAGGGATGGATTCCTTAGGTCCCGCACTCTTCCTGCTTTGGGGTTGCTGGGTTGAAATGCTGTGGTCAAGGAAGAGTGGGAAAAGTGTTTGGATGCCCCAAAAATATCCTGACAGGAAGTTGGTGTCCTCACTGGGGAATGGGATTTAGCAGCTCCCTTCTTTTGGAGAGCAGGAAAATTCCCGATGTCCGCCGGCGATCCCAATGTTCGGCTCCCGACGTTCGAAACAACTCCAGCTCAGAGCAAATTCCCTTTTCCAGGGTTTTCCTGGGGAAAATTCCTTCCCACCACTGGAGATCCCCATGTTCATCTCCCGCTGCTCGTAACAACCCCAGCTTGGAGAAAATTCCCTTTTCCAGGGTTTTCCCTGGAAAAATTCCTTCCCAATTTCCTCACCCACCACTGGAGATCCCAATGTTCAGCTCAGGGCTGTTCATAACAACTCCGGGTTGGAGCAAATTCCCTTTTCCAGGATTTTCTGGGGGAAAATTCCTCGTGGATCCCAGTGGGATCTGCTGGAAGCGCTCCACCAGCTCCTTGTTATTCCTTCTGCTGGAATCCTGCATCCATATCCATGTCCTGGAGATCTTCTGGGAATGAAATGGGAGGTGTCTCCATATCCATGTCCTGGAGATGTTCTGGGAATGAAGTGGAGATGTGTCTCCGTATCCATGGAGGGTGTTGGGATGAGATGATCCTTAAGGTCCCTTCCATCCCAAACCATTCCATGACCCTATGGAAAGGCTCCTCCATAGGCAGTGGAGAGAAGGGACAATCCATGGGTTCCTCAGCTGATTCCAAGGGATTTGGTGCTTCCAGAAGGGTTTGGAGCCCTCCCTCCCTGCCAGGAATCTGTTCCTTGCGGCTGATGGGAACGAATTCCATAATTCCGTGTGTCAGAGTAACATTCCCAACTTCCTGCTGCTCCAGCGGGAAGAGAAGGAGAACCTGTCCTTCCACTGAGGTTGGGACCCTCTCCTGCTGCTCCCAAATCTGGGAATTGCAGCTGAGGAATCTTTTTTCCCAGGGCATTCCCGTTGTCCCGGTGCTGACGGATCCGTGTTTTCCGCAGGCTGGTGGTGGGAGCTCCGTACGAATCCAACGGGCAGCAGAAGACCGGAGACGTCTACAAGTGTCCGGTGCTGAGTGACGGCCACGGAAACTGCACCAAGCTCAACCTGGGTATGGCGTTCCAGACCCAAATTATCCCAAATTATCCCTGAAAAAATGGGATATTGGGAAGGGATTCCTCCCCGCGAAGGTGGAATTCCCGGAGAAGTCCCTGGATCCCTGGAAGTGTCCAAGGTCGGGTTGGACGGGGTTTGGAGCACCCTGGGATGGTGGAAGGTGGCACTGGATGGGATTTAAATTGCTTCCATCCCAAATAATTCCATGATTCCCAGTTTGCTTCCCAAAGGGGGAGATCTAGCCCATGTGGAGCTGCGTTTTCCAGAGGAACGGTTGGATCGGGATTTGGGACACAGATCAGTGACCAATCCCATTTAGGATTGACAGGGCTGTCCTGGGGGGATTTCTGGGCTGTGCCATGGAAAAAACAGGGATTCCGTGGGAATCCAGGATGAGGAGCTGAGCCCCCTGAGGGGTTGCCTCCTTTCCATCTCCCAGTCTCATTCCCAAAAAAAACGTTCCTTCCTTGGTTGTTCATCTAGGGAAAAACCCAATTCTCACCTTCTAAAAATTCCCAAAACCTGGAGTGAAGCCGGCAGAGATTCTTTTCTCCAGCACACAATTCCCAGCTGCTCCGGAGATTCCGGGGAGCATTCCAGATTTCTTGGGAATGTCCAGATTTCCCTGGATCAGCCACCAGCCTGGGAATCCAGGATGAGGAGCTGAGCACCCCGAGGGATTTCCTCCTCCCCAACTCCCAGCCTCATTCCCCAAAAAATTTTCCTTCCTTGGTTTTTCATGAAGGGAAAACCCCAATTTTTCCATTTTTTTTCTCACCTTCCAAAAATCCCCAAAACCTGGAGTGAAGACTTTTCTCAGCACACAATTCCCTGTTGCTCTGGAGATTCCAGAGGGCCTTGTGGATTTTCTGGGAATATCCCTGATCCCAACCTCTCTCCCAAGGATGGGTGACGTTGTTTTTTTTCCAGGATTTTTCTCACCTCCCAAAAATCCCCAAAACGTGGAGTTACACCAGCAGAGATTCCTTTCCAGCACACAATTCCCGATTGCTGTGGAGATTCCAGGGGGAATCTGGGATTTCCCGGGAATGTCCCTAATCCCAGCCTCTCTCCCAAGGGCGGGTGACGCTGTCCAACGTGTCCGAGCGCAAGGACAACATGCGCCTGGGCCTGAGCCTGGCCACCAACCCCAGGGACAGCAGCTTCCTGGTGAGCAGAATTCCTGGGAATGTGGGCTGGGAATCCGGGAATGCAGGGCGGGAAGGTGCCAGGAGGTTCCTCTCAGTGGGTTTTTGTTTATGGAGTGTAGGGAGAGTTGTAGGGGTTTATTGATAAAATAAAATGAAAGATAAACAAACCGCAATGCGATAAGATGGAATTAAATGGAATTAAAATGAAATTAAATGAAGTGAAATGGAATAAAATTAAATTAAAGAAAATGAAATTAAACACATCCATGGAAAAGGGATCCCTTGAACCAAATTCTGCTTTTTTACCCCGCCAGGCCTGCAGCCCCCTGTGGTCCCACGAGTGTGGCAGCTCCTACTACACCACGGGAATGTGCTCCCGCGTCAACTCCAACTTCCGCTTCTCCAGAACCGTGGCTCCGGCTCTGCAGAGTGAGGACCGAGATTCCCACTCCGATCACGGCTTTGATCCCAGCTCCAATCCCTGTTTCTATCCCAGCTCCAATCCCGGCTCCAATCCCATCTCCAATCCCATTTTGGCTGCACAAAACAAAGCCCTCATTGACCTGGAGTTCAATATGTTGGAATTTGGGAGCCGGCATTTTATTTTGGAGGGTTTAAGTGATGTTTCCTGCCTTTCCTGGAGCTGGGAAGGATTCCCAGAAGCCTGTCCTGCTCCTGGGAGCTCCTCATCCCATGGGATGTGATTCCCCAGCTCCAGAACCCTGCTGGTGCAGGTTTTTTCCCAGGGCAAATGGGCCGGTAAAAATGGGTTTTGGAGGGGATCAAGCCAGGAAAGGCAGAGCCCACCGCCAAATTCCCAGGGCATGAAGAGGGCCTTGGAAAAAATGGGATTTTTGGGATCATGGCAGTTAAGGCATCATCAAATTCCCAGTGTCACTTCCCTTTGTTATATTCCAGCCCTCTCTGCAAAGGATAATTGGGATTTCAGGGATTTCTAGGAAGTGTTTATTTAATGGGATGCAGGGTCAGCTCCTCTCCCTGATTCCCGGGATGGGATGGAGTTGGAGGCACCCAGAGGATCCCAGTCACTCCAATCCATGGATTCCTTCATCCCTAAAAACCTATAGGGTGAAAGAGCAGCCGATAAATCTCTGAAATCCAGGATCATCAAGGAACGCTGTAAAACATCAGCAAGACTGAGATGATCCTCAGCAATTTTCCCCACTGGAAAAAATCCTTAAATCCTTCCTTCTCCGGCTACAGAGCTGAGCCCTGGGGTCCCCTCCGGGGTTTTTGGCTGCCTTGGAGCCGAGGATTTCATGGGAAGGGAGGAAATGCCCGCCTTGTGTTCCATGGCAGGGCTGGGAATGACTCAGGGATCAGGAACGGCTCTGCGGGAGGAACGGAGCCGGATCCTGCTCCGCTTTGAAGTGTGGAATGATATTAAACGGGATCAAATTCCAAAGTTGAATCCCAAATGATGCCGCTGAGTGTTATTCCTAGGAAGTGATCCCATCTTTTCACAGTGGAGAGGATTCCTGTGGCTTCTCCCCACCTTGCTGGAGCCCAAAGTTCTTTCCCAAATTATTGAAATCAGATTTTTTTTCCCCAAGAAATCCTGAGAGGAAGTACCTGGCTGGAAGTGAAGCCATAAATCTGCCCCTTTGCAGGAGGACTTTTAATAAATCCCTGGATTTTCCACAGGATGCCAGACCTACATGGACATCATCATCGTTCTGGATGGATCCAATAGCATTTATCCGTGGGTTGAAGTCCAGCACTTCCTGATAAATATCCTGAAAAAGTTTTACATCGGTCCTGGACAGATCCAGGTGAGGCTCCGAACTGTTTGTGTCATCCCAGGGCCATTCCCAATGTCCCTTTTTTGTCAAGCTGCTGGAATTAGTCAAAATATTGAGATTTTTTAACTTATCCCATGGGAAAGAAACGCTCCCATTAATGTCCCTAAGTGGGCTATGGAGGGATCCCACATCCCAATGGGAACAGGGAGGATGAAACCCATGGAAAGGAGCTCTCCATGCTCTTGCTCCGAGTAATCATGGGTTGATTTAGGCAGGAATTTAAGCAGGAATATCCCAGATTTTCCCAAATAACCCAGTTTGGTCCCACCTGGAGATGCTGTGGGTCCAAACTGGGACAGTGGAGCGTGGCACATCTGGATCACCCCAAAACTTGGGAGCAAAGCAGGCGGGAGAGCCATAAAACTGGGAATTAATGATGATCCCATGGAGGGAAAACTGGGCAATGGAATTTAAAAAACAATGAGTGATGGAATTTGGAAAAAAATGAGGGATGGAATTTTTTCCCGTGGCTGGTGATCCCCATGGTTCACAACGCGCGCGGTGGATGGGACCTGGTTCTGTTGGCCTTTTTGGTGCCATTCCCGTCGTTCCCAGGTGGGAGTTGTCCAGTATGGAGAGGACGTGGTCCATGAGTTCCACCTGAACGACTACAGGTCCGTGCAGGACGTGGTGGCGGCCGCCAGCCACATCGAGCAGCGAGGGGGCACCGAGACCAGGACCGCCTACGGCATCGAGTTCGCTCGGTAAAACCCCTCCTGTTCCCGCTCCTATTCCCAGGAAAACCTTCCAATCCACTTTTCCCCCCCCCTCCTTCCCTCTCCCTTTGTTTTCCCTGCTGCTTAAGAATGGGGGAATCGCCAGGGTTTGCAGGAAAATGGGATTTGGGGGAAGCTTTGCGAGTGGCGCTTCCCAAAATTTCTCAGTCCTCGTTTGCAGCTGGGGCAGGCTCTGGAATTGCGTCCTATCCCTGGAAACTCCCAGGGAGGAGCTCACAGCCCCCAAATTCAGCTCCAGGACCTGGAGCTCTCCTGGAAATCCCTGGAGAGTCCCCAGGAGCTCAGGACAGCTCCACCTCCTCCCTCTCCAGGGACAAATCCTTGCTCCTGCACTTTTTCCAAGCAGTATTCCTGCTGGGAGTCATGGAATTTTAGGCTGGAAAAGAGGTCAAAGATCAAGTCCAGCACTGACGAGACCAGCACTGACCATGTCCCAAGTGCCACATCCAAGTGGTTTGGAAATTCCTGCAGGAATGGCGATTCCAGCACTGCCCTGGGCAGCTCGGAAAAGTTTTAGATGGATCCTGGCCAGATCCGAGCACAGTCCTGAATTATTGGTGCCACACAGAGTTCCCAGCCCTACTCAGTGTCCCTTTTCCATAAATACGCTGGAATTTGGGACCGTGCTTTGTCAAAATCCTGGGATGAAGAATTTTCCCTCACAGGGGAAAGCTCCATAGGCCAAGGCCAGAACTCCACTGGCCGACTCAAGATCCATTTCCTCATCCAATTTGGCTGAATTTTGGCCTCTTTCCTGCAAGAAGCGGGGAAATCCACATCCCAAAGCGTTTCCCGAGGGTTCCTGCGCCTCCCCAAGGGGCAGCAGCCCCAAGGACCCCTCGGGGCGGGCTCGGCGGGGCGGCGCGGCCACCACGGAGCCGGCGGGGCTGAGCAGCCCAGGGCATCTCTTCACTTGCAGCTCGGAAGCGTTTCGGAAAGGTGGCCGGAAAGGGGCAAAGAGAGTAATGATTGTCATCACAGATGGAGAGTCCCACGACAGCCCAGACCTGGAGAAGGTGATCGAGGACAGCGAGAGGGACAACGTCACCAGATACGCGGTGGCGGTGAGTGACGGGACTTTTGGGTGGTGGAAGTCCTGCAGGGCTTGACGGTGCTCCAGGAATCCCAACATAGCAGGGCAGCCCATTCCCAGTGCTCCTGGAACATTCCAAGAGGTCCCTGTGTGCTCCAGGAATCCCAAAGCACCAGGACAGCCCATCCCCGCTGCTCCTGGAACATTCCAAGATGTCCTGTCTGTCCCCGCTGCTCCTGGGGCATTCCTAGAGGTCCTGTCCATCCCCACTGCTCCTGGAACATTCCAAGAGGTTCTTGTGTGCTCCAGGAATCCCAAAACACCAGGACAGCCCATCCCCACTGCTCCTGGAACATTCCAAGAGGTCCCTGGGGTCTCCAGGAATCCCAAAGCACCAGGACAGCCCATCCCCGTGGCTCCTGGAACATTCCAAGAGGTCCTGTCCATCCCCGCTGCTCCTGGAGCATTCCAAGAGATTCTTGTGTGCTCCAGGAATCCCAAAGCACCAGGACAGCCCATTCCCACTGCTCCTGGAGCATTCCAAGAGGTTCTTGTGTGCTCCAGGAATCCCAAAGCACCAGAACAGTCCATCCCCGCTGCTCCTGGAGCATTCCAAGAGCTCATCGTGGCGGGTGCTGCTTTTGGGATGCTCAGTTCGGGATTCAGCTGCCAGGACCAGGGGCAGGCAGGACCCCAAATTCCATGAGGAATGTCCAGCCGGGAGGAATTGCAGCAGTTCCTCCATTTGTTCCCACAAAGTGGTGTCAGATCTGAGAATGGGGCTTCTCCCACGTGGACACCCCAAAGAGTTTTGGGAAGAGTTTTTATCCATCCTGGGAAAAGGGTCCAGAGGAGATGCTGGAGTGGAGCTAAAGCTGGAAGTGTCCAAGGTTGGATGGGGCTTGGGATAGAGGAAGGTGTCCCTGCCCATGGAATGGGATGAGCTGTAAGATCCCTTCCAACCCAAACCACCTGGGAATCCTAATTCCATGGAAGTCTCGCATTTTATTCCCAACCAGGTCTTGGGTTATTACAACAGGAGAGGAATCAACCCCGAGGCCTTTCTGAACGAGATCAAATTCATCGCCAGCGACCCCGACGACAAACACTTCTTCAACGTCACCGACGAGGCGGCGCTCAAGGACATCGTGGATGCTCTGGGAGAAAGGATTTTCAGCCTGGAAGGTGAGGGATGCTCCTCCCTGGCACATCCCAGGGCTGGGAATGTGCTGCTGATGGTTTTTCCCCCAATTTTGGATGTGGCTTCCGCAATATCTGAGCCTAAAATCCTGCTTGGAGTATCTTCAGGTTTGAGGGAATGTCTTTATTTGGCGCTTCCCTCGGGTATCAGGAGCAGAGATCCCTTTTCCAAAGGACACACCTCATTCCGGGCAGCGGAATTCTGGTGGCTTTGATTTTCCTTTTTATAGAAAACCTTGGAGATTTGGTATGGGGGGAATTTGGGCGTCAGTGTCTTCCTCATCCATCAAATTCCAAGGCGGTAAACAGGAAAACCCACACACAGGAGCTTCCTGGGGTGCCAGACATCAGGAGATTATGGGAATAAAGTTGGGATTTCGGGTCAGTTGGCTGAAATTAAATATCAGGAAATATTTCTGTCTTAAATGTCAGCTCTTGTGACAACTTTGTTGCTCTCCCAAACTAAATTTATCTGAATTTCAGAGGAAAAATGCAGCCTGGAATGAACAATTGGAACAGAAATGGAGGGCTCGCACTGGGAATGAAACATCTTGAATTTGGGGGATTTTGGCTCAAATCAGCTCACAAACTCCCCACAAGTTGCCCAGTTTTCTCTGTCCAGCTTGGAGCTTCCCTGTGGAAGTTGGGCTGGATAAGGAACTCCCCCAGCTGGAATTACAAAGCAAAAACCTCCAAATCCCCATTTTTGGGTGATCTTGCAGCTCTGCAAGGGGAAAAGCTGCACCCCAGCAGAGCTCCCAGACCTCCTAACAGCACGAGGGTGTGGAATTGGGGAATTTAGAGAGAAATGGGATCATCAGGAGGACCTGGAGCTGCTGGAGCAATTCCAGAGGAGGCCACGGAGCTGCTCCAGGGCTGGACCCCCTCTGGAGCCAGGCTGAGAGAGCTGGGAATGTTCTCCTGGAGAAGGGAAGGATCCAGGGAGGGCTCAGAGCCCTGGGAATGTTCCCCTGGGGAAGGGAAGGATCCAGGGAATCCTCAGAGCCATTCCAGGGCCTGAAGGGGCTCCAGGAGAGCTGGAGAGGGACTGGGGACAAGGGATGGAGAGACAGGACCCAGGGAATGGCTCCCACTGCCAGAGGGCAGGGATGGATGGGATTTTGGGAAGGAATTCCTGTCTGGAAGGGTGGGGAGGGGGCACAAATGGAATTCCCAGAGCAGCTGTGGCTGCCCCTGGATCCCTGGCATTGACCAAGGCCAGGCTGGACAGGGCTTGGAGCAGCCTGGGACAGTGGCAGGTGTCCCTGCCATGGCAGGGCTGGAATGGGATGGGAACCCACCATGGCTCAGCCCTTCCAGGAAAGGAAAACTCTCCATTAAACACAAATTCCGGTTTTTTTTCTGTTCTAAGGAACCAACAAGAACGAGATCTCCTTTGGACTGGAAATGTCCCAGACTGGATTTTCATCCCACGTTGTGGAAGTAAGTGGGGAAATAGGGGGATTTGTTTTGCCCCCGCTCCAAGTGGGAGATTGGGATTTGGGACAAATTATTAATTACGGAATTAAATAATTAACATGGGGATAAGGAAGTGCTGCTGGATTATCCCGTGGGAAAGGAGGTGTTGGGAGACCCAAGCTTCCCTTAGGATCTGCAGCAGATCCTCCCGATGCCGTGACCTCTCGGGAAGAACACGCTGGGATCTTCATGGAGAAATTTCCTGGGGAGAAAAAACACATTGGGAAAGAAAAATAGGGTGGAAGTGTCATTCCAGCATTTTTAAAACCCTCCAGCACTCCAGGTGTTTTTGGAAGAAGGGTCTGTGTGGGATCAGAGGGATGGGGTCACCTCCATCTGGGAAGAAATCCCACCAAAGCATTCCCGTTTTCCCACAGGACGGGATCCTGCTGGGAGCAGTGGGAGCCTACGACTGGAACGGAGCCGTCCTGAAGGAGACCAGCAGTGGGAAGGTGATTCCTCTGCGGGAATCCTACCTGCAGGAATTCCCGGAGGAGCTGAAAAACCACGGAGCCTATTTAGGTGGGAAAGCTGAACGATGCCATGGTGGCACGGAGAGGGAATTCGGGATTTTATCCTTAAAAAATAGGAAGGGCGGGATATTCCTCGTGGGAGATGCAGCACAGGAGCATCCTCACCTGGGAAGAGCCCGGCTCCGACCCCAGAGCGGGGCACAAATGGGATTTAAATTCAGGAGCAGCCGAGCCAGCGGGTTATCCGCAGCTTTTCTTGGAATGGTTTCAAAGCTCTGATGGAATTTCATGCCTAGGCAGGAAATACCTGCTGGGTTAATCCGTTCCATGTGCAGCCACTGGAGCTCTGGAATAAAAATATCAGCCTGGACTGTGAAATGCAGCCTCTCCTCGGAGATGTGGCTGTCCCATGGTGGGGAGAGAAGTGGGATTCTGTGGGATCAGCACCTCGAGGCTCTTCCCTGGGAATGGGGACACGTGGATCAGCTGTGGGGTGACAGCAGAGTGTCCCCCGGAGCTGGGATGGCTGTGGGTGTCCCGTGGGAATCGCTGTGGGAGCTCAGCTGGGTTCTCTTTTCCACTGCCTGGAGTGAGAAATCTGGGAATATTAAGGAATGTTGGTGTATGGGGCTGAGGAGCAGCCTGGGGGACTCAGGGCTGATGGCTGTTTGGGAATATCCCTCCAGGAGGGGCATTTTTAGGGAAAGAGGGACCCCAGGTAAGGCTGGTGAGCAAGGAAAGGAGTCAGGAAATCCCTGGAGTTACTCAAAATTCAATTGGACGTGATCCCAGGGAATGTGATTCATTTTCATGATTGGCCAGACTTTGAGTTCCATAGAATTCCAGAATTCTGGAAATATTTGGGCTGGAAAGGAACTTAAAGCTCATCCCATTCCACCTTCCCCTATCCCAGGTTTCTCCAAGCCTCATCCAGCCTGAGATTGGAATATTCCAGGGATGAGGCAACCACAGATTCTCTGGGCATCCCATTCCCACTTCTAAGGATTTAATTGGAATTTAAACCTGAGCCCGAAGGTTCAGGAACCTGGACTTGGGGTTGAAAACTGGGATTTGGCAGCCCCAGCTTTATATTCCTACAAAATCCCATCTGCAGCCATGGAAGTGCCGCAGCCCAGGGGGTGATCCCAGCAGGAAAAAGGGATTGTGCAGGGTCATTGGCTTAGGCAGGGTTATTTCCATCAGGAGGAATGGTTCTGATGGATTCATGGCTTTTCTTGGGCTGGGAATGTTGACATCAAACACCAGGAAAGTTTTCCTGGTGTTCCCAGAGGAACGGAGCAGCAGGAGCTGCAACTTCCCAACACTCAGCACCTCAGAGTGTTTGTCCAGCTTGATGTGAGCCATGAAATAAAACACCCAGAAGTCCGGGAATTGCAGGAATTGGATTCACCTTGGATAAAAGAAGGATTTGCACAGGAAGTGGGAATCAGGCAGTGCTAAAACTCCCGGCACGGCCCCGGCTGTGGCAGAACCGGAGCAGCCACTGGGGTCCACGTGGGCGATTTCATCTTTGTAAAATCCAGGTTTTTAAGCTTCCCATTTTGGGAAGTGGCCAGAGCTGTGTCAGCAGCTGGGAGCTGATGGAAAGTTCCAGATCCTGGGAGCAGGCAGGGAATCGTCACTCCGTGCCCATCCCTTCCCAGGTTACACCGTCTCCTCCGTCGTCTCCACCAAGCACGAGCGGATTTACGTGGCGGGAGCGCCGCGGTTCAACCACACCGGCAAAGTCATCCTGTTCAACATGCACAGCAACAGGAACCTCACCATCCACCAGGCCCTCAAGGGAGAGCAGGTAATTCCGGCCGGGAATGCCACACTGCTTTTCCCTCATGGAAAAACCAACCCTGTCCCTCGATTTTCCCAAGCTGGAACGGCTCGGCAGTGCCGCACGGCCGTGGAGGTGCCGGTGTCTTGGTTTGAAAGGACAGGGGGCTGCTGAGGAAGGCAGGAGCCTCCCTTGAAATGGAAAATTCAAACCCCCTCCCTCCAAATTATTCTGATTTTGAAATTAAGGAGCTCTCAGGCAAAGATATGGGAGTAGGAATAACAGCTCTTTACTAAGAAAATTAAAAATACACACGTGTCACTATTGGACACGAAATGAGTGAACAGAAGCTTGGTAAGTTCAAAAGAGAAAAAGATCCAGTTTTATTCAAACATCTGGAATTTATAGAATTCCAAAGGCAACCGTGGATTGGAGGATGGAATTACCACCTCTCCAACCACACTGGTCCAAAGATCAATCAATCATTTCTCTCTACCCACAGAGAAATATGTCAACTATTTCTACATGAAATTGTGTGGGAGCTCTGACTTTTAAATATGCAAACATTATCAGAAGGTTAAAGTTTTACGAGAACTGTAAAACTTTCAAAAGAACTATAAAATAAAACTTAACACTTTTAAAAATCAGGGCAACACAGATGAATAGTACAAAAAAACAGAAACCAAACCAGAGTCAGAGCAGGTCCTGGCAGGCTGTGGGTCAGGGAGGTGGCAGCAGTCCCATCCCAGGGTGGCTCAGCCCTCCTGCAGTGCCAGCTGTGCTTCTGCTGGAGCAGGATCCTGCACAAGGGGGGAGTTTTCCTCTGGAGCTCCAGGGCTGGGAGAGATGGGCCTGGGCTCCTCTGGGAATGCAGTGGGGAGAAAGCTGCTCCTCTGGGAATGCAGTGGGGAGAAAGCTGCTCCTCTGGGAATGCAGGGGGAAGGAAGCTGCTCCTCTGGGAATGCAGTGGGAAGGAAGCTGCTCCTCTGGGAATGCAGTGGGAAGAAAGCTGCTCCTCTGGGAATGCAGTGGGAAGAAAGCTGCTCCTCTGGGAATGCAGGGGGCAAAGGCTGCTGGGCTGTTCCCAGGTCAGATTGTATCCAGGTAGGAATGCTCGATTGTATCCAGGTAGGAATTTTTGGCTCCTCCCCTGGGTGGAGCCTCTCCCCATGGATGATGGAATTTTCTCAGCCGTGCAGGGACACTCACTGGCCATGAGCAGAAGATAATTATTAATTAATGGCCCATGAACAGAAGAAAATTTTTAATTAATGGCCTGTGAACAGAAGAGATCTGGAGGGAGGATTGGCTGTGGGACAGATAAATAAAACTGCCCAGTGAGCAGCAGAGATACCTGCCCCAGCTCGGACAGATGGTGGCAGAACACTCACCCCCATTTCCAACCCAGGACAGCCACTTGTGGCTGCATCCACAGCGGGGCTGTGGCGGGTTGGGACGTCCCTGTGGATCCCAGGGGATGGTGGCATCATTCCCACCCCGTCCTGTCCCCTCCAGATCGGCTCCTACTACGGCAGCGAGATCAGCTCCCTGGACGTGGACGGCGACGGCGTCACCGACGTGCTGCTGGTGGGAGCGCCCATGTTCTTCAGCGAGGGCAGGGAGCGGGGCAAGGTCTACGTCTACAGCCTGCAGGGGGTCAGTGGCACCTGGGGACACCGCGGGGACACCGGGGAGCTCTCCTGGCAGCCGTGTCACCCGTTGGGGTCTGGAGGGAAGGGTACAATGGGATCTTTGCCATGTGGGAATGTGGGTGTCCATCTGGAGAAACCGCCTCCAGCCACGTGGCTTCCTCCAAATTGCTCCTTCCATGGAAAGCTCAGAGCTCCTTCCATGCCTAAAGGAGCTTCCCTGCAGAAGTTGGGCTGGATGAGGAACTCCCCCAGTTGGAATTACGAAGCAAAAACCTCCAAATCCCCATTTTTGGGTGATCTTGCAGCTCTGCAAGGGGAGAAGCTGCACCCCAGCAGAGCTCCCAGACCTCCTAACAGCACGAGGGTGTGGAATTGGGGAATTTAGAGAGAAATGGGATCATCAGGAGGACCTGGAGCTGCTGGAGCGATTCCAGAGGAGGCCACGGAGCTGCTCCAGAGCTGGAGCCCCTCTGGAGCCAGACTGGGAGAGCTGGGAATGTTCTCCTGGAAAATTGAAGGATCCAGGGTGGGCTCAGAGCCATTCCAGGGCCTGAAGGGACTCCAGGAGAGCTGGAGAAGGACTGGGGACAAGGGATGGAGGGACAGGACACAGGGAATGCTCCCACTGCCAGAGGGTAGGGATGGATGGGATCCTGGGAATTGTTTCCCGGGAGGGTGGGCCACTCTCAGGGCTCTGGGGACAGCGAGTCCCTCCCTTCGCGCCAAGCTCCAGCCCCTGTCCCCTTCCCTGTCCCAGCTTCCCTGGTGGGCCACCCTCAAATCTGGCTCAAAATGAGCCAAATCCAAAATCCTTCAGGATCTGGGAACACATGGGAAGGTTGTGCTCTACATCCAAGGATGCAGAGCCCACCTGGAGCATGGCATCCCTACACCCAAAGCATTATTATTATTATTATTATTATTATTATTATTATTATTATTATTAACATTAACATTAACATTAACATTAACATTAACATTAACATTAACAATTCCATTTGTATTTCATATAAAATTTATTATTAATTTGGAATGTTTATTCTTATGGCATTTCTTAAGGATGCAGAGCCCGCCTGGAGCATGAAATCCCTACACCCAAAGCACTTTATAATTTGTGGAATTTACTACTACTACTACTATTATTATTATTATTATTACTATCAATAATAATAATAACCTTTGTATTTATTATAGATTTTTTTATGAGTATGGAATATTTATTATTATGGAATTTATTAAGGATGCAGAGCCTGCCTGGAACATGGAATCCCTACATCCAAAGCCCTTCATAATTTATGGAAATTTTACTATAATACTACTACTACTAATAATAATAAGAATAGTAGTAATAGCAATAATAACAATAATAACAGTAATAACAATAAAAACAACAACAATAATAATAATAATAACATTTGTATTTAATATAAAATTTATTATGAATATGGAATGTTTATTATTATGGAATTTGCATTTGTTATTGAATGTTATTTTATTTATTTATTTATTTATTTATTTATTTATTACTGCTATTGAATTATTTATGTCAGGTGCAAAGCAGATGCAGGGCTGGCTCAGGGGGGCCTCAGGGCTCATCATTCCCAGGAATGTGCTCCAAAATCCCCCATCCCTGGGAACGCTCCCACCTCCTTCCTTGGAGAACTCCTCCCCCATCCATCACCTCACTGCTTGCTTGAGGCGTTCTCCTCTTCCCAGCCTTGCTGCTGATGCTTTGGGAATTGTCTTCCTTCCCTTTTTTCCCTTGGCAGAACCTCTTCGTTCCCAGCGGGGCCCTGGTGGACCTCCAGAGTTACCAGAATTCCCGTTTCGGCTCCTGCATCGCCGCCGTTCCCGACCTCAACCAGGACTCCTACAACGACCTGGTGGTCGGGGCCCCTCTGGAGGACGAGCACCAAGGAGCCATTTACGTTTTCCTTGGATTCCGGGGGACCATCCTGAAGAAGTACAAGCAGGTGGGCCTTCCCCAGGCTTGGTTTTCCTCATCCTTCCTGGGAATAAATATCATTTGTCCCTGTTTTAAGGACTGATGGGGCAGGACAAATCCACACCCAGGATTTAATTGTTAATTATTACGGCCAGATATTTCCTCTTTTGAGGCATCCAAGAGAAAATGTTGGAATTCGAGCATTGGAACAGCAGTCGTGGAGTCCCCATCCCTGCTGGGGTTTAAGATGTGGCACTTGGGGACATTTGTGGTGGCCTTGGCAGTGCCAGGGGGTGGTTGGACTCGACAGTCTTGGATGGCTTTTCCAACCTGAGTTATTCCATGGAATAATGGGAGGAAAGGCTGGAAATTGGAGGCAAGGTTTAGCATTCATTGCAAGGGATTGCTATAGATGTATTAATTAACTAATTAATTGATAATTATTTTTATTTATTTTATTTAAATTTATTTTTATTTATTTTATTTTATTTATTTAATTATTACACTTTTGATAGATGTTAAACATGCAGGGCAAATCCAGTAGAAATCTTGGATGGTGTCTCCAAAGAGAAATTGCTTTCAAAGCAAATGTTTTCTCCCTTCCAAAGAGAAATTCCCTGGAAAATCATGTTTAGCAGAACCTCTTGGAACGGGGAATTTTCAGCAGCGAGGCGGAGTCAGCCTGGCAAACCCTTGGCAGGCAGGGATGCTCCTGCTGGAATCCAGCCTGGATTGTTCCCGTTCCTTTCCAGCGGATCGCGGCCGCCGACCTCGCTCCGGGCCTGATGTATTTTGGATGCAGCATCCACGGGCAGCTGGATCTGAACGAGGACGGGCTGGTGGACTTGGCCGTGGGCTCGCTGGGCAGCGCCGTGGTGCTGTGGTGAGCCTGGCATCCTCGGTGCCCTCTCCCGATTTCCTCTGACCAAGTCATGCCAAAATTTTTCCAGGAAAAACTGGTCTCCCAGCATTCCGAGCCATCTTTCCTGAATAACCACCCCCTGTCCAACAGGGCTGTGGGATCTCAGTACCCTCAGGCCCTAAAAAGATGCAAAGTTGGTTTTCCATTGAGCTTCATCCATAGTTCTCCAGAAATTCCAAATTTGTGGGGATTTGCCCAGGCTCCTTCCGGTCTGGTTTAATTAGAGCAATATTTTCAAATTAATGTTTGGAGAGTCCCTTGAAGCTGCTGGGATGGAGGGTGGCTGTGCCCAGCCGAGATGGGTCACCCTGGGCTCTGCTTGGAGAGCACCTTTGGTCTTCCCAACTTTCCGCGAAAAGGAGGGAAAAAGGCAAAGCTGGGATGTCCCATCCCAAGCCAGAGCCCATCCCACGGCCTCTCCCCACCCCGCAGGTCCCGCAGCGTGGTCCAGATCAACGCCAGCCTCCGCTTCGAGCCCGCCAAGATCAACATCTTCACCAAGGACTGCAAGCGCAACGGGAAGGAGGCCACCTGCATGAGGGCCTTCGTCTGCTTCACCGCCCTCTTCCTCTCCGCTCACTTCCAGACCGCCAGCGTGGGTAAGGACAAAACCCCAATTCCTGCCTTGCTCAGGTCTCCAGCCCTGTGGAGAACCCAACTTTTGGGATGGAAACTATCCAGGAGCTTGGAGGAGCTCACGTGTCCATCCGGCACTTTGATGTCACTCACGTTTGTCCCTGTCCCGGCCGAGTCTCCAGGTTCTGGTGGTGCTTCTGCCAAGGAAACACCCTCAGGATAAATCCCACCTCATCCCTCACCTATTCCCAGGGCTGAGCTCTCCTGGGATTTGCCTTTCCATGCTCTGTGTGACGGGAATGTCACCCCAGCGGGCAGGAGAGGACGTGCCCAGGACGTTCCTCGGGGCTCATCCCTCCCTGCCGCCTCCCGCAGCAGCGGGACACATCTGCCGGCCAGATGTGCGTGTTCCACAACATCCCAGGGAATCTGTGGCTGGCCAGCTCTCCCGTTAAAGCCTTGGATGGTGCCGTGACCCCGAGTGATCCCCGGCGGATTCCCGGGAGTCAGCGGAGCAGGGAAGCGAGAGCGGCTCAGCCCCTGCGAGCCAGCAGCAAACACCGGCCCAGGAAAATCAGGATCCAAAGCCAAAGGAAAAACTCCCATCACTCAGACCAGGACTTTAATTTTGCTCTGTCAAATCCAGCATTTTTCTCCCTGCTGCTGTCCCTGTGGGATAAAAACTGAGTGGGATTTCCTTATTTATTTGATTTGACCTTTATTTCCCCTGGAAATAAAGAGTCACCCCCTGGGTGAGCCTCTCTGCTCTGGAGCTCTCTGGGAGAGCTGAGGGTGTCCAGCCAGGAGAAGGGAAGGATCCAGGGCATCCTCAGAGCCCCTTCCAGGGCCTAAAGGAACTCCAGGAGAGCTGGAGAGGACTGGGGACAAGGGATGGAGGGACAGGACACAGGGAATGGCTTTAAGTGAAAGAGGGACAGATGGGATTTTGGGAATGAATTGTTCCCTGTGAGGGTGGGGAGGGGCTGGGATGGAATTCCCAGAGCAGCTGTGGCTTCCCTGTATCCCTGGAAGTGTCCTAGGCCAGGCTGGATCAGCCTGGGACAGTGGGAGGTGTCCCTGTCACGGTAGGGGCTGCAGTGAGATGGGATTGAAGGTCCCTTCCCAAACCAGTCTGAGATTCCGTGGTTCTCTGAAATCCATGCTTGGTTGGGAATCTCCAGTTTCTTTCTAACAGCAGGAACCAAAGGAGCTCCATAAATCATCCAGGTGAGGGGTGAGCTCTTATTCCTCCAGACCATCACGGGAACACTTGAGAAGCAAACAATTCCACACCTGCACAGATTTTACACAGGGCCTTGCAAAAATTAATTCCCAAAACTCATTTGGAGAGAGGGGAACTTTTCCCAGAACCTCCTGGGATTTCCCTCAGCAGGGAATGGGCACTGGGGCCACTCTTTGCCCGGGGTTTGGGGTATGTGGCCCCAAGGCCTGAGCCAGGCCTGTCCCCACAGGGCTCAGGTACAACACGACCATCGACGAGCGCCGCTACTCGCCCCGGGCACACCTGGACGACGGCGGCGAGCGGGCGGCACCGCGGGGGCTGGAGCTGCCCGCCGGCCAGGAGCTCTGCCACACCCTCCCCTTCCACGTCCTGGTGAGTCTGGAGCAGGAGATGGTCTCTCCACCATCCCTCGGTGGTTTCCCAGAGTGGGAATGAGCCTCACCCCGTCGGATTTATCCCGCTGGATTCCTGCCCGCCGGTTTGATGTGGTCAGGGATGGAGCTGCCAGCACGTGGCAGCTGCGGGGTCCCCAGGCAGTGACATCATTGCAGCTCCCACGTGCTCCGTGTGCTCCTCATCCCAGGGACAGGCTGCTTTTCCCGCTCCAAAATCGGGAATGCTCGCTGGTTTTCCGTCGGGAATGGAGCATCCCCGTGCCGGGCGCTGGCAGCGTCCCACTCTGGTCCGGCAGGGTCCCACCCCGGGGTGCGGAGCTGGTGGATCCCTCGCTCGCAGGGAACAGCTGATGCACAAACCTGGCCAAAACCAAACATTCCCAGGGAATGAGGAGAATCTCATGGAAGCCAGGCAGGCCCACGCTGCCAGACTGGCCCAGCCCCAAGCCCCGGCTGAACTGCCGTGAACTTTTGGGAAATTTGAGGCTGGAGATGGAGCTGGAGCTCGTGATTTAGCCCAAAAAACACGTCCCTTCAGAGCATTCCTCTGCACCCCGGGGCAAGGCAGGGGAGGAGCTCCAAGGGGCTTCCAGAGGGGGTTAGGTGGGATACTGGAAAGGAATTCCTGTCTGGGATGGAATTCCCAGAGGAGCTCTGGCTGCCGCTGGATCTCTGGAAGTGTCCAAGGTCAGGATGGATGGGGCTTGGAGCACACTTGGAGATGGGATCTGGTTTTTGTTACATCCCAGCCCTGGGCTGGGGCTGCAGGATGGATCTGTGACCTTTGAGGGCCACGCCGAGGTGCTGCCCCAGCCCAGGTGGCCCTGGGCTCCTCTCCATGTTCTCCGTGTGCCACAGGACACGGCGGATTATGTGAAGCCGGTGACGTTCTCCATCGACTACGAGCTGGAGCATCCCGAGCATGGCCCCATGCTGGACGATGGGTGGTCCACCTCGCTCAGGGTCTCTGTAGGTAGCAGCTGTCAACCCCTGGTGCCACCTCCCAAAGTGCCATTTCCCAAAATTCCACCTCCCAAAGTGCCACCTCCTAAGTGTCACATCCTTGGTGCCACCTCCCAAAGTGCCATTTCCCAAAATTCCACCTGCCCAAGTGCCACCTCCAAAGTGTCACATCCTTGGTGCCACCTCCCAAAGTGCCACCTGCCAAAATTCCACCTCCCAAAGTGCCACCTCCCAAAATTCCACCTCCCAAAGTGTCACCTCCCCAGTGCCACCTCCCAAAATTCCACCTCCCAAAGTGCCACCTCCCAAAATTCCACCTCTCCAAGTGTCACCTCCCCAGTGCCACTTCCCAAAATTTCACCTCCCCACGTGCCACCTTCCAAATGTCACATCCCTGGTGCCACCTCCCAAAGTGCCACCTCCCGAAATTCCACCTCTCCAAGTGTCACCTCCCCAGTGCCACTTCCCAAAATTTCACCTCCCCACGTGCCACCTCCCAAGTGTCACATCCCTGGTGCCACCTCCCAAAATTCCACCTCCCAAAGTTCTACCTCCCAGGGTGCCACCTCCCAACGTGTCACCTCCCCAGTGCCACTTCCCAAAATTCCCCCTCCCCAAGTGTCACATCCCTGGTGCCTCCTCCTGAAGTTCCACCTCCCAAAGTGCCACCTCCCAGGGCATCAGGGCAGGTTTATCTCTGGGAGAACGGTCACTGAGCTGCTCTCGTTGTCCCCTCAGGTCCCCTTCTGGAATGGCTGCAACGAGGACGAGCACTGTGTCCCCGATCTGGTGCTGGATGCCAGAAGTGACATTCCCAGTGCCATGTGAGTAGGTGACCCAGAGCATCCTCCAAGAGTGTCACCAGCTGGGGGAGGCTCCAAAAATCCAGCCCCAGTCTGCATTCCATAAATTCTGACATCACTGGTCCTGCATCCAGCATCACCACAAGGTCCATCCAAGCCCTCCATGAGGTGCTCCTTGGCGCTTCTGAGCCTCTCCCTGCTCCCTGCCTGGAAGGAATCCGTGGTTTTTCGGGGAATCCACAAACCAGCGAATATTTGGTGCCATGGTGATGAGTCCCAGGGCTACAAATCAGGAAATACCAGGGAATAACTGCAAGGCTGGCATTACCCACCTGGCAATTACGGGCTTGACTCATGGAAATAATTCCACACGGCAGCTCCGTGGTTACAGAGCTATTAAAGCTTATCCCTGCATCCACAGGAGGCCCCAGAGCTGCTCCGAGGGCTGGAGCCCCTCTGGAGTCAGGCTGGGAGAGCTGGGAATGTTCCTCTGGAGAAGGGAAGGATCCAGGGAGAGCTCAGAGCCCTGGGAATGTTCCCCTGGAGAAGGGAAGGATCCAGGGAATCCTCAGAGCCCTGGGAATGTTCTCCTGGAGAAGGGAAGGATCCAGGGAATCCTCAGAGCCCCGGGAATGTTCCCCTGGAGAAGGGAAGGATCCAGGCAGAGCTCAGAGCCCTGGAAATGTTCCCCTGGAGAAGGGAAGGATCCAGGGAATCCTCAGAGCCCCGGGAATGTTCCCCTGGAGAAGGGAAGGATCCAGGCAGAGCTCAGAGCCCTGGGAATGTTCTCCTGGAGAAGGGAAGGATCCAGGCAGAGCCCAGAGCCATTCCAGGGCCTGAAGGGGCTCCAGGAGATCTGGAGAGGGACTGGGGACAAGGGATGGAGGGACAGGACACAGGGAATGGCTTTAGGTGAAATAGGGATGGATGGGATTTTGGGAAGGGATTGTGCGGGTGGTGAGGGGCTGAGATGAAATTCCCAAAGAAGCTGTGTGTGCCCCTGGATCCCTGGAAGTGTCCAAGGCCAGGCTGGATGTTGGAGCTTGGAGCCACCTTTGCTATTGGCATGGGATCTGTTTCTTCCCTACATCCCAGCTGTCCTATTTTTGAGAAAGTGTCACACCATTGGCCAAAAATCCCCAAATTACGGACGATGGGAAGAATCCATAATTCCTCTTTCAGCACAGCAGGACTGAGGGAGAGGAGGGATCTCCATGGTTGTAAAATCCCGGGAATTCTTGCAGGGAATTCTGCCGGAGGGCGCTGCGGAGGGGGGACTGCTCGGCCTTCAGCCTCTCCTTCGACGCCTCCGTCTTCGTCATCGAGAGCAGCAGGAGAAGGGTGGCCGTGGAGGCCACGCTGGAAAACCGTGGGGAGAACGCCTACAGCACCGTCCTCAACATCTCCTTCTCCAGGAACCTCCAGCTGGCCAGCCTGATCCCCAAGGTGAGCTCCCGGGGGAGATCCGGGCTTTTCCAGAGGTGCTGCTAATCCCGGCTGGATGAGAAGCTGCAGCCTAAAGCAGAGCCCAAATCTGCCTCCATCCCTCATAAATCAGAGCTGTTTATGGGCTCCGTTTCTAAGCGCTTCCAGCACTTTATTTTGGAAATACAAAAACGTTTTGAGTTTTAAGAGCCTGAGCGAAGGTCAAACACAGAGGAAATTATTTCCCTCTATTTTTCTCCTGCAGTTGTTTAAAAATACTCCCTGCACATGGCCAAGTTCCCGTCAGGAGAGTTTTTGCAGCTGAGAAAAACTCCTGGAAGTAGGAGCTGATCACGGGAATGTGGCCACAGCTCAGCACCGAGTTGGGCGATGCCACCTCTCCATGGCTTTCCCTGGATGATCCCTGAGTGTCCCAAAAATTTCACTGCCCCGCTCACTCGATCTTGGTGCAACTCCTCCCTGTTCCCAGCGAGGTTTGGGAATGTGCTGATGCTGCTGAGCCTTCCCTCACCCCCCCATGACTTCATCCCTGCCCACAGATCCCAGCTCCTTTGTTTTCCTCCGAGCCGTGCCAAGGGGAAATTGTGGGGCTCGCTGCCCACAAAATCAGAGAAATGCATTTTTTGGAGATTATTCCAAACGAAGTGAGGGGAGCAGGGAAAATCCCTGGATGGTGGGGCACAGAAAGCACTGGGCAGCAGTGGTTGTAAGGAATATTTGTGGCTGGTCATGGAGGAGTCAGGGATAATGGCTCCTGGCTGTCCTCCTTATCTAGGAGCATCCAGAGGGGATGGATCTCTGTGTTTTATAAATAAAAAGTGGCTATGGCCCCCAAAAGTCCATAATTTCAGCAGATGAGTGGCAGGAAGCTCCAGGCTGTTGCTGGTGGCTGGTGCTGGGATGCTCCAGCTCCTGGGTAGGACTTTTCCAGTGGCAGAAACTCAAACTGACCCCCCGTGGGATAAAAGCTGGAATAGGTTTTATGTCCTCTCATCCCAGAAAGATCAGGAATGTCAGGAATGATCAGGTTCATTCATTCACCACAGTTAAATTCATTTGCCGCTGTAACTGAATTCATAACGAGGATTTAAATCAGGAAACTGGGAGCTGCTTCCTAGAGATGCTCCTTTCCAGGAACTTCAACGAATGCTCGGGAAGGATTCCCAGCTCCAGTGAGCAGCCTGGGCTGGATGACTGGCTGGTTGTGTGCATGGTCCTTTGCTTGGGTTTTGGTTGTGGTTGGTTGTTGGTTGTATCCTTTCTTCATTCATTTATTTGTTGGCCAACAGTTGGTCGGTCCTTGGTTGGGTTTTGGTCATTGGTTGGTCTGTCCTTGGTTGGATTTTGGTCCTTGGTTGGGTTTTGGTCATTGGTTGGTCTGTCCTTGGTTGGATTTTGGTCCTTGGTTGGGTTTTGGTCATTGGTTGGTCTGTCCTTGGTTGGATTTTGGTCTTTGGTTGGGTTTTGGTCATTGGTTGTTGGTTGGCTGGTTCATTGTTGGTCCTTTGTTGGTTGGTTGGTCTTTGGTCGGTTGGTTCTTATTGTTGGTTGGGTTTTGGTTGTTTGCTGTCGATTGGTTGGTCATTGGCTAGTTGGTTATTGGCTGGTTGGTTTTTGGTGGGTTGGTCACTGGTCATTGGTTGGTTTCCCATTGGTTGGTTGGCCATTGGTTGGTTGGCCATTGGTTGGCCATTGGTTGGTTGGCCATTGGTTGGTTGCCCATTGGTTGGTTTCCCATTGGTTGGTTGGCCATTGGTTGGTTGGCCATTGGTTGGTTGGCCATTGGTTGGTTGGCCATTGGTTGGTTGCCCATTGGTTGGTTGGCCATTGGTTGGTTGCCCATTGGTTGGTTGCCCATTGGTTGGCTATTGGTTGGTTGGCCATTGGTTGGTTGGTCACTGGCCATTGGTTGGTTGGCCATTGGTTGGTTGGCCATTGGTTGGTTGGTCACTGGCCATTGATTGGTTTCCCATTGGTTGGTTGGCTATTGGTTGGTTGGCCATTGGTTGGTTGGCCATTGGTTGGTTGCCCATTGGTTGGTTTCCCATTGGTTGGTTGGCCATTGGTTGGTTGGCCATTGGTTGGTTGGTCACTGGTTGCCCATTGTTTGCCTATTGGTTGCTTGGTTGTTTCCCCAAAGCCAAGGCCCGTTTTGAACGCCCCGGCTGTTCCCAGTTTTCCAAAGAGCCGGCTCCTGGGGCTCATTCCCAGTGTCCCGGACACTCCATGGACAGGACTCCGTGTCCCATTTCAGGACGACACCGACATCAACATCGACTGCGCCGGTGACGACAGACACCCCACCAGGAGGGTGTGCAACGTCAGCTACCCCTTCTTCCGAGCCAAGGCCAAGGTAGGACATTCCCAACTTCCCACTGTGCTGTCACGTGGACCTTCTGCCCCCCAGGGTCACATCTGGGCAACCCTGAGCAGGATTTTGAAGAGAAACTTTTGGTTTCTTCCCTTTTGGAGTTTGAAAGGCATCTTAGGGGAGCTGGGATGTTTGGGATCCTGCCCTGGTGCTCAGGAGAGCCCCAGAATCCAACCCAGCTTCTCCAGGTGACAGAATTTGCCTCAAATCCTTTAGAAAAATTTAATGTTTGCTTCAAACCACGGATGGGAACTTCCCTGAGCTGATTCCCTGCAGGATGAGGCTCCTTCCCCACCAGAGAGGTTTTCCTTGCTCTGAGGTGCCTCTGGATCCTGTGCAGAACCAGCCCAATCCTCCCTGGGTGGTGGCATCCTCCAAACCTGTATTCCCAATATTTAGGATGAGCCCAGATCCAGCAAAAACTGTTTTTATAGACCATAAACCCTTGGGAAACATCAAATTCAGGAATAAGGTGGGGAAAGGAAAAGGGGCGAGCTGCAGCCACTCAGGATCCATGTGGAATTCCAGACCCACCCCGTACTCCCGTGGGAAAAGGGACCAGCACAAGCGGGATCTGGAGAGAAATTCTGAATCCGTCTGAAACCTTTCCTTGATAATGATGGATTATCAAGGCCTGAGAGGTTCTCCTTGCTCTGAGGTGCCTCTGGAACCTGCTCAGAGCCAGTCCAAGCCCGCCTGGGTGGTGGCATCCTCCAAACCGGTGTTCCCAGTGTTTGGGATGAGCCCAGATCCAGTTTATCATTTTTATAAGCCATAAACCCTTGGGAAACATCAAATTCAGGGCTCAGTTGGGAAAGGATCAGTAGGGAGATCCACTCAGGATTTTTATGGAATCCCACCTGCCCACCCATGGAAAAAGGGACCAAAATTAGCGGGATCTGGAGATAAAATCTCCCCAGCTCCTGTATCCGTCTGAAACCTTTCCTGGATTATGATGGATGAGCCTCAGGCACCGGGCTCGGCTTTAAAGCTCCCAAAAATCCCAGTGGGATGCCTGTGGCTGCACGAGGAGCTGGCTCCCCATGACCTACGGCGTCGGGAATGCGTCCGTGGGCCATCAGGTAGCGCCGCTCCTGCCAAAACAAAGACAGGCTGGAAATGGAATTTTGGCTCCGGAGCCGCGGGAGCTTTGATATTCCAGTCAGCTGTGCCGGCCCAGACGGTTTGAGGTCACCGCAGATGTGACATTTATCACATTTATCCCATTTTATTGGTGTTGGCTCTCTGCAGCTGCCTCCCCTTCCCGCCGATCCCGGGCCTCTGGAGGGATCTGCTTCCAAAGGGAGAATCCGTGGTGCTCCCATCGCAGGGGCTGAGAGAATTCCTGCAAATCCTCTCTGCCTGGAAAGGCTCTGCTCGGTCCTGGTGGGATTGGGAATTGCGTCTCCCGCAGGGTCCCACACTGGCCCCGCTCAGCACTCGGGATTTTATTCCCTGGGATGTTTTTCCCGATGTTTTTCCCGGTGTTTTTCCCTTCTCCGCAGGTCGCTTTCCGCCTGGACTTCGAATTCAGCAAATCCGTCTTCCTGCAGAGCATGGAGGTCTACATGGTTGCCAGCAGGTCTGGGGATGCTTTCTCCCTCTGGAATCACGGAATCATGGAATGGTTTGGGCTGGAAAAAAAGCCCATTCAGTCCCACTCCTTCCCTGATCCCAGGTTGTCCAACCTTGGAGAATTCCAGGGATCCAGGAAGCTTCTCTGGCACGCCAGGATGTAGCCAGCTTTCCTTGGAATTCCTTCCTCCAGAGCCAGAGGTTTCCCATGGAATAACCCCATGGAGACCCGGTTGCTGTGGGTTATCCCAACCCCGTGCTCCCAAACCTGGCTGGTTTTATTTATCTGGGAATTTACATCCATGATTTTTCCATGCCTGTGGAAGCTGCCGGGCTTTGCTGGATCTCCAGCCACTGCTGCTTTCTCATCCACGCTCCCATCGCAAATATTTCCCGGGAAAAATATCTCCTAATAATTTTACAAAGTTCTCCTTACTCCCTGCTCCTCCAGTGGTAAAGATTTCCCACTGGGAAATGCAGGAAATCCTGCAAAAAATGGGAAAATCCTATGAGGAAAGGGGAAATCCTGCAAAGAAAGGGGAAAATCCTATGAGGAAAGGGGAAATCCTGCAAAGAAAGGTGAAATCCTACAAAGAAAGGGGAAAATCTTGCAAAGAAAGGTGAAAATCTTGCAAAGAAAGGGGAAATCCTACAAAGAAAGGGAAAATTTAAATCAACTTATTAAAATATTAATAAATAATTTAATTAATTGGCTACATAATTAATATAAATAATAATATTTTAATAAATTCACCAATTATTACAGCAGAGGAGGATTCCCCTGCACCACTTTAAGCTGCTGGGCGTGACACCTCCCTCCGAATCATTTTAATTATACAAAAAAACCCCAGAATAAAATCCTGCTTTGACCAAAAAAAGTTCAGCATTCCCAGAAAAAATTCCCAGGGGGATTTGGCTCCTGCCTGACCCCCCGGCCCTGCTGCTGTTGCAGTGACAGCGAGGAGAAGGAGAGCACCAAGGAGGACAACGTTGCCCACCTCAACTTCCAGCTCAAGTACGAGGCCGACCTGCTCTTCACCAGGTGAGGAGTTTGGGATGGGATGTGAGGTCATGGATTGGGAAAACCCCCTGGGAAAACCAGCTGGGAGCAGCCTTCAAACCGAGGTTTAATTTGGGAATTTATTGAAAAAACAGGAGCCATAAAATCAGGGAGAGCTTTTTATAAAGCTGGCGAGGTGCAGAGAGCTGGACTCTGCCGATGTTTAAAGGCATAAATTTTATTAAGGAGGTGTGAGGGTGAGTTTTTATGGGAAAAAAAGGGAATTCTTGGAGGTAATAATGGCCATAACAGGTGTTCCAGTGTCTGGGCCGGTGGCCATCCCACAAAACCATGGGAGGGAAGCTCAGCTGTGGGATGAGCGTGGAATCACCGGGAATTCAAGTCTGGGACAGCCAGGGATGAAGGCAGAGATAATTTAGGAAGCTGCTGATGGGAAAATCAGGGATCCCAAAGCACATTCCCTGGCACTGCTTGCTGGAATTTTTCAGGGATTTTTCAGCCCTTCGGTAATTTTATATTTTTTACCCAGACGCCACGAATAAAATTCCTTTAATATTTAGGATTTATGGGGAGTGAGGGGATTCTCCAGTTCGGAATGAAGAGAAAACCTGGAGGGAAAGAAGAGCATGGAAAATATCAAATTTGGGAATTTTGGAGTGAAAAAGGAGGGAGAGAAATGTGGGGATTTGGGGCCATCACAGGTGCTCCCAAATGGGTTCCCACAGGATGTTCCTGGCTCTTTTCCCACATTTCCAGCTGCAAAGCAGGGATTGATTTACCTCCTGTGACAGCCAAACCTCAGCCAGGCCTGGGGTGCCTCTGCTTTATTAAAGAGGCGAGAAAATCCTGCAAAGAGGGAAAATCCTGCAAAGAAAGGGGAAAATCCTAAAAAGAAAGGGGAAAATCCTGCAAAGAAAGGGGAAAATCCTACAAAGAAAGGGAAAATCCTACAAAGAAAGGGTAAAATCCTGCAAAGAAAGGGGAAATCCCACAAAGAAAAAGGGGAAATCCTGCAAAGAAAGGGAAGATCTTGCAAGGAAAGGGGAAATCCCACAAAGGGGAAAATCCTGCAAAGAAAGGGAAAAACCCTACAAAGAAAAGGGAAAATCCTGCAAGGAAAGGGGAAATCCTGTAAAGAAAAGGGAAATCCCGCAAAGGAAAGGGAAAATCCTGTAAAGAAAGGGGAAATCCTTCAAAGAAAGGGGAAATCCTACAAAGAAAGGGGGAAATCCTGCAAAGAAAGGGAAAATCCTGCAAAGGTGAAATCCTACAAAAAAGGGGAAAGTCACACAAAGAAAGGGGAAAATCACACAAAGAAAAGAGAAATCCTGCAAAGAAAGGGAAAATCCTGCAAAGAAAGTGGAAATCCTACAAAGAAAGGGGGAAATCCTGCAAAGAAAGGGAAAATTCTGCAAAGAAAAGGGAAAGTCCCCCAAAGAAAGGGGAAAATCCTACAAAGAAAGGGGGAAATCCTGCAAAGAAAAGGGAAAATCCTGCAAAGAAAGGGAAAATCCTGCAAAGAAAAAGGGGAAATCCTGCAAAGAAAAGGGAAAATCCTGCAAAGAAAGGGGAAATCCTGCAAAGAAAAGGGAAAATCCTGCAAAGAAAGGGAAAAACCCTACAAAGAAAAGGGAAAATCCTGCAAGGAAAGGGGAAATCCTGTAAAGAAAAGGGAAATGCTGCAAAGAAAGGGAAAATCCTGCAAAGAAAAGGGAAAGTCCCACAAAAAAAGGGGAAATCCCACAAAGGGGAAAATCCTGCAAAGAAAGGGAAAAACCCTACAAAGAAAAGGGAAATCCTGTAAAGAAAGGGGAAAATCCTGCAAAGAAAGGGGAAAACCCTACAAAGAAAAGGGAAAATCCTTTAAAGAAAGGGGGAAATCCTGCAAGGAAGAGAGAAATCCTGCAAGGAAATGGGAAAGTTCTGCAAGGAAAGGGGAAATCCTACAAAGAAAGGGGAAAGTCCTGCAAGGAAAAGGGAAATCCTACAAACCTCTTTGTCACCCTTTTTTCCCACAGGACATCGAGCCTGGACTATTTCGAGATCAGATCCAACAATTCCCTGGATGGATCCAACCCCATCGGGCCCCCCTTCCACTGCACCTTCACGGTGAGCAGGATCCAGATCCCTGAGTTCTCCCGGATTTGGGATCTGCCCCGGGAGCCGAGACCCCCATCCCCGGATCCCGACACGTCCCTGTGCTCTTCCCTGGCAGCTGCAGAACCTGGGATTCTTCCCGGTGCAAGGGGTGACCCTAAAGATCACCGTGCCCGTGGCCACCCGGGCGGGCAACCGGCTCCTGCTGCCCACGGAATTCCGGGCAGACCAGGTAGGACGGGATTCCGGTTTAGGATGGGATTGCAGCCCGGTTTAGGGTGGGATTCCAGCCCAGTTTAGGATGGGATTCCAGTCTGGTTTAGGATGGGATTCCAGCCCAGTTTAGGGTGGGATTCTATCCCAGTTTTGGACAGGATTCCAGCACGGTTTAGGATGGAATTCCAGCCTGGTTTAGGATGGGATTTCAGCCCGATTGAGGATGGGATTCCAACATGGTTTGGAATGGTTTGGGATAGAATTTAGGATGGAATTCCAGCCCAGTTTAGGATGGGATTCCAGCATAGTTTAGGATGGAATTTCAGCCCAGTTTAGGATGGGATTCTAGCCCATTTTAGGACAGCATTCTGTCCCAATTTGAGATGGGATTCCAACCTGGTTTAGGATGGGATTCTAGCCCAGTTTAGGATGGGATTCCAGCCTGGTTTAGGATGGAATTGCAGCCCAGTTTCAGATGGGATCCCAGCCCTCCAGCCACACCCCACAGCGAGCCAAACTCAATCCCAGCTCCACCAAATCCTGTGGGGTGCTGGGGATCCCCGATTCCGTGGGGATGGGGGCGCAGGGAAGCCACTGCCACGATCCCTGTGTCCGTGCTGGAATTCCATCGGCTTCTCCCACAGGAAAACACGACCTGCAGCATCTGGGGGAACAGCACTGACTACCGGAGAACCCCGGCGGAGGAGGACCTGTCCCGCACCCCACACCTGGTACTCGCCTGCACGGGGCCAATCCCAGCTCCAGGATATCCCAAAACAGGGAAAAAACCTGGAATAGGGATGGCCCATGGACATGGGAGAAGCATGTGGGCGCTGAGATTTTTTAGGAGAATTTTAAGCCCTTCAGTAATTTTATTTTTATTTTTTTGTCTCAGCCACTGCAATTTAAGCCCTGTTAATACTCGGGATTTATGGGGAGCGAGGGGATTCTCCAGCTCGCAAAGATCGGGATCATTTTTATCCAAGGGAAAACTTGGAGGGAAAGAACAGCACAAAACCCAGCAACATTGGAAAGTTTGGGGGGAAAAATTTCAAGAATTGTGGGGATTTGGCCGCACAGGAGGACGGACACATGGAATCCTCCTTCCCTCAGTGCCTGCCAGGGATGAATCCCACTGGGATTTTCCCTCCTTTTCCAGCGTGATCCCACATTTCCCTTTGCAGAACCACAGCAACTCCGACGTGGTTTCCATCGACTGCGAGGTGAAATTGGCCCCCAACGAGGAGCTGAACCTGCACTTGCGTGGGAATCTGTGGATGAAGTCTCTGAAAGCAGTGAGTGCTCACCAGAAGATGTGGATTTCACCAGAAAATGTGGATTTCACCAGAAAATGTGGATTTCAGGGAGAAATCTCCCAAAGGAACACTTGCATCCCAGTATCGTGGGGGTTTTCCCTTCTTTGGGGTGGATTTTGTTCCCAAAGCCATTTATCCTTCAGGATCGTGCATCTACAGCACCTCATTATGGATTATTTAATTCCATAATTTATTAATTAATGCAAATTTAATTAATCTAAAACCACTTTTTTGCTGTCATTCTGCCCCACTCCCTGCATTGCATCCTCCTCTCCCATGGATGCAAACAGAATCCCTATGGATACAAAGCCATGGGGATGGGATGGATCCCATTGGGTATTGGGACTCTTTTTCCATTTGGGATGCTCATCCCAGCCCTTGGGGATGGATCCCATTGGGAATGGGGTCTCCTTTTCCATATGGGATGCTCATCCCAGCCCTTGGGGATGGATCCCATTGGGTATTGGGACTCTTTTTCCATATGGGATGCTCATCCCAGCCCCTGGGGATGGATCCCATTGGGAATGGGGTCTCCTTTTCCATATGGGATGCTCATCCCAGCCCCTGGGGAGGGATCCCATTGGGAATGGGGTCTCTTTTTCCATATGGGATGCTCATCCCAGCCCATGGGGATGGATCCCATTGGGAATGGGGTCTCCTTTTCCATATGGGATGCTCATCCCAGCCCTCTCTGTGCAGCTGAAGTTCAAGGCACTGAAGCTCACCACGATCACCGCGCTCCAGCGGCGCTTCCGGAGCCCCTTCGTTTTCCGGGAGGAGGATCCCAGCCGCCAGGTCAGCCCTGGGATGGGGGGATCCAAAATTTCGGGATGCTGCCCTGATCCCACTCGGAAAATCCCTGTGGAGGGAGGGACCCAGGTTTGGAGGAACTCGGTGTGGCCGTGGCCGGAGCCGAGCTCCGATCCTGGAATCTCCACATTCCACAGGGAAAGCTGAGCCAAATCCTTGGGCAGCATTCCCAAAGGAAGGGCCACTCAGCATTCCCAAAGGGCCACTCAGCATTCCCAAAGGAAGAATTGCTCAGCATTCCCAAAGGAAGGGCTGCTCAGCATTCCCAAAGGAAGGGCCGCTCACATTCCCAAAGGAAGGGCCGCTCAGCATTCCCAAAGGAAGGGCCGCTCAGCATTCCCAAAGGAAGGGCCGCTCAGCATTCCCGCTATCCCCTTCTCCCCGCCCTTCCTGCCTGGAATTCGCAGCGTTTCCTCTCCTCCAGATCACGTTTGAGATCTCCAAGCCCGAGGAATGGCAGATTCCCATCTGGATCATCCTTGGGAGCACCTTCGGAGGTCTCCTGCTCCTGGCGCTGCTGGTCCTGGCACTCTGGAAGGTGAGCAGTTTTTGGGGGATTTTTTGGGATTTTTGGAGATTCCCATGCCTGGAGGAATCCTCTGGATCCGTGTCCAGCGCCCCGAGAGCTCCTCAACACCACCAAGAATCCTCAAAACCTCCTCCAAAATCCTCTTTTCCATACAAAAATGATAACCAGGACCAACTTCCAGCTGCTATCCCATGAAAAGCTCCTGGAATAACAGCGGGATTTTGTTTCTCTTCCCTCCCCACAGCTCGGGTTCTTCAAGAGCGGGAGCCGGCGGCGAGCGGCCGAGCAGGAGCAGAATTCCCACGGGATGGAGTGACTCTGCCGGGGCCAGGAGCCCCCTCCCAGCTCCGGAGATTCCCGGGATCCCGAGGGATTTGGGGGCTGAGCTCGGCTTTGCAGCAGGATGAGAGAACACTCCCTGTGGGACAGCACTTAAAAGCCATAAAAACCCCTCAAACCCACTGAAAATTCCCCAAAAATCTCCTCGGAGGTGCTTCCAACTGGGATTCCATAAAAAACACCTCAAACCAATGGAAAATTCCCCAAAAATCTCCTCAGAGGTGCTTTCAACTGGAATTCCATATAAAAACACCTCAAACCAACCAAAATTCCCCAAAAATCTCCTCAGAGGTGCTTTCAACTGAGATTCCATTAAAAAAAACCCTCAAACCAAACAAAAATTCCCAAAAAATCTCCCCAGAGGTGCTTTCAACTGGGATTCCATAAAAAACACCTCAAATCAACCAAAAATTCTCAAAAAATCTCCTTAGATGTGCTTTCAATGGGCATTCCATATAAAAACACCTCAAACCAACCAAAAATTCCCCAAAACAATCTCCTTGGAGGCGCTTCCAACCGGGATTTCAGAGGTGGCAGCAGTGGGGACGAGGGGACACCGACATGAGGGGTCCCTGATGTGGGGCTGGAAAACTCCTTAAAATAATAATATTATCCCAAAAAAAGACCCCATGGATTGCTCCTTCCCGTGGCGGAGCTGTCGCAGATCCCGGGCTCTGCTGGCCGCGGCTCTCAAACTGCCTTCGTTAAGAGGAGTAATTAAGCGGAGGCGTTAATTAGTCTGAATGCACTGAATGAAATTCTTGTGATTTCAAGCACCTTAAATAAATGCCAAATCTCCGGTGTCCAGCTGTACGTAATTCTTCTAAAAACAGGAAGGAAAGGAGGGGGGAAAATTTAAAAATCCTGCCAGAAATAAAAAAATAAATAAAAGAAGAAAAAGGAAAAAAAAAAACAAACTTAGAAATAATTTCGGAAAAAATTTTAAATGGTTTAAAAAGTTAATTAAAAAGCAGTTTGATGAGTTGTGTCCCAGCAGAGCAGTTTGGGGAGCCCACGTGTATCATACCTGTACATAGCTGGTGCCATGGAAATCATGGAATTGTGAGGGCGGGAATGCGCCCTTGGCATAGCGGAATTATTTATGCTAATATTAATTTTATGGAGAAGAGGGAAGCGGATTTTTCTGGATGCAGGATGAGGTTCAGGAAATACTGTTCCTGGTATTTTTTAAGGAATAAAAACACGGTATTTTAAAAATTCCCGGTGTCTGTTCCCTTTTTTTCTGTGGGTATGAGGGGAGCTGCTCTGGGATCGGCGGGAGGATGGATCCTGGAATTTTTCCATCATTTATTTCTGTGGGATGTGAGGCTTCCCCGGGAGGTTTGAAAGGGAGACCCAAACTTGGTATAAAATGGGATTAAAAAACTCCCAGATCAGATATTCCATGCTCAGGTGGAGTGGGAATTCTGCAATTTCCCATTTTTGACGGACTATATATAAAAATATATATACAGATAGACTATATATATAAATATATATAAATAAATATATATATATATATTATATATATATATATATATTATATATATTATGTATTTTTATATATAGACTATATATTTAAAATATATCTATTACATATATTTTTTATATATATACATATATGTGTATCTAAGTATTTGAGTATATATATTAAAAATATTAAAAATATATATCTATGTATATAATTAGCTATCTTGTATATATTTTGTATATACATTTATATATACAATTATCTATATTTATATTTATATTATTTTTTTTTTAATTTAATTTTAAATTTTATTTATTTTTATGTGTGTATATGTGTATATATTTTATATATATATTTATATATTTATATATATCTATATATCTATATATCTATATATCTATATATATATATATATATATATACATACATATACATATACATATACATATACATATACACACATATATATATATGATATATATATGACACCTTCCACTATCCCAGGCTGCTCCAACCTGGCCTTGGACAATTCCAGGGATGTGGAAGTCTCAGCTCCTAAACCTGGAGATCCTAAACCTGACCCTAAAGCTTTTCCCTCCAAGGACGCAAAGCCCGGACAAAAACCAGGAATTCCAAGGTAATTCCACATTCAATGTTTATTTCTTTGTCATACAAATAGAAACGTGTGCCCCAAACCTCGCCTGAAAGTTCTACCTGGATTGTTTTTTAAAAAAACCCCACGGAACATTCGTTCATCCTGACGGTTAAAAAGCTGCGTGGGACAGGAACAGAGGGTTCAGGAGCCTTGTCCCAACAAGTGACATTTTCCTGTCGGAGCATCTGCCACTTCTCCCAAAGTTCTCAAGCAACAACGTCCCCGTACAATCACTCGCTCATCAGCAAAGAGCTTGATGAGAGGAGAAGTTTTTATTTTTTTTTTGTAAAAATCAGTTTTAAGAAGAGATTTTTTTTTTCCCCACTGGAAGGAGTAAAAACCATGAAAAATCCTCGAGTCCGATTCAGGGAGGCACAGACTCCAACGCTTCTTGAAAAAGCCAAGTTCAAGGAAGACTCTCTTTGGCGGCAGACGGCTCCGTTAGGCAGATACAGCATCTGGAATCCAAGAGTGCAGCTGGACAGACTTTGAGTCAAAAAAATAAAGGTGCGTGTTGAGCGTCGAAACAACAGAAAAAAACCCAAGTTCAAAGCAGTTTGAAATGTTGGGACACACACAAACACAAATTCCCCACCCAGTTTCTAGGGATCCATGCATGATGTTTGGATAGGAGCGACAGAGCTAGGGAAAAAGAAACGATGATTCCGGTTATTTTCGGTCGGCGTGGAAGTGGGTTTTGTGCAAAGGTTATTCAATACTTACTGGAGCAGAGTTGGTGAAGAGCTGATAATGGAACTCAGCCCCTCAGAGCTGAATTTCCACCTGCATTTCCTAACAGAGCATCCCTCACCGCTGTAGCTGTAAATTTTGATTTAAAACACAACTTTTACAACGCTACCAACATCCTCAGCACGAGCTGAAAGGCGTAAAAGCACGGTGAGGTGTGAGAGCACCACACTGCTCTGGGGGTGGACACTCCACTTTTAACCCAACTACCACAGAATTCCCAATTTTTCTTCTCCCGCCTCACTGCGAGGAGTTTGAAATCCAATTCTGCGAATCGTGTCAGACACGAAACGTTTGACAGGAGTTGCCTGGGGGATTCTTCTCGTGTTGTTTAGAAAACCGAGAGCTAATGAAAGGATTCTTTAAATCAAAAAAAAGAAAAGGACCAAAATCTCAAACATCGAATTCAGGTACAGGACAACGATGTGGCTTTTCCTGCCCCCCACCCTCCACCATCTCCACCCGAGAACCGAGGCCGCAGACGGAATCCAGAGGAACCCAAAACCAAAGGAATGGAGAAAAACAACTTCATGGACACGGGTGTATTCTGCTGTCTGGTGTTGTCCCGGGATAGCACCACCACAAAAGGTTGGACACGGCCTAGTGGAACTGGACAAACTCCTCCAGAGTTCTGGGGATCTGGTTTTGGTAGCTGATGTTGTAGATCCGCACGGCGCGGGCAGCCAGGCACTTGAGACTCAGCTTCATTTGAGTTTTAAGGAGGATTTCGGACACCCCGGTGGTGCTTTTATCCAGAGGGGTTTTCTTCTGCTTGTTGGTCATGTCCGTGTGGGCGCCGGCCTCCACCAGGCTGATGATGATGGAGTGCAACGTCAAGAAGTCGCTGATGGGCCGGTGGTACTGCACGATGATGTGCAGAGGGCTGTTGCCCTCGTTGTCCACGGCGTTGACGTCGGCGCCGCAGTCCAGCAGCAGCTTGGTGACCAGGGCGTTGGGGAAGCTGCACACGTCGTTGGTGTGGAAGTCGTCCACGGGCGTGCCGGAGTTGACGGCGTGGTGCAGCAGGCTGGAGCCGTCGCGCGTGCGCGGGTCCAGGTGGATCAGGTTGTAGATCTGCTTGTTGATGCGGGACTGGTCGTCCTCGCTGCACTGCGTCTTGGTGGAGATGCACACCAGGTAGAGGAAGGTGAAGATGTTGCACTCGTAGTTGTCCACGGCCGTGTGGATGTCGGCGTCCGGGGTGGTTTTGATGCGCGCCATGCCCTGCTCGATCTCCAGCACGCTGCAGCGCAGCACGCTCTCGATATCCTTGGCTTTCACGGGCTCGTTCAGGTGGATCATCTGGGAGAAGACCTGGGCGAACCTCAGCAGGTCCTTGTGGGTGTTCCTGTTGCCTTTCTGCCGCAGGTGCAGGGCGTGGAGCCAGAGCTTGATGCACTGCTCGAACTCCATGTTGTCCGCGTAGACCGCGCCCCGGTAAATGATGGGGTGGGAGACGTCGATATTGTCCGAGCCCAGGATTCTCTCCCGCACTATGAGGCCTTCCATGTGAAGGGCATCTCTGTCCTGCCTAATGGACTCTAATTCCTGAGGGGTCCTGCATTCCGACCTGTTTCCGTAGGCCTCGATCTGGGGAAGCACCTCCTTCTCGATGACGTTCTCGCTGTCGCGGTACCTCTCCAGCATGGCTAAATATAAATAGTGGTAAGTCTTCAAAATGTCGTAGTTCTCCCTGTCGTTGGCAAACGAGGCCCCCAGCAGCTCCAGAGCTTCGATCCTGCTCCTCCTGTCGCAGTCGGCGTGCGCCAGCAGCAGCTCCACCACGTCGGCCTTGCAGCTCTCGGCGGCCACTTTGAGCGGCGTCATGCCGTGGCCGTTGACCATCATGGCCGCCTTCCACTTGACCAGCTCCCTGACGATCTCCAGGTGGCCGGCCTCGGCGGCGAAGTGCAGGGCGGTGGCCCCGCAGTGGGCCTTGGCGTTGGGGTCGGCGTGCTGCTCCAGGAGGTAGCGCACCACGTCCGTGTGGCCCTTGTAGGCCGCGATCATCAGGCAGGTGTTGTCGTACTTGTTGGCGATGCTGATGTTGGCGTTGTTCTCCACCAGGTACTTGACGATGTCCAGCCGGCCGTCGAAGCAGGCCGCCCGCAGCGGCGTCGAGTTGGTCACCGTGGTGTGGTTGACGTTGGCGCCGTGGCTCACCAGCAGCTTGACCACCTCAAAGTGGCCGGCCCCGGCCGCGCACCACAGCGCGGTGGCCCCGTCGATGACGAAGCTGGGGACGGGAGGACAGGGAATTAGGCTGGCGCTCTTCCAAAAGCACCCCACACCCAGCCACCAATGGGGATTTTACAGCCAGCCCACCCCTGGATTTCAAGGAACTCATCGGGATCACCACGGCCAAGGAATGAGGCCAACGGAGCACGTGGAGGGCTGGATGTTGGAGCTTCAAAGCAGCTCAAAGGGGTTTGGCCACCTTGAAGACCTCACTTACAAACTCCAGCCTCAGTTTGGAGAGCTCTGGCAAGAAGAGTTCTAAAGTTATCCCTTCAGTGCCACAAAGTGACCAAGAAAAACCTTAATGTGGATATTTTGACATAAAAAAACCAGATTTAGACCCTGGCAGCAAAACTGGCTTCAAGATTTCCGATCACTTCCCCTGGCCCTTCTCCCCGAGCTGCAGCTCCCCAGCGCTTCCCTGTTCGAGATCCCGTGCCCTGAACCAGCCCGGCAACCCGGTGACACAAAAGGAACCTCGGGAAGAAAATAAAACCCACAAAAGCAGA
This sequence comes from Taeniopygia guttata, assembly GCF_048771995.1. Lineage (NCBI taxonomy): Eukaryota > Metazoa > Chordata > Aves > Passeriformes > Estrildidae > Taeniopygia > Taeniopygia guttata. The sequence goes on along the minus strand of NC_133035.1, from coordinate 19,768,001 downwards.
AGTTCTGAGCTGGGCTGCTCCACAGATCTGTGTCACGTGGTGGCCCTGAAGAACAGGGAAATGAGGGGACAGATCCTTCTTATTAAGCTGTTTTCATTCCCTTAAACCCAGCACACGAAATCAAGGATTTATCTTTCCCATTCCCTGCTTTCTGAAGGATTTAAATGAAGAAACAGGCAGGATTCACACACCCTCAAGGCACATCCCAAACACACAGGAAGGACGAGTATTGTCAAAAAGCCAGGCTCCCCAAAGGTAAAATATGGTAAGATCAGCTTAAATTTCACTTTCACAGAGAGTTTTAATTATTTGGTGGAGCCCCCACAGCTCCACAGCAACTGTTTGTAAATCCAACACCTCCAGAGGCTCTTTAATATCTCAGAGAGAATTCCCACTGAGAAGTTCCTGATTTTGTAAAGAATCCCATTAAAATATTTCTGTATTGAAGCAGGAGGAGAGTCAGGACGGGGGATTTTTTTAGGCACACGAGGTGATTTGTTGGTGTTTTGAGGCTCCGAGTGGAAAGCCCAAGGGAGAGGAGCTGCTGAGCCACCTTATCTGAGGAACAACAATCCCTGGGGATCACATGGGCTCTGCTCCTCTCTCTGCATCCATTGTGCCTCCCACAACTCCTCCTTCAATCCGTGCCAGGCACAGCCTCTGGAAAACATCCCCACCCCAGCCAGGCAAAATTCCAGCATCTGCTGTTTGCCAGGAGGTCCTTCCTCCAGGAATTCTCACCCCAGGAATTCTCAACCTGCTTCTGATTGGGGAAAAAAAAAAAAAAAAAAAAAAAAACCAAAAAAATGAAACAAAACAAAACACAAACAAAAAAAAATCCCAGCTTGAAGGGAAAAGGAAGGAATAAAAATCAAACCACACAGGGAAGTGGCTCTGCGTGTGAAAGCTGAGCAGTGTGAGAACCCTTCCTGATGGCACTGTTGCTTGCAGTGACAAAAATGTCCCAAAAGGCCACTCTGGCCCAGCAGAAGCTCTCTGGGCTGTGGATATTATCCTGTCCACAGCTTCACACGGGGAATTCCTACATGGCAAAGGCATTTATGGCTCATAAAGCATCAGGTGGGATCTCCAACCACACAGGCATTTCCACCAGGAAATCACCGAATCCTGACCTCATTGTGGCCTCCAACACCCACATGATGTTTAAGTGGGGATGTCATGAATTAATTTCTAAAAACAGCAGCAAGGAGGGCCCTGGGCACTGCCAACCTGCCAGCCTGGGAAAATCAGAGAGCAAATCCTCCTGGGGGCTCTGCTGAGGGCAGGGAAGTGGTCACGGATCACGGAACAGCCTCGGGAGGGACCCACAAGGGCCACCAAAGCCCAGAATAATCTGGGGGGGAAGGGGCCCACAAGGGCCATCAAAACTCAGAATAATCTGGGCTGGAAGGGGCCCACAAGGGCCATTAAAACTCAGAATAATCTGGGCTGGAAGGGGCCCTGGTCATGGAATAACCTGAGGTGGAAGGGACAGACAAGCAGCACCAGGTCACAGAATGATCTGGTTGGGAAGGGCTCCCAAGGCCATCGAGTCACAGAACAGTCTGAGCTGCAGGAGGCAGTGAGGCACAGAACCAGAACAGCCTGGGTCAGAGGGATCCACAAGGACATCAGGGGACGGAATGCTGAGCTGGACAGGGCCTACAAGGACCACCCAGTCACAGAAGAGCCAAGCTGAAAAGAACCCACAAGGACCATCAAGTCACAGAATCCTGAGCTGGAAGAGATCCACAAGGTCCAGCCCAAGCTGAAGAGGCCCACAGGCACCAACAAGTCACAGAATCCTGAGCTGGAAGGGCCCATGAGAACCACCAAGTCAGGGAATAGTCTGAGTTGGGACCACAAAAACCACCAAACCCCTAAACAGTCCGAGTTGAAAAGAACCCACAAGGACCATCAAGTCACAGAATCCTGAGCTGGAAGAGACCCACAAGCACCACTAAGTCACAGAACACAGAGCTGGAAGGCCTCACAAGGGCCACCAGGTCATGGAACAGCCTGAGGTAGAAGGGACCACAAGGACATCAAGTGACAGAATCCTGAGCTGGAAGGATCCCACAAGGACCACCAGGTCACAAACCAGTCTGAGTTGGAAAGAACTCACAAGGACCACTAAATCACAGAATCCTGAGCTGGAAGGGCCCACAAGAGCCACCAAATCACGGAATAACCTGAGCCAGGACCACAAGGACCACCACATCCCAGATCCAGCACTGACACGACCCCACCACCAAGGCAGCGATCTCAGTGCTGCCCAAACCTCAGCAGCACCATCAACATCATCTCACGGACACTCCGCGCTGGAGATGCTCCTGATCCCCGCCAGCCCCGGAACACCGGGACCCACCGGAGCCCCACACAGCCCTGGAACACCGGGACCTACCGGAGCCCCGCACAGCCCTGGAACACCGGGACCCACCGGAGCCCCGCACAGCCCTGGAACACCGGGACCCACCGGAGCCCCGCACAGCCCTGCCAGCCCCGGAACACCGGGACCCACCGGAGCCCCGCACAGCTGTGCCAGCCCCGGAACACCGGGACCCACCGGAGCCCCGCACAGCCCTGGAACACCGGGACCCACCGGAGCCCCGCACAGCCCTGCACAGCCCCGGAACACCGGGACCCACCGGAGCCCCGCAGGGCCCTGCCAGCCCCGGAACACCGGGACCCACCAGAGCCCCGCACAGCTGTACCAGCCCCGCTGCCCGCTCAGCCTCACGTACCCATCGAAGCGGACGGTGCCGGTCTGCTGCGTGTGGACCCGGTAGTGCTCCAGCAGCAGCCGCACCACCTTGGCGTGCCCGTTGCGGGCGGCGATGATGAGCGGCGTGGAGCGCTGCCCGCCGTGCTGGCTGACGTAGCCCAGCAGGTACTTGATGTCGCTCTCGGAGCGGTTCAGCAGCAGCGCGGCCAAGGTCAGCACTCGGCCCTCGCTGGCCGCCTTGTACACGTACCCCGCCAGCCCCTCCATGGCCGCCTCCGCCGCCGCGCGGCCCCGCCGCCCGCCCCGGCCCCGCTCGGGCCGGCCCGCCTCCGCCCCGGCCCGCTCCGTCCTGCCGCCCAGCCCCGCGGGGCGCACATGCGGCCACCGCCGGGGCACGCCGCCCCCGGTGCCAACCCAGTACCGGCACCCGGTACGCAGCTCCGGCTCCGGTACCGGCACCCGGTACCCGGTTCCCAGCCCCGGATCAGGTACCCGGCTCCGGTACCGGCAACGGCACCCGGCCCTGACTCCGGCCCCGGCCCCGGCACCCAGTCCCGGCTACGGCCCCCGGTACCCGGCCCCGGCTTCTGTCCCGGCAGCGGCACCCGGCCCCGGTATCCGGTACCTAGTCCCGGATCAGGTACCCGGCTCCGGTACCGGCACCGGCACCTGGCCCTGGCTCCGGCCCCGGCACCGGCACCTGGCCCTGACTCCGGCCCCGGCACCCGGTACCCAGTCCCGGATAAGGCCCCCGGTACCCGGCCCCGGCTTCTGTCCCGGCAGCGGCACCCGGCCCCGGTATCCGGTACCCAGTCCCGGATCAGGTACCCGGCTCCGGTACCGGCAACGGCACCCGGCCCTGACTTCGGCCCCGGCCCCCGGGACCCAGTCCCGGCCCCGGCACCCGGTACCCGGCCCCGGCCCTGGCTCCTGTCCCAGCACCGGTAGCGGCACCCGGCCCCGGTATCCGGTACCCAGTCCTGGCTAAGGCCCCCGGTACCCGGCCCCGGCTTCTGTCCCGGCAGCGGCACCCGGCCCCGGTATCCGACCCCGGCCCCGGCTCCGACACCCGGTACCCAGTCCCGGTCCCAGTCCCGGTCCCAGCCCCGGCCCGGCCCGGCCCGGCGGAGCGCAGCCGCCGCCCGGCAGGCAAGGCGCGGCCCCCCCGCCGCAGCGCGGGCCCCGCCGGCCCCGCCGCGCTCCGCCCCGGAACCGCTCGGCAGCGCCCGGCGGAGCGCGGCCCGGCCGGCAGCGGGGACGGAGCCGGGGTGTTCCGGGAACGGGGACGGAGCCGGGATGTTCCGGGAGCGGGGACGGAGCCGGGGTGTTCCGGGAGCGGGGATGGAACCGGGATGTTCCGGGAGCGGGGACGGAGCCGGGGTGTTCCGGGAGCGGGGTCAGACCCGGGAGAGGGGTCAGACCCGGGCCGTTCCGGGAGCGGGGATGGAACCGGGCCGTTCCGGGAGCGGGGATGGAGCCGGGATGTTCCGGGAGCGGGGATGGAGCCGGGATGTACCGGGAACGGGGATGGAGCCGGGATGTTCCGGGAGCGGGGTCAAACCGGGCCGTTCCGGGAGCGGGGATGGAACCGGGCTGTTCCGGGCAGGACAGACACGGCCGGGCCGTTCCGGGAAACCCAGAGCGCGCCTGGAACGGAGCTGCGGGACAGGCCTGGGACAGGGCCGGCAGAGCTACCGGGATAAACTGGGGGTTGTTGGATCCCTTGGTGGGGATACATCGGGTGCTTGGCTGTGGCTCCACAGCAGATGGATTCCAGCTCACGAGTTTTCACATTTTTAAGAGTTAAAGGAATAAACAGGGGTTTATTAAACTCTTCATGGGGACACCTTGGGCACTACAAGAGCCTGGACTCCCACTCACGAGTTTTCACACTCTTAAGAGTTAAAGGAATAAAGCTGGGGTTTGTTGAGTCCCTTCATGGGTACACCTTGGGCACTACAAGAGCCTGGCTGTGGCTACACCCAAGTTGGATTCCAGGTCATAAGTTTTCACATTTTTATAAGTTTTGGTCCATTTCCATATTGGGGTTCATTGTCGAATTCCAGCTCCAGGTTGTGCAGTCCCATCCTGCCAGGTTGCTCTCCTCAATTTGTTGTTGTTTGCACTTTTTGGGGCTGAAGCTGCAGCGGTGTCCTTGGTTCTGGGCTGGAAAAGGATTGTTCTGTGTGACTGAGCTGTGAGGGGAGCTGCATTGGTTGGACTGGACTGGGTTGGGTTGGGCTGGAATTTGTTGTGTTGGATTGGGCTGGGCTGGGCCAGGTTCAGCTGGACTGGGTTGGGCTGAGCTGGGTTGGTTGGGCTGGGTTGGTTGGACTGGGTTGGGTTGGGTTGGGTTGGTTGGGTTGGGTTGGGTTGGTTGGGTTGGATTGGTTGGACTGGGTTGGCTTGGGTTGGTTGGACTGGGTTGGGTTGGGCTGGAATTTTTTCAGTCGGATTGGGCTGAGCTGGGCCAGGTTCAGCTGGACTGGGGTGGGCTGAGCTGGCTGGGCTGGGTTTAGTTGTGCTGGGTTGGGTGGTTTAGACTGGCCTGACCTCAGCTGGGCTCAGCTGGGATGGGTTGGTTTAGACTGGACTGACCTCAGTTGGGTTCAGCTGAGCTGCTTTGGGCTCAGTTTGGGTTTTTAAGCCAGAACCAGCAGCTCCCATCACCTCAGCACACATGGGACCCTCAGCCCAGCTCTGGGGACACCATCCCGGCCTTGTCACACACCAGTCCCCTCCAGTCCCTGCTGGGCCGCCTCCCTGGCTGCTGGTGACACCAGCCACCCCTCGCCACCCGAGCCAGCGGCAGTAAGGGGACACCAGCCCGGCACCATTGTCCCGTGGCGGATCCGGTCTCAGCCCCGTTAATTTTTAACTCGGAGTCCTGCCACCGGAGCCGCGGCTCTCTGTGGGACGTGAATTATTCACAGAGCAGCAGCCGGAGCCCGGAGAGCCCAGGGGACACCAGGGGACACCAGGGGACACCAGGGGACACCAGCCAGGCTGTTTAGAGCCCTGTTTAGAGCCACATAACCGTGTCAGGCACCGGGTGACAAGCAGGGTCCTGGTAGGATTAAGTGGCTCTGTTATCTCCGTGATCTCCTGCACTTTTCAGGGATATTTTCCCAGGTGCCACCCTGGGGGAGCAGGGATGGCGTGGGGAGGGTCCCCTGCTCCTTGAGAGGGACCAAAACCTCCCTTCTGCCGCTTCTGGGAGCCCCCTCAGCTTTGGTAGGAGCAGAACTCCAGGGCAGAACTCCTCAGTGGAATACACAGCAGCTCCCAGGGATTGTCCTGTTCCCATCCCGTGTCACACCCAAGGGAACGGGGACAGGGTGTGACACACAGAGTTCCCACCCCAGGCGTGATGGAGCCTCCGTGCCCACACCAAGCCCTCCAGGAGGGGTTTGGAGCCTCAGAGTTCCTTCCCTGTGAGCGTGGCGAGGCCCTGGCTGTGGCTGCCACATCCCTGGAAGTGTCCAAGGCCAGGTTGGACAGGGCTGGGAGCAACCTGGGATAATCCTGGGGAAATGTCCCTGCCCATGGCAGGATGCACCTCCCGATTTAGAGCCAAAACTCCACATCCCAGCGAGAACAAATTCAGTCCTGAGAGCTGGGAATCCCTCCCGGTGTGAGCGATCCCATCCCGATGGTTTTACCCAGCCAAAACCCAGAGCAGGGAACAGAGCGGGGCATCCAGCGTGACCCGGGGGGATGGAAATTCGGAAATTCGGGATCAGCGGCGTTTGCTCGCGCCCAGAGCACCGCAGCTCCTCATTCCCAATAAAGCCGGGGATGGATTTGCACGGAATGCCCTGAGCGCTCCCTGCCAGCCGCTCTGATCCCCCTCCGAGCATCCCAGCGCCGCCGGGAGCTCTCAGGGCCGGGACAGCGGGACCGGGACAGCGGGACCGGGACAGCGGGGCCGGGACAGCGGGACCGGGACAGCGGGGCAGGGGGAGCGGGGAAGGAGCGGGGCAGGGGGAGCGGGACAGGGGGAGTGGGGAAGGAGGAGCAGGAAAAGAGCGGGGCAGGGGGAGCGGGGAAGGAGCGGGGCAGAAGAAGCGGGGCCGGTGGACCGGGAGAGGAGCGGGGCAGGAGGAGCGGGGCAGGAGGAGCAGGGCCGGGGAAGCGCAAGAGGAGCGGGGCCGGGGCAGCAGGAGAAGAGCGGGACCGGAGGAGCTGGGCCGGGCTCCCGGGACCGGAGGAGCTGGGCCGGGCTCCCGGGACCGGAGGAGCTGGGCCGGGCTCCCGGGACCGGAGGAGCTGAGCCGGGCTCCCGGGACCGGAGGAGCTGAGCCGGGCTCCCGGGACTGGACTCCCGGGACCGGAGGAGCGGGGCCGGAGGAGCGGGGCCGGGCTCTCCCAGGGCCGGAGGAGCGGGGCCGGGCTCTCCCGGGACTCCCGGGGCCGGGCTCTCTCTCCCGGGCCGGGCTCTCCCGGGGCCGGGCTCGCTCTCCCGGGGCCGGGCTCTCTCTCCCGGGGCCGGAGGAGCTGGGCCGGGCTCTCCCGGGGCCGGGCTCTGTCTCCCGGGACTCCCGGGGCCGCTCTCCCTCCCGGGGCCGGGCTCTCTCTCCCGGGGCCGGGCTCTCTCTCTCCCGGGGCCGGGCTCTCTCTCTCCCGGGACTCCCAGGCTCTCTCTCCCGGGGCCGGGGTCTCCCGGGGCTGCTCTCCCGGGGCCGGGCTCTCCCGGGATTCCCGGGGCCGGGCTCTGTCTCCCGGGAGCTGGGCCGGGCTCTCCCGGGGCCGGCGCTGCCCCCGCCCCGCCGGGCGGGCCCGGGGCCGCCCCCGCGCAGCCGCCGCTGCTCCGCGGGCCGGGCCGGGAGCGGCTCCGGGATCGGCACCGGCGCAGGAGCGGCAGCGGCCCCGGGAGCGGCCCCGGGAGCGGCCCCGGAGCCCCGGGCCGGGCGATGCAGGGCTCGGCGCGGCGCCGGCCGTTCCCGGCCGCGGCCCCGGGCTCGGCCCCGTCCGCCGGGCCGCTCTACCCGGGCAGGTGAGCGCGGCCGGGGCTCGGGGGGGTCGGGAACGGGGAAATCCACCCCGGGTTCTTTGGGGATCCTCTCCCCATCCAACCCCCCCGGCACAGCCCGGCCTGCGCCCCCCGGGACAGCCCGGCCCCTTCCCGGTACCACCCCCGGATGCTGCGGGGTGCGGGACGGCCCCGGGGTGGGGATCAGGGATATCCCCGGGGTCGGGATCAGGGACAGCCCCGGGGTCGGGATCAGGAACATCTCCAGGGTCGGGATCCGGGATATCCCCAGGGTCGGGATCCGGGATATCCCCGGGGTCGGGATCAGGGATATCCCCGGGGTGGGGATCCGGGATATCCCCGGGGTGGGGATCCGGGATATCCCCGGGGTGGGGATCCGGGACATCCCCGGGGTCGGGATCCGGGACATCCTCGGTTCGGGATCCGGGATATCCCCGGGGTCGGGATCCGGGATATCCCCGGGGTCGGGATCAGGGAAATCCCCAGGGTCGGGTCCAAAACATTCCAAGGGTCAGGTTCGGGACATCCCCAGGGTTGGGTTCTGGGGCATCCCCAGGGTCGGGTCCAGAACATCCCCAGGGTCAGGTCCAGAACATCCCCAGGGTTGGGTTCTGGGGCATCCCCAGGGTCAGGTCCAGAACATCCCCAGGGTCAGGGTCTGGGGCATCCCCAGGGTCGGGGTCCCCCAAGGTTCCCGCACTGGGCTGTGTCCGGTGCATCCCGGCGTACCTGGGTTATCCCAGCCGATCCAGGTTTGGCAGACTCTTCCAGGGAGCCGCAGCATTCCCAGCTCATCCAGGGTACCCCATCCTCAGCATCCATCTCTCGGGGTTTGTTGAACCATCCCAGAGTGGTTTGGGGTGGGAAGGACCTTAAAGATCCTGTGGGTCCATGGGCAGGGTCCCTCCTGGACTTTGGGCAGCCCACACTCCAGGCTGCTCCAGCTGATCCCGTTCTGGTTTTGGCACCAGGGGAGGCACTGATCCGCTTCTCCAGCAGGGAGGTGAAGCTCCAGAGGTGCTGGAAGGGCATTCCATGGAAAGGCTCCGTGGGGTTGGATCCTGGGCGGAGGCAGAGGGTGTTGGGAGCAGGAGCTGCAGGTGACGCTGCTGCATCCCGAGCATCCTGCTGCTGGAATTCCACCAGGCACCGCCGCGTTCGGAGCCCTCAGCTCAACTCCTGCGAGTTGGGATTTTGCTTCATCATGCAAAAGTTAAAAATAGTTGCACTGAATTCAGCACTTTTCACCTTGCTGAAGAGCCCAGGAGGAGCCTCCCCGCAGGGACGGGCCAGGGACGGCGACAGCTTCGTGCTCTCCTGTCCTGCCTGCTCCAAAGCTTTGGCTTCCCACACATCCCAGAGCCGGGGAAGCACAGCTTTGGCGTGGGGTGACGCCTCTGCCTCCTCCCAGAGCTGCTCCAGGGCTCTGTGTCCCTTTGTCCCCTCCAGGCATGGGGTGGGGAAGGCCGAGGACACCTTCAAGACGTCCCCGTTCCACCTGGACCTGTGGTTCTACTTCACCCTGCAGAACTGGGTGCTGGATTTCGGGCGCCCCATCGCCATGGTGAGTGAGGGGACAGGGCCAGGGGGTCCCCAGGGCTGTCCCCTGCGCCAGGGGGGTGTCCTGGAGGAGCTGGCACTGCGGCCAAGCCCGCTCCAGTCTCTGGGAAAGCTGTTCCCAGTTCTCTCTCCAACACCTTTGTTTTCACACCTGGGAGGCTCCTCCTGCTCTTCCCCATTCCTTGCCTGTATCCCAGAGCTTGGGCTGCTGCTTCCAGGAGGGGCCATTCCATTTCAATGGAATTTTTTCCAGCTGGAAGCTGGCAGAGGGTTCAGGACAACCCAGGAATCCCAAATGCCTTCCTTGACCCCACAGCTTGGGTTGGGCTGGGAGTGAAAACTTCCAGAGGGTGATTTTTGGGAAGTTTGCTCCAAGATGAGCTGCCCAGCTTGGTCCCTTACCAACCCCCTGAAGCCCACTGAGCATTCCAGAGCGATCCCAACATTTTCCCTCTCTCCTCAGATCATCCTCCCCCTGGAATGGTTTCCTCTGAACAAACCCAGTGCTGGGGATTATTTCCACATGGCTTACAACGTTATCACCCCCTTCCTGCTGCTGAAGGTAAACCTGGGAATATCCAGGGGCTTCCCACGCCCAATTCTGTGAAGTTTCAGAGGTTTTGAGGGTGTTGGTTATTCCCAAATCAGTGAGGAGGATTTCTGATGGCACCTTTTAAAGAGCACCTCATTTTCCTGCGTGTCCAGAGCAAATCCCCCTGGAATTCTGGCTCCAGGAGGGGTCAGAGCTGAGGGTAAAGCTGGGAATGTTCAGGGCTTTTCCATTCCAGGTTTTGCAAAGGCTCAGAGGTTTTCAGGATGTTGGTTATTCCCAAATTCCTTCCAGCCAGGAAGAGTTTCCCACTCCAGGAAGGATTTGTGATGCCACCTTTTAAAGAGCACCTCAATTTCCTGCATATCCAAAGGAAATCACTTCCCCCTGGAATTCTGGCTCCGGGAGGAGTCAGAGCCCTTTTCCCAAATAATATTTTTATAGGATAACACCCACCCTGGGCTTAAAAGGCAGCTGGAATTAGAGTGGATTTTCTAAATTGTTCAGAGCTTTGTTACACTTGCCCTTTGACATTGGAATTGTGGCTGGAGCTGGGATTTATCTGGCTCCAGCTGCCAACCTCTGCATCCCATAAATGTCAGACCATTAGGAATCTTTTCCCATTAAACACTTCAGGAGAAAGCAATTATAAAATCTATTTCAACCTTCATTAGCTGGGAGTTCAGTTATGGCCTGAGGTGGAAACGATTCCCTCTGGATATTCCGGGAGGATTTCAAGGCTGGGGGCAAAAAGGGAATTCCCAGGATGTGGGAGCTGACCTTTCCCAGGGGATTTCTGCAGGGTTGAGCCACAGGAAAATCCAGGATGCTTTTCCCTGGCCCAGGGACGTGTCCCAGCCCTGTCCCTTCCAGGACCTTGTGCTCTCCTTGTCCTCCTGTGACATCCGTGGGCAGCTCCAGGGGAAGGGAAAGTTAAGCCTCCAAATTAAACCCAAATAAGGTCAAAATGAAACACAAATAAGGAGATTTTCCCTGCTCGGGGAGGGCTGCAAAGCTGATTTAGGGAGAGGGGGGGCCCTGGCATATCCCAGAGCTGAGCCAGACAAAGCTGGAGCACTCCTGGAGCTGGGATCTGCCCTGGGAGCTTTCCCTGCTTTGCAGGCTGAGTGTGGAGCTGCATCCCAAAATTCCTGCTGCTGTCCCAAGGCTTGTCCCAGGCCCTGAGCCAGCCTCAGGTGCTCGGGATGGGGCAGGAAGCCCAAAAATCGCCCCCAGGGGTTTTGTGGCACTCGGTTCCTCCTGGCTGCGGGGTCAGACTGTGGGGAACTGAGTCCTGGTCCATGGGGAAAATAGGGAACAGCACCCCAAAATGTTCATATGGAGGATCCTGAAGCTCTCTGTGGAGCTGAGTCCTGTTCCATGGGAAAAAAAAGGAACAGAACCCCAAAATGTTCCCCTGGGGGACCCTGAAGTGTCCTGGAGCTCTCTGTGGAGCTGAGTCCCATTGCAGTGAGGAAGAAAGGGAACAGAACCCCAAAATGTTCCCCTGGGGGGTCCTGAAGTGTCCAGAAGCTCTCTGTGGAGCTGAGTCCCATTGCAGTGAGGAAAAAAGGGAATAAGACCCCAAAATGTTCCCCTGGGGGACCCTGAAGTGTCCTGGAGCTCTCTGTGGAGCTGAGTCCCATTGCAGTGAGGAAGAAAGGGAACAGAACCCCAAAATGTTCCCCTGGGGGGTCCTGAAGTGTCCAGAAGCTCTCTGTGGAGCTGAGTCCCATTCCATGGGGGAAAAAAGGAACAGAACCCCAAAATGTTCATATGGAGGATCCTGAATCTCTCTGTGGAGCTGAGTCCCATTCCATGGGAAACAGAACCCCAAAATGGGTCCATTCCAACTCAGGATATTTTGGGATTTTTGTTGGTGAATTTCTGAGCGCTCTGGGAAAAAAAAAAAAAAAATCCCAAAACCCAGCGAGGGCAGGAGCTGCCATATCCCTGCTGCTCCTCCTCCTCCTCCTCCTCCTCTCCCTGTGCCTGCAGCTCATCGAGAGGTCCCCCAAGACCCTGCCCAGGTCCATGGTCTACGTCAGCATCATCACCTTCGTGATGGGCGCCAGCATCCACCTGGTGGGAGACTCGGTGAACCACCGGCTGATCTTCAGCGGGTACCAGCACCACCTGTCCGTCAGGGAGAACCCCATCATCAGGAACCTCAAACCAGAGACCCTGGTGAGGGCTGGGAACATCTGAATTTATAAATGGTACAGGAACCTCAAACCCAAGACCTGGTGAGGGTTTGTAAAATCTGAATTTATAAATTATAAACGAACCTCAAACCCGAGACCCTGGTGAGGGCTGGGCTGGGTTTATAAAATCTGAATTTATAAATGGTAAAGGAACCCAAACCCAAGGCCCTGGTGAGGGCTCAGCAGGCTTTGTAAAATTTGAATTTATAAATGGCAAAGGAACCTCAAACCCAAGATCCTGGTGAGGGTTTGTAAAATCTGAATTTATAAATGGTGAAGGAACCTCAAACCTGAGACCTGGTGAGGGCTGGGAAAATCTGAATTTATAAATGGTAAAGGAATCTCAAACCCGAGACCCTGGTGAGGGCTGGGCTGGGTTTATAAAATCTGAATTTATAAATGATAAAGGAACCTCAAACCCGAGACCCTGGTCAGGGTTTGTAAAATCTCAATTTATAAATGATAAAGGAACCTCAAACCTGAGACGTGGTGAGGGCTCAGCAGGCTTTGTAAAATCTGAATTTATAAATGATAAAGGAACCTCAAACCTGAGACCCTGCTGAGGGGCTGAGCTGGTTTCAAGCATTTCTAAGATCTGAATTTATAAATTACCTGGGTGAGGGGCTGAGCTGGGCTGAGCATTTCTAAAAGCTGAATTTGTGAATGACCTGAGAGGGGCTGAGCATTTCTAAAATCTGAATTTATAAATGAGCTGGGTGAGGGGCTGAGCTGTGCTGAGCATTTCTGAAATCTGAATTTATAAATTATAGCTGGGTAAAGGGCTGAGCTGGGCTGAGCCTTTCTGAACTCTGAATTTCCCAATGCTGACTGTGTCTCCTCCCCGCTCCCGTCCCAGATCGATTCCTTCGAGCTGCTCTACTACTACGACGAATATTTGGGGCACTCCATGTGGTGAGTGATCCCAGCAGGGGTTTTGGGATGGCTCAGGGGGAAGGGGCAGCTCAGAGGGGATAAAAACCCCGAGCTGGAGCTGCGGGGATGGATTTGGATTAGGATCCGGATTAGGGTGGATCCTGGAAAATCCCCTCTGCTCAGGGATATTTTGGGGTTGGAACGGAGGAACGGCTTTGTCCTTCCAGGGCTGGGCAGGAGGTTCCTCCTGGGTCCTCCTCCAGCACCCCCTGGTGTGCCCCAGACACCCCAAATACCCCAAACACCTCAGACAAACACCCCAAATATCCCAAATACCCCAAACAAATACCCCAAATATCCCAAACAAACACCCCAAATATCCCAAATACCCCAAACACCCCAAATATCCCAAACACCCCAAACACCCCAAATATCCCAAACACCCCAGACACCCCAAATACCCCAAACACCTCAGACAAACACCCCAAATATCCCAAATACCCCAAACAAATACCCCAAACATCCCAAACAAACACCCAAATATCCCAAACACCCCAAACAAAAACCCCAAACAAACATCCCAAATATCCCAAACACCTCAGACAAACACCCCAAATATCCCAAACAAACACCCAAATATCCCAAATACCCCAAACATCCTAAATATCCCAAACACCCCAAACACCTCAATCAAACATCCCAAACAAACACCCCAAATATTCCAAATACCCCAAACACCCCAAATATTCCCAAACAGCCCAAATATCCCAACTAAAAATCCACTTCCAGTTCCAGGCCCCATTGTGCCAAGAGGTCTCTTCCCCAAACTGGGATGGGCTTTTCCACAGCAGGGATCCCTGATTAGGGAATCCCACAGCGGGAATCCCACAGCAGGGAATTCCAGAGCAGGAATTCCAAAGCAAGGATCCCACAGCAGGGATCCCACAGCAGGGATCCCTGATTAGGGAATCCCACAGCGGGAATCCCCCTGATTAGGGAATCCCACAGCAGGAATTCCACAGCAGGGATCCCACAACAGGAATTCCAGAGCAGGGAATTCCAGAGCAGGAATCCCCCTGATTAGGGAATCCCACAGCAGGAAATTCCAGAGCAGGGATCCTACAGCAGCAGCAGGGATCCCTGATTAGGGAATCCCACAGCAGGAATTCCAGAGCAGGGATCCCGGGCTGATCCCAGCACGGAATTGCTGTTTTTTTTTCCAGGTACATCCCGTTTTTCCTGATCCTCTTCATTTACTTCACCGGGTGCTTCACGCCGGCGGCGCGGCGGGGCCGGATGCCCCTGGCAGCCCTGCTCCTGGTGGGGCCCAGCAGCCTCTACTACTGGTGAGTGCCGGGGCAGGGAATCCCGGGAATGCCCCGGGAATAATCCGGGAATGCCCCGGGAATACTCCAGGAATGCCGCGGGAATACTCCCGGAATTCCCCAGGGAGAGCTGCTCCATTCCCCAGGGCAGCTTTTGCTCTGTGGGGCTGGGAATGCTCACCCTGGGATCCCAGGATCAAAACTGATCCCAAAAAAAGCTGGGAATGCTCTCCCTGGGATCCCAAAAAAGCTGGGAATGCTGTCCCTGCGATCCCAGAACAGATGGGAACACTCTCCCTGGGATCTCATAAAATCTGGGAACGCCATCCCTGCAATCCCAGGATCAAAACTGATCCCAGAAAAGCTGGGAATGCTCTCCCTGGGATCCCAGGATCAAAACTGATCCCAGAAAAGCTGGGAATGCTCTCCCTGGGATTCCATAAAATCTGGGAACGCTGTCCCTGTGATCCCAGAACAACTGGGAACATTCTCCCTGCGATCCCAGGATCACCACAGATCCCAGAAAAATGTGGGAACACTGTCTTTGCGATCCCAAAACAGCTGGGAACCCTCTCCCTGGGATCCCAGAAAATCTGGGAACGCTGTCCCTGCGATCCCAGGATCACCGCAGATCCCAGAAAAACCCAGGAACATTCTCCCTGTGATCCCAGAACAGATGGGAACGCTCTCCCAGCACTCCAGGATTATCATGGATCCCAGAAAAATCTGGGAACGCTGTCCCTGCCATCCCAGAACAGATGGGAAAACTCTCCCTGGGATCCCAGAAAATCAGGGAACGCCGTCCCTGGGATCCCAGAAAGCTGGGAATGCTCTCCCTGCGATCCCAGAAAATCTGGGAACGCTGTCCCTGCAATCCCAGAAAATCTGGGAACGCTGTCCCTGCGATCCCAGGATCACCACAGATCCCAGAAAATCTGGGAATGCCGTCCCTGCGATCCCAGAACAACTGTGAATGCTCTCCCTGGAATCCCAGAACAGCTGGGAATGCTCTCCCTGTGATCCCATAAATTTGGGAACGCTGTCCCTGCGAGCCCAGAACAACTGGGAGTGTTCTCCCTGCGATCGCAGGATCACCGCAGATCCCACAAAAAACCCGGGAATGCTGTCCGGGAGTTGTCCCCGCAGGTACCTGGTGACCGAGGGCCAGATCTTCATCCTCTACATCTTCACCTTCTTCGCCATGCTGGCGCTGGTGCTGCAGCAGCGGCGCCGGGGGCTGGTGCCCGACAGCAACGGGCGCTTCCTGCTGCTCTCCTTCCTCCTCACCCTCCTCCTCATCGCCGCCTGGGTGGGCTGGCTCTGGAACGACGGGACCCTGCGCCGCCGCTACCCGGGCGTCATCTACATCCCCGAGCCCTGGGCCTTCTACACGCTGCACGTCGGCACCCCGCACCCCGCCCCGGGGGGCTCCTGAGGGAGATTTGGGGTTTTTAATGGAGATCCTCCAGTTGGGAATAAATTCCTGGAGTGGCGGTGGTGGTGGTGGTTGTGGTTTGGTCAGGGAGGGGTTAATGGGAGTTGAGTCGTTGGTGCTCGGTGCGGAGCGAAGGGATGGGGAGGGAGAGGGGGATTGCTCAGGAATGGCCCCAAAATCCAGTGGGAATGGGGGGATTTATGGGGTCTGTGCACCAACAGCTTCAGATCTCACTTGGGGTGAGAATTCCTGAGAATTCCCCAAAAAAGGGCACCAAAATCCATCAGGAAAGTGGGATCTGTGCACCAGCTCTCGGAAATGGCAGATTTCCAAAAAACGGCCCCAAAATCCAGCTGGAATAGGGGGATTCCAAGGGTCTGTGCACCAATAGCTTCAGATCTCACTCATAGGGTGAGAATTCCTCAGAATTCCCAAAAAATCACCCCAAAATCCATCGGGAAAGGAGGGAGCTCCAGGGATTTGTGCACCAGCGCTCGGAAATGGCAAATTTCCAAAAAACGTCCCCAAAATCCATCGGGAATAGGGGGAATTCCAAGGATCTGTGCACCAGCGTCTTGAGCTCACACTCAGACACGAGAATTCTTCAGAATTCCCAAAAAATGGCCCCAAAATCCATCGGGAAGGGGGGAATTCTTGGGGTCTCCGCACAAGCACCTTCAGCTCTCACTTGGGGTGAGAATTCCTGAGAATTCCCAAAAAACGGCCCCAAAATCCCTTGGGGAAGGGGGGAATTCCTGGGATCTCTGCACCAGGACCTCTTTGGATTTGGGTTTTTTTGGGATTTTTGCAGGTTTTGTATTTTTGACTAAAAAAATTACAAAAATTCCAAAAGAAAAAAAAATAACCTATTTTTTTAATTTTGGAATTTTTGGACTTTTGGCTTTTTTCATTTTTGAATTTTTAGAGTTTTGACTTTTGTCATTTTGGAATTTTTGGACTTTTGGCCTTTTTTCATATTGGAAGTTTTTGACTTTTGATTTTCTCCATTTGGAATTTTTGGACTTTTGACTTTTTTCATTTGGAATTTTTGGACTTTTGACTTTTTTCATATTGGAATTTATGGACTTTTGACTTTTTTCATTTTTTCATTTTTTACTTTTTTCATTTCTGAATTTTTAGACTTTTGACTTTTTTCATTTTTGAATTTTTAGACTTTTGACTTTTTTTCATTTTTGAATTTTTGACTTTTTCCATTTTTGAATTTTTAGACTTTTGACTTTTTTCATTTTTGAATTTTTGACTTTTTTCATTTTTGAATTTTTAGACTTTTGAATTTTTTTAATTTTGGAATTTTTAGACTTTTGACTTTTTTTCATTTTGGAATTTTTGGACTTTTGGCCTTTTTTTCATATTGGAATTTTTTGACTTTTGATTTTTTTCATTTGGAATTTTTGGACTTTTGACTTTTTTTCATTTTTGAATTTTTGGATTATTGACTTTTTTTCATTTTTGAATTTTTGATTTTTTTCATTTTTGAATTTTTAGACTTTTGACTTTTTAAATTTTTGATATTTTAGACTTTTGCCTTTTTTAATTTTGGAATTGCAAATGCTTTTCCCGGCAGGACAGGCGGGATCGGGGCTGAGCTCCGTAGCTATGGCAGCGCGGTCACCGAAACTCCGCCCGCCGCGGACTCTGCCCCGAATAAAAACCACCAACCCGCTCCTGCCGCGCCCCAAATCCCCGGGACTGGCCCCAAAACCCCGCGGATTGTCCCCAAAACCCCGCGGATTGTCCCCAAAACCATGGTGAGTCCGCGCTGCGGGCTCCGCGCCCCGAAATCGGATTTTAAACCTGCTCGGGATTATTTAAATATATAATTTTTTTCCTCTCCCTTCCTGCTCCAGGCAAAGTTTCTGTCCCAGGATCAAATTAATGGTAGGTACGGGTTTGTTCTGCTTCGGGCGTTCATCAGCGAGATTATATTTATTTATATTTATATTTATATTTATATTTATATTTATATTTATATTTATATTTATATTTATATTTATATTTATATTTATATTTATAATTTTTATTTATCTATTTAGATTAGATTTAAATTTAGAGTTATATATTTAGCGTATATTTATATTTACATATGTAGATTAGATTTCGATTTATATATTTAGATTTATTTTTATTTATAGTTACATTTCTACGTATATTTAAGTTTTTATAGATTTAGATTTATATAAAAATGCCGGTTTTCTCCCCCAGAGTGTCTCTGCCTGGGCTCGCTGTGCCTAAATTCTTCCTCCTCCCGGCTCTCCCGGGATCCGCTGCCTGGGAAAAAAAAACAGGGATTTTTGCCCGGGTCCTGCCTGGGAAAAAAACAGGGAATTTTGCCCAGGTCCTGCCTGGATAAAAAACAGGGAATTCTGCCCAGGTCCTGCTTACAGGGAAATCTGCGAAAACAGGGAAGTAGCCCCAGGTCCTGCCTGGGAAAAAAAAACAGGGAAATATCTCCAGGTCCTGCGTGGGTAAAAACAGGGAAATCTCCCAGGTCCTGCCTGGGTAAAAACAAGGAAATCTGCCCAGGTCCTGCTTGGGTAAAAGCAGGGAATTCTGCCCAGGTCCTGCGTGGGAAAAAAACAGGGAATTCTACCCAGGTCCTGCTTGAGATAAAAAACAGGGAAATCTGCGAAAACAGGGAAATAGCCCCAGGTCCTGCCTGGTTAAAAAAAACAGGGAAATCTCCCAGGTCCTGCTTGGGTAAAAACAGGGAATTCTTCCCAGGTCCTGCCTGGGTAAAACCAGGGAATTCTGCCCAGGGCAGGAAAATATCGCAGCCGCTCCAATGCCACCGGGAGCAGCGGAATTCCAGGGAAAACAGCAGCAGCCGCAGGAATTCCCGGTGCCCCAGAGGAGGAGGAGGAGGAGGAGGAGGAGGAGGAGGAGGAAGAGGAGGAGGAAGAAGAGGAGGAGGAGGAGGAGGAGGAGGAGGAAGGAGGCGGCGCAGAGGATCCAAATTCCCACTGGGAGCAGCCCTGGGAAAGGGGAGCGGCGCCCGGGGCTGGGAATGCCGAAGGAAGCTGTAATTAGGGTTTGAATAGGAATATTAATGAGAGTATTTATTATTATTAATGAGAGTATTATTAATGAGAGTATTAGTGCCAATCCGATCGGCTCTGCCGGGGATTGGCGAGCAGAGGAGGCGGCGGCCGGGCCAGGGGAGGTCACGGTGCCCACGGGCACGGACACCCCCGGGACAGCCCCGGGACACCCCCGGGACAGCCCCGGGACAGCCCCGGGACAGCCCCGGGACATCCTCGGGGCACCCCCGTCCCCTGCAGCGGGAGATAGGGGAGAACTCGGCGGCCTCTGCCTCCAAAATCTTCCACTACCTCCATCCTTCATCATCCTCCATCCTTCATCATCCTCCATCCTTCATCATCCTCCAGCCTTCATCATCCTCCAGCCTTCATCATCCTTCATCATCCTCCATCCTTCATCATCCTCCATCCTTCTCCATCATCATCCTCCATTCTTCATCCTTCATCATCCTCCATACTTCATCATCCTCCATCCTTCTCCATCCTCCATCCTTCTCCATCCTTCATCATCCTCCATCATCCTCCATCCTTCATCATCCTCCATCCTTCATCATTCTCCACCATTCTCTGTCCTTCATCATTCTCCATCCTTCATCATCCTCCATCCTCCATCATCCTCCATCATCCTCCATCCTTCTCCATCATCATCCTCCATCCTTCTCCATCATCATCCTCCATCCTTCTCCATCCTCCATCCTCCTCCATCTCTCCTCTCCCTTTTCTTTCCCTTTTTCATTTTCCTCCCCCTCTCTCCCTCATCCTCCCCCGTCCCTCTCCCACCCCCTCCATCCAAACCACAAAAATCCCTTTTAACCAAAATCCTCCCTTTTCGCAGCCCTTTTCCCCCTTTCCCCAGCCTGGAGCACCCCAATTAGCACCGCTGGGGGGCTTTAATTATTTTAATTTCCTTAATTGCCCCCGGTCCTTCCCCCCTGTTGGAAAGGCGACACCGAGAGCGGATCCGGCTGGGATGGGGATCGGTGCCAGCCCGACCGGGCTCTGCTGGTTAATTAGAGTGCCTGACTGGGCTCTGCTGGTTAATTAGAGTGCCTGACCGTGCTCTGCTCGTTAATTAATTAGAGTTCAAGGAGTGCTTTTCCCTGTACGACACCAAGCAGAGGGGGAAGATCCGGGGCTCGGAGCTGCTGGCGGTGATGCGGAGCCTGGGAACCAGCCCCACGCCCGGAGAGGTGCAGCGGCACCTGCAGCTGCACAGGATGGGTGAGGAAGGGGTTAAACCCGGGATGGTGGAATTTAAATATCCCTCAGACTTTTCCAGAGGTTCCAGCCTCGCTCAGAAATATTTAAAACCCTGACAAGCAGCTGGAAGCAGCGGGAATTTCGGGTTTGAGCCATGGGATGAGTTACCGACTTTAAAACTGGACCAAGCGGTCACAAAGGGTTCGATGGTGTAGTAGAAGTAGTTACAAAATAGAGGAGAAAATTTTTAAATATTATACATAATATTAAAATTAATATAATTAATATGCATAATATTAAAATTAATATTATACAAGGGAGTTTAAACACCCTGTACAAAGTTTTAACTTTGTACAAGGGGGTCAAAAGTTCTAAAATAAAAAAATAGTTCCCGCAGATCTGCCCTTCCTTTGCAGACAGGAACGCAGAGTTGGACTTCTCCACCTTCCTGAACATCATGTACCGGCAGATGAAGCAGGAGGAGCCCCAGGAGGAGATCCTGAGGGCCCTGGCCATGCTGGACAGGGAGAAGAGAGGAGTGATCTCCGTGCCCGAGCTCCGCGCCAAGCTCACCCGGCTCGGGGAGAAGCTCTCCGAGGAGGAAGGTACCCTGCAATTCCCAAATTCCCACTGGGACCAAACTTTCCTTTCCCCTTTCCCCTTTCCCCTTTCCCCTTTCCCCTTTCCCCTTTCCTTTCCTTTCCTTTCCTTTCCTTTCCTTTCCTTTCCTTTCCTTTCCTTTCCTTTCCTTTCCTTTCCTTTCCTTTCCTTTCCTTTCCTTTCCTTTCCTTTCCTTTCCTTTCCTTTCCTTTCCTTTCCTTTCCTTTCCTTTCCTTTCCTTTCCTTTCCTTTCCTTTCCTTCCCCTTTCCTTCCCCTTTCCCTTTCCCTTTCCCTTTCCCTTTCCTTTCCCTTCCCTTCCCCTTT
The DNA here is from genome assembly GCF_048771995.1 of Taeniopygia guttata. Lineage (NCBI taxonomy): Eukaryota > Metazoa > Chordata > Aves > Passeriformes > Estrildidae > Taeniopygia > Taeniopygia guttata. Next base: position 19,747,152 of record NC_133035.1, on the reverse strand, counting down.
CCCTTTTCCCTTTTCCCTTTTCCCTTTCCCTTTTCCCTTTTCCCTTTTCCCTTTTCCCTCCCTTATCCTTTTTCCCTCCCTCCCTTTTCCCTCTCCCCCTCCTCAGCCGCCTCTGGGATCAGAAGGGGCTGAACCAGCAGAAACCCCAAAGTAAAAACAGCCAAAACCCCCAAATTCCTCCCGTTTGTCAGAAATTTGGCTCCGAGGGGCACAATAAACCCAAAGCCCATCTGGACTAAAGCTGTGATTTGTTTTTCCCTCCTCTGGAACTCAAAGAGATGGATATCCCTGCTCCAGAGAGTTTTACATGGAATTTAAATCCAATTTAAATCCAGGTGCTGATTGACACCACTTTGAAACTCTCACCCGATCCCAGAGGTGATTCCCAACAAAAATCCCCAAACCCCAAACCCGCAGTGCTGCTTTCCTTGGGAACACCCAACACCCCAAAGATCCCATCCCAACGGGATTTTCCCATTTTTCAGTGGATGACCTGCTGAGGGAGGCCAAAGTCGGGCCCAATGGAACCATCAAATACGAGGAATTTGTGCGCCTCGTTTGCCTTCCCTCGGTGGATTACTGACACCAGAGTGGATCTGCTGGAGCAGCACCTGCAGGGTTTTATTCCCATTTATTTCCATTTTTCCCACTTCCTAGTCGGACTCAGGAACCATCAGCTGCCTTTCAAAACCTGATTTTGCCTTCATTTACTGCTCACACTCCCATAGTTTCCTCCCTGATTCCTGGAAAAACAAGGAATAATATTATTATGTCTATTTTATTATAGCAATAATAAGTGTTATTGAAATAAACCGGGCGTGATGACGCGTGTCAAGCTTTAAAAAAATTATTTTTAAAAAGCATTTGAATGTTGGGGTTGTGGCAGAAGGAACTCGTGGTCGAGGTCTCCTGGTTCTGGGAGAAGCCAGCACAGCCCAGCAGGGGTTTGGTGTCTGCAGAAAGGAAAAACGGGAAAAAGGAAAAACAGGGCCAGGAAAATTCACCTTTTCCACACCAGGAAAATTCCCCTTTTCCACATCAGGAAAAAACTCCCCAGGGAAATTCACCTTTTCCACACCAAGAAAAAATTTCCCCAGGAAAATTCACCTTTTCCACACCAGGAAAATTCTTTTCCACACCATGAAAACCTCCCCAGGGAAATTTCCCTTTTCCACACCATGAAAAAATTCCCCAGGAAAATTTCCCTTTTCCACAACAGGAAAAAACTCCCCAGGAAAATTCGCCTTTTCCACAACAGGAAAATTCCCTTTTCCACACCAGGAAAAAACTCCCCAGGAAAATTTCCTTTTCCACACCAGGAAAAACCCCCAAAATCTGAACAAATCCCAACAAATCCCAACCTCCCACATCCATACCAGTGTCCCTGTGAGGGTAAAATGGGGATTATCCTCATGGAATATCAAATGTGGGGGAAAAAATACGGAAAATTAAATGGCATTGCTGAAATCTTCCCAAGGCACGGAAGCAGATCCAGGGATTTCAGTCCTGCAGTGAAGGAAAAGATCCTGATCCAAGTTCTGATCCCTCTGTTCTCCCAAAAATCCCAATCCCAGAGAGCTCAGACTGGGATCCCCATGTTCCAGGCACTCTGAGCAGCTTCTTCCCATGGAAAATCAGCTTTGTTCCGTGGAAAATGAACTTTGTTCCGTGGAAAATGAACTTTGTTCCATGGAAAATGAACTTTTTGTTCCATGGAAAAGTGACATGGCCACTCACTTTAACTCCTAATTGGCTCTTCCTACTCCAGGGGTAGGAAATAGTCCAGAAAAATGTGAAAATCAGGTTACAAAATGCTCCCAAATCCAGCAGGAAAGGTTTGGATTGTGCAGCTGCTGGGACGGGGAATTCCTTGGGAATTTGTTCCCAAATCCAGCAGGAAAGGTTTGGATTGTGCAGCTGCTGGGACGGGGAATTCCTTGGGAATTTGTTCCCAAATCCATCCCTGGCCTCGTCCCTCCCCTCTCCTGCAGCCACATGAGTGTGACACACGCGTGTGCACGTCCTGGTGTGAGTGTGTGACACACGCGTGTGCACGTGCCAAGTCTGAGCGTGAGAGTGTGACACACGTGTGTGCACATCCCAAATGTGGGTCCGTGTGTGTGTGTGACACAGGTGCACGCCCCAAATGTGTGTGTGACACGCGTGTGCACATCCCAGACACGTGTCAGTGTCCTCACACGCACACACGCACATCCACAGGTGCCTGCACATCCCACACACCTGTGCACACACACCTGTGCACACACACCTGTGCACACACACCTGTGCACACTGCACACACACACCTGTGCACACACACCTGTGCACACACACCTGTGCACACTGCACACACACACCTGTGCACACACACCTGTGCACACACACCTGTGCACACTGCACACACACACCTGTGCACACACACGTGTGCACACACACACCTTACACACGTCCCGGACAGGTGTGAGCACTGCAGACACCTCAGTGCACATCCCCCAGACAGATGTGCACACCCCCGGCACATCTGCACCCCCAGGTGTGTGACCCCCCCCAGGTGTGCAAACCCCCCCCAGGTGTGCAAACCCCACGGGGACAATCCCACCTGCAATTCCAGGGATCCCACTAGAGAGCTGGAGACCCCCCGAGGCGGAGTTTGGGAATTTGGGAGTTATTTGGGAGTTTGGGAATTTGGGAATTGGGGAGTTATTTGGGAGTTTGGGACTTTGGGAGTTTGGGAATTTGGGGTTTTGGGAGTTTGGGAATTTGGGAGTTATTTGGGAGTTATTTGGGAAATTGGGCCTTTGGGAGTTTGGGAATTTGGGAGTTATTTCGGAGTTTGGGAATTTGGGCCTTTGGGAGTTTGGGAATTTGGGCCTTTGGAAGTTTGGGAATTTGGGAGTTATTTGGGAGTTCAGGAGTTATTTGGGAGTTTGGGACTTTGAGAGTTATTTGGGAGTTTGGGAATTTGGGAGTTATTTAGGAGTTTGGGACTTTGGGCCTTTGGGAGTTTGGGAATTTGGGCCTTTGGGAGTTATTTGGGAGTTTGGGACTTTGGGAATTTGGGGCTTTGGGAGTTTGGGACTTTGGGCCTTTGGGAGTTTGGGAATTTGGGAGTTCAGGAGTTATTTGGGAGTTTGGGAATTTGGGAGTTTGGGCCTTTGGGAACTTGAGAGTGACTCGGGCAGAAGCAGAGGGAGATCTGTACCCCAAGGCTCACTGTGCTGGCAGGAGTGAGGAATCCCAGCCTGGGGAATGCCAGGCCATGGATCAGGGCCCCGTCCCTCCTGGCAGGGCACAGGGTGGCAGTGCCAGCCCCGAGCCCGGAGCCTTCCTCCCTCTGGGATCACAGGGAATGGGAACACCAAACTGAGCTGTCATTCCCAAAGTTCCAAATCCCAAAATATCAACACCACCACCACATCCCATTTCCCATGGGATTTACAGAGAGCCTTCCTCCCAGTGGGATCCCAGGGAATGGGGATTGCTGCTGCTGTTCCCACAGTGCCAAATCCCAAATATCAACACCACCATATCCCATTTCTCATGGGATCAATGGGGTTTTGGACCTGGAGCCTTCCTCCCAGCGGGATCACAGGGAATGGGGAATGCTGCTGCTGTTCCCAAAGTTCCAAATCCAAGATACCAAATCCCACCACATCCCATTTCCCATGGGATTAACGGGGTTTTGGACCTGGAGCCTGTCTCCCAGCGGGATCACAGGGAATGGGAACACCAAACTGAGCTGCCATTCCCAAAGTTCCAAATCCAAGATACCAAATCCCACCACGCCCCATTTCCCATGGGATTAACGGTGTTTTGATCCCACTGCTCTTGGGGTCACCCTTCCCAGCTCCATGGAAAGGTGGGAAAATTGAGCAATCCCAAATTCCTGCTGGATGTTCCAGGAGCTGGGACACGCAGGCAAACCACGGCACTCACACCCCCAATTCCAGAAAAATCCATGAAAAATCTCCCCCTAAACTGGGTAAGAGGCATTCCTAGCAGAGGCTGAATCACTTCCAAATCAGACCGTTTCAAAAATAAGTCTTTCCCATTTTCTATCCTTTTATTTCTTTTTTTTTTTTCTCTTTTTTTTAACTGACATTTAATAAATTATAAAATCGGTGTATGGTGAAATAGAATATATCAGCCAGATATGTATGAAATACACATGCATGGGAAAAAACTATTGAACTCACCTGGAACTCACACACACGGATCTATAAATACATATATACACACACATATACATATAAACACCAACAGTTTCCTTTTTCCAAAATTCAAGTCAACTATTTAGTGGCAGAGGGATGCTGTAAAAACACTAAAAACAATTTTTGATGCCACATCATGTGAACCTTTCAAATAACCATACGACTGATCAGACAGCAATACCTAATGCTACTTGGATTAAAGATTTTTTTTTTTTGCTTTTTTTTCTTGGTTTTTTTTTTAATTTTTTCCTGTTTTTTTTTTTTTTTACTTTTTTTAAAATCAATGCAAGATTTTATTTTTTTTTGAGACGACTTCATAGGCAAAAGGTGGCCCTTGTCAATGCTTGAAGCAACTATTTGCAATCAACAGTTTTTTTTGGACATGAAAAAAATTCAGACAAGAATCTGCTAATTTTAGTATTCCTTTAACTCTCTTTTTTTCCTGATAAACTCAATACCTGCACTTTCAACCAGTTATAAAAATATTTTTCACACCAGAGGAAATATTTACTCTCTCTGACATGGACTTTGGGACACAAGAGAATCACTTCCTTCCCTCCCCCTTTCTCTGACTTTAAAGAATCTCCTGAAAAAAATCTGCATTCCAGCTATTTACACATTCCACTCCTTAAGAAGAACGGATCAGCCCAAATAACGAAAAAAAAAAAAAAATTCCTATGTCATGCACAACTTAAAAACAATGAGAAAAGAAACTAGGAATTAAATATGGAAAAAAATCTGAAATAATTCAGAATTTTGGAAGCTGCTATAGCCCTAAAGGAGCTGGGTGGGGAGGCACTGCAGGGGCTGGTTTGGGGCTTCACTCCAAAAAAAAATGGAACTTTGTCCCACAGGTCATTCCTCAGCTGGGATTTGATGTTTATTTGGGGCTCCACTCCATAAAAATGGAGCATCTTGTCCAAATCTAATTCATTTCTCAATGAATTCCTCAACAAGTCCTTCCTCAGCTGGGATTTGGGGCTCCACTCCATAAAAATGAAATATCTTATCCCATAAATCATTCCTCAGCTGGGATTTGATGCTGATTTGGGGTTTCACCCCACAAAAATGGAACTTTGTGGCACAAGTCACTCCTCAGCTGGGATTTGGGGCTCCACTCCATAAAAATGTAACTTTGTCCCACAAGTCACTCCTCAGCTGGGATTTTATATTGATTTGGAGCTTCACTCCACAAAAATGGAGCATCTTGTCCAAATCAAATTCATTTCTCAATGAATTCCTCAAGAAGTTATTCCTCAGCTGGGATTTGATGTTGATTTGGGGCTTCACACCATAAAAACTGAACACTTTATCCCAAAAGTCATTCCTCAGCTGGGATTTGATGTTGATTTGGGGCTCCACCCCACAAAAAAGGAACTTCTTGTCCAAATCAAATTCATTTCTCAATGAATTCCTAAACAAGTAATTCCTCAGCTGGGATTTTTTGGGGCTCCACCCCACAAAAATGGAACACTTTGTCCCACAGGTGACTCCTCAGCTGGGATTTGGGGCTCCACCCCACAAAAATGGAACATCTTGTCCCACAGGTGACTCCTCAGCTGGGATTTGATATTGATTTGGGGCTCCACCCCACAAAAATGGAACACTTTGTCCCACAGGTCACTCCTCAGCTGGGATTTGATGGGGTCAGGCCCTCAGGAGTTACTGGACCCCAGAAATGTGGAATATTCCTCGCCCAGAGCATCTCAAAGTCCCTCCCAGTGCATCTCCCTGGGGAGCCTGGGCAGTGCCCTACACCCTCTGGAGGTGGAATTTTCCCTGAAATCCAACCTAAACCTCCCAGTCAACTTCATGCCATTCCCTGGAAGAATTTGCATCATTCCTGATTAAAGCATGGAATTCAAAATTTGCCTGGATAGAGGGGCACATGGAACCAGAAATGCCCAAAAAAAAAAAAAAAAATCCCAAAAAACCAACCCCACTCCTGGAAGGCTCTGGGCTGCAGCAGAGCAGGGGCTGCTCTGCTGCCAGAATTACAAAATCTGCACTAAAAATGGGATGGGGGAATTAGATTCCACCAGCCAAGGGAAATGTCTCCAAGAGGAGAAAAACCCTCTCCCCAAGCTTGAACTTTAGAAGCTCAGCTCCTCTCCTGTTTCTTTAACTGTGAAAATAATGCCATTGGTGTCCAAACTACAGGGGGGAAAAGAAAAGAAAGAAACTCACATGACAAATGCACAGGCGTAAAATCTTCAGCATCCATAAAAATGAACTGAAGCTCCTTGTTTTTCTTAGTTTTTTTTCTCTTTTGTCTTTTTTTTTTTCTTATTTTTACCAGCGAGGCCATCTTAGGTTTATATACAAAAGTAAAACTGAAAATAGACTTTTTTTTTTTTTGTTCTCTGTACACATAAATTTTTTTTCCCCTTTTTTAAAAAAAGGAAAAAAAAAAAACCACCTTGTCTTAACTTTTTTTTTTCTCTTTTTAACAGAAAGAAAAACCGAGCACGAAGATTTCCTCTGTTCCCCACCCCCCCAAAAAAAAAAAAACCACCCTCCCCACCCAAAAATAAAATAGAAAGGGATCAGTCCAAGGAGATAATATCTGGTATGATACCAAAGATTGAGGCCGTGTCCGTGCTGCTCCTGCTGGGCACGGGGTGCCCGTGGGTGTCCCGCAGGCTGGTGGAGGAGACCAGGCTGCTGTTGCTGCCGCTGCTGCTGCCGTTGGTGGCTGGCAGGGAGCTGCTGCCCCCCGCGTTCAGCTGATCCAGGAACATTTGGGACGAGGTGTAGGGGAAAAATCGGGAGTGCAAAAGTTCCTGATCGTCCGAGGCGGAAACGGCGGCGGCGGCGGCGGCGAGGAGGGAGGTGTTGTAATGCTGGCGGGAGAGAAAGGGTTAAAATTCAGGGGTTGGCAGCGTGGGGTAAAGGGGGTTTGGGCAAAGGGAGGTTCTGGGAGGTTTTGGGGTTCACAGCAGCTCACAGTGTGAGGTGAAATGGGGTTTTGGCTCTGTGGGAGCACAGTTCTGAAGGCAAAAGGAATCGGGGATGCCGGGGTGGAAAATGTGGTTTGGAAACACAAACCCCACTGAACAGCAAGGAGGGAATGGGATCAGAGCACAAAACCAGGAAAAGGCTGAGCGGGAATGGGATCAGAGAAACCAAAGCAGGAAAAGGGTGAGCAGGAATGGGATCAGAGCACAGGAAAATGGCAAACAGGAATGGGATCGGAGCACAAAATCAGGAAAAGGGTGAGCAGGAATGGAAGCAGAGAGCCCAAATCACAAAAAGGGGCAAGCAGGAATGGGAACAGAGCACAAGAGCAGGAATGAGATCAGAGCACAAAATCAGGAAAAGGGTGAGCAGGAATGGGATCAGAGAATCCCAGACAGGAAAAGGGCAAGCAGAGATGGGATCAGAGAGCCCAAAGCAGGAAAAGGGGCAAGCAGGAATGGGATCAGAGCACAAAACCAGGAAAAGGGCAAGCAGGAATGGGATCAGAGCACAAAATCAGGAAAAGGGCAAGCAGGAATGGGATCAGAGAGCCCAAAGCAGGAAAAGGGGCAAGCAGGAATGGGATCAGAGCACAAGAGCAGGAATGGGATAAGTGTACATAACCAGGAAAAGGGTGAGCAGGAATGGGATCAGAGAAACCAAAGCAGGAAAAGGGTGAGCAGCAGCACTTTTGGCGCTTTGTTTTTTTGTTTAGCTGTTCAAAAAATTCCTTTGGGGGCGAAATTCCCCCAGATTCATTTTGCCAGGGTGGCTCAGGGTGAGCCCCAGCTGAGAGGTGGAGCTGTGCTGATCCCTGCTGGCAGCAAGGCACAATCCTGGGAAAATGCATTTAGGGCCAGCTTGGTCCGTGGGGTGGGGTGGGGCAGGGGCTGTCCCAGGCTTTCCTCTCTGCTGCAGCCCCAAAGGGCAGGGTTTGAGCAGTCAAAAATCCCATTTAAACCCAACTTCCCTGAGGGGGAACTCTGCCCCCAGCACCACTGAACATCCAGGCTGCCCCAACCTTGTTCCCAAAGATTTCTCCACAGCCAGGGCAGCGTTCCTTGGATCAGAATCATTCTCAGGTCTTGGATATTCAGCAGATTTCCTGACCCAATTCCCAGTGCAGGATCTGCTCTCCGTGAGGATATCCAAGTATCCCTCAGCTTTCAGGGCAATTTTAGTGCAATTTCCCTCCTTGGGAGGGCAGGGAGACATCCCAGCTCCCTTTTTCTGAAGGAAAAGGGATCAAGCTGCACCTTCATTCCACAATGAAGTGGCTGCTGAGTTTAACATTTTAAAATCCCCAAATGTTTCTCTTTGCTGTGCCTCATCCCACACCTGTGTTTAGACAACTCTGCTGCTGCTTCCCACACAGCAAATCCTGCTGGGAAAAGTGTTTGCCACAGGATTTGGTTCTCCCTGACTTACCTGATTGTCACCTGACAGGAAAGGGAAGAAATCTAAACCTGTCAAGAGATAAAAAACAAAATTCAGCTTCTCAAAACAGCCCCTCTCCATTTTTTCACCACTTATTTCGAAATAAACCAGCCTAACATCGATGACACTTCCAATTCCCTTTGCTACCAGTGGCACTAACCTCATTATTTTTGTTTTGTAATTAAATGAGTGCCTGGAGAGCTGTGCAGGTGCATTCAGAACTCACCTTGCAGGTCATAAGGCATGGGTGTCATATGGAATGGATGCCTGTAGTCCTGGATGAGTGATGTGTTGATGTAGCTGGTGTCCACAGCAGGAAGGCTTGGGGTTCTTGACACAGGAGAAGCTTGGTGGGGTAAATTTAAAATGCTGGAAGGGGGAAAAAAACTTGTTAAAAAGCATAAAATACACTCTTGTTTATTGCTGTCCCATCAGAGGATGCTTGTTTAATTATTTTCAAATTGGACTTCAATTCAAAACAATTCAAAACACATTCTGAGCTTCCTGGGGGATGTGCAGCCATCCCAAAGCTACATCACACACTCCCCAAGCTTCCTCCTCACAATATTCCAGTAGGAACACCCCTCCAGTCCAGGAGAGCTGGGGTGTAGGAAAGGAAAGCTCAGTCCCAAACAGCAGGAACTGGAAATGCTGCTGGGATCTCCAGAAATGTGTTTTCAACAAGGACAGGACAATCCTGAAGGAATCCTGAGCCCAAAACCCCCCAGGGCCCTGTGGGACCCCCCAGCACTGACACCCCACAAGGGGGTTCCAGCTGGAAAAGGCCTTGAGGGGTTGCAGTGATTCCCACTGTGGAGCAGGAACCTCTTCCCACAGGATCCCTGGCTTCCATCCCAGAATATTTATGCAAACCAGGAGCTATTTCCAGCCTGGCTGCTCAGGTGTGCCCAGGTGCTTGTGGCATCCCCAGTTCCCACAGCCCTGCCCCTCCCTGGCTGCTGCTTCTGCATTCCCCAATGGAAGAAAAACATTCCCAGCTCTGAAAAATCCACACTTCTGTGCCTTTTGCATCATTTTACACTCTTTTTTAAAAATCAACTGAAATATTTCATATTTCAATTTTCATATTTCAATATATCAATTTTCGTATTTCAATATTTCAATTTTGGTATTTCAATATTTCATTTGTGTTGCACACTCAAAGCTGTGATTCTCTGTGCTCCATTTCACAAACACAACTGAAATATTTCATTTGTGTTCCACACTCAAAGCTGTGCTTCCTCTTGCACCAATTCAAGCACAACTGAAATATTTGTATTGCACACTCAAAGCTGTGCTTCCTCTTGCACCATTTCACAAACACAACTGAAATATTTCTGTTGCACACTTGAACCTTTGATTGCCCTTGCACAATTTCAGAAACTGAACTAAAATATTTCATTGTGTTGCACACTCAAATCTTCGATTCCCTGTGCATCATTTCACAAACACAACAGAAATATTTCTGTTGCACACTGAAATCTTTGATTCCCCTTGCCCCAGCCCACAAACACAACAGAAATATTTCTGTTGCACACTGAAATCTTTGATTCCCCTTGCACCATTTCACAAACAGAACTAAAAATATTTCATGGTGCTGCACACTCAAAACTCATTCCCTTGCACAATTTCACAAACACAACAGAAATATTTCTGTTGCACACTCAAATATTTGATTCCCCTTGCCCCAGCCCACAAACACAACTGAAATATTTCTGTTGCACACTCAAATCTTTGATTCCCCTTGCCCCAGCCCACAAACACAACTGAAATATTTCTGTTGCACACTGAAATCTTTGATTCCCCTTGCACCATTTCACAAACAGAACTAAAAATATTTCATGGTGCTGCACACTCAAAACTCATTCCCTTGCACAATTTCACAAACACAACAGAATGATTTCTGTTGCACACTCAAATATTTGATTCCCCTTGCCCCAGCCCACAAACACAACTGAAATATTTCTGTTGCACACTCAAATCTTTGACTCCCTGCACATCATTTCACAAACACAACAGAAATATTTCTGTTGCACACTCAAATCTTTGATGTCCCTTGCCCCAGCCCACAACCACCACCCCAGTGCTGCCCACTTGGAGCTGATCCCAAGCCCAGCCTGGAGCTGGGAGCAGACCCAGAGCTGCCAAAGGAGGCTGGGAGGCACAGGCAGAGTCTGCAGGGCTGCTTTGCTCTGCAGGGCTGCTTTGTCCTGCAGGGCTGCTTTGCTCTGCAGGGCTGCTTTGCTCTGCAGCTCTGAGAGCCCCTCAGGGCTGTGTGCTCACCCCTTGCTGTTCATGGGAGATGCTGGGGAGATGGAGGGACAGCTCCTCTTGGCCGAGGGCTCCTCGTCCTCCTCGTCAGAGGAGCTGTCGATGGTCAGGTCGATCACTTCCACCTTCTTGTTCTTGTTGGATTGTTGGTGAGAGGACACCTGGTGCTCCAAGGAGGAGCTGATGCATCCTGCACAGAACCAACACTCAGCTACAGTCACAGCTCGTTAAAAAAGCTCAAAATTCAAAACAAAAACAATCACAGGATGTTGGTAACTTTAAACACCATCAGACCCAGACAGGTGTGACCCAATTAACTGAATATAAATGATTAAAGCTATAAATGTATGTTTAAAAATGAGCATTGTGGGAGGTGAAGGGACACAGGGGAGTCCAGCATGTCCATCACAGCCCAGCCATGGCTCACCATCCACTCCATTGTAGGATGCTGTCACCTCCTGCACCTCCTTCTTGGACCTCATGGGAGCCCAGGATCCATCCTCCTTGAACTGGATCTCATCACAATCTGTGCAGAACTTCAGGATTTCCATGAACAACCTGTCCATAAAAATGTTTCATATCAGTGCTAAAAAGAACTTCTTTCCCTTTATTAGTCAGTGTAAGTCTGAATTTGTGGCAAAGCTTTTACTGTTCTGCTCTTCTCTCAGCTGCCTCCTTGATAAAAAGGAATCACTGACAAAATTCAAGTATTACCTAAAATAAATATCTGCAAAAATGAAGATTTTTATTGAAAAGCAGTGAGAGGGCAATCCTGCAGAGCCTGTGACACAGAACTCTCTATTTCCCATAACAAAGGAAATCTCTGAACCAGAGCTGATAAAAAAAATCCTCTCCTTACCCGCTTTGACAAAACTTAACTGAGCAAACCCCTCTTAAATCTGAGGATTTAGGGACTTGTGAAACTTCCTAACAAATGCTGAGCATGGGAATCTCAATTTGCAGCCTCTTCTCCCACAGGCACCTCCTAAAATTTTAGGATGCTGGCAGCACATCACTGCCAGTGGGAATTCCAGCTTCTGACCAGGCCCATTCATGTGGTTCTGCAGGGAAGAGCTTGGCTTTAATTAGAGCTTGGCTTTAATTAGCTCCCTCTTTCCCAGACTGGAGCATTTTCCACCAATAATCTTCTCTTTGGGATGCTCCAGTTAGATCAGATCCAACATCTGCACCTGCCAGCAGCAGGAGAAATAAGGGAAATGTGGGGTTTGCATTATTCCTGGTTTTTGGCTCTGCTGTTTCAGGCAGAAACCTCAAGCAGGAGCCCCCAGCTCTTTGATCCAAGGCAGATTTATCCTGGAAATTGGGGCTGCAGAACAGAACAGCCTGAGGGGCACCTCAGGAGCTTTTTGCAAGGCTCCAAAGGGATCCTGAGTGACCTCATCCCTCCCTGGCAAAATAAAACACACATTCCCTGAAAGACTCATCGTTGATGAGGCGGCTGTTTAAAAATTTTGGGGTTTCTTGGGGGTTTTCAGCTTTGCTTTTGGCGTTTTTATGTGGGTGCTTCATCAATTTTTGAGCTTTGTTTTTATATTCAGAGTATTCTCAGAAATCTCTACTTGTTCTCTCCCTTTATATTAAAAAACCCAAAAATTTCTCTCTTAAAGAATTAAAAGGCAAACGCAGAAACCCACACTTGGCCCAGGCCGAGGTGAGATTTATTTTATTATTTTTTAAGTGTTTTGCAAGCAGGCAGAGCCAGGGAATCAATGTGTGTGTCACTTTCTATAGATAGCAGCTCCCCGAGTGTGAAATTGTACACGGAATTGTGCAGGAGCTCACAGGGGTGGCACCATTGATTTGCTCTGCCTGTTATCAACCCTGCCAGATTTGTACAGCTGCTCCATGAAAAGAAAATACAGCATGTGCTGTTTGCACCTAGGAAAGCTCAGGAATTTACTGAGAACTGCTCTCATTATTATCAAGTTGAGTTTGAAGGAGCAGAGTTCTTGCAGAAGGAGCTGCTCAGGAATTCCTGAGGAAATTCAACAGGGAAATTCCACATGGGGAGCTCCAAAAAGGAGGGAAACCAACAAATTAACTCAATTTCAGACAGGAACATCCCGTTTGGGCTCTGATTGCAGCTTCACTCACCCATCGATGATGAGATGCTCATAAGGAGCTTTCTTGTCACACACAGGGCACACCCAGGTGGGTTTTTTCTCGTTCATTTGGATATAGAGAGTGGCATCAAAACACTGCAGGTGGGAGCAGGTCAGGGCCCTGCAGGGGATGGTCAGGCGCATCTTGCCAAGCTGGAAGAGAAAAAAAACAGGATTTTATTACCTTGGGGTTAAATAAACCACCAGGCCTTCCCTGCCTGGAAAGAGACAGGAGTTAGGTTGAGTTTTATTCCACAAAGAACTCTCAGAAATCTGAGTTTTGCACAGTTCACTCCTTCCTGTATGTTCAAAATGGTATAAAAGTGAATAAAAATCATGTTTTGAATTATATTGATCCAGGAAGCTGAAGAATAGATCCAGCCATATTCCTGTAACAAAATGTACCCAGCACCTGTAAGCAGCAGCGTCCTGGATGGACCAAAAATAGAATTGTTATGTATTATTCCATGTATTATATGGACCAAAACCAGAATTATCCTGCATTATCATGAAAGTATAATCAGACTGAAAGGATAGCAGACAGCGAAAGCAATTCCACTTTAATCTGAAATAAAAATCTCCTCACAAAACCCCACCAGTTGCAAAACTCCAAATGTTCCTGCTTGCTATACTATTGTCGTTTTTTCTACTTTCACATTTTGCAGCTGTTTTTCTCTGCTCTGCTTTATTTATTTATATATTTCTGAAATCCTTCTTACCTTTACTATTTCTGTGTCCCCAGAATTTCCTGGGGACACACAATTCCCACAGGAGATGCTCTGGTGCCAGGTGTTTGGCACCTCCTCCCCTCAAATCCATGACCAAGAAGATTATTCCCATCCCCAAATCACATTATTCCCATCCCAAAATCACATTATTCCCATCCCAAAAATGAAATTATTCCCATCCCAAAAATGACATGATTCCCATCCCAAAAATGACATGATTCCCATCCCAAAATCAGCTCCCCCCTGCCCTGTGTGGGGCAGGAATTCTCATCTCCCAAGTGCTGAGGCAATCCCTCATTTGATTTTTGGGCACAGTCCCCCAGCTCAGGAGCATCAGAGGGAAAATCTGGATGCTTCAAAAAGAAAATAAGGGAAGCCAAAGACAGGAAGGATTTAAAACTCCATCTACTGGGAGGAAAAAAGATTAAAAACCAGGAAGATTTTTATCAATCCAAGCCCAACCTGCACTCTCAGAGGATCCAGTGACACATTTAAATGTATGCTTACATATATTTTGAGTAACATTTCCAAGTTAATGGAATATTCATTTTTCCAGGGGAATTTCAGGAGCTTTTCAGCACAAAGATAGAGAATTTCATCTGCTCTCTGTCCCCACCAAAGTTACACCAGGTAAACACGAGGTAATTTCCACCAGAATCACTTTTGAAGGAATAAAAATCAACTTACTGGACAAAGCAGAGACACTCTTAGGCTGGTTGTTGCTATTTCACTGTCTGGATCAGCAGTTAGTTTCTCTTTAACTGGTATTTGAAAGAAGAAAAGGTTTATTTTAGGTTAATTCAAACATGAATTGGATGATAAAGAAATAAAATATGACTGAAATGGTGTGGTAAGCTTTGAATTCAAAACCCCTAAAAATGTGTTTATCCAGAAATGTCTTAACTCCTTTGCATGCAACTTTGTACCTGACCATTATTTAATATTTAACAGCACATTAATTTCATTTCTAACTCCAAGCTGAAGTTGGTAAATTTGTTAACAACTCTCACATGGACAGGCACCACTATAAACCCTCCTCAAATCCTCATCAGGTGATTTCAAACTGAAAAGCAAATTGAGCAACAGGCAGCCAGCAGTACCCTGAAAAAAATCTGAGATTTAAATAAACTGCAGTGAAATATCGAAGTCTTTCATTCCTGGAGTTTTTCATCCTCTATTTTTATTTACAAGGGCTGTTTCATGAGCAGTCATTGGCAAAATGAACAAATCAAACTCATTTTATTCCTGCTCCAAGAACTGGATCTACACCTTCATCCCCACCTTACAGAGCAGCAGCCACCTGGAACTTTGTAGATTTTTGTGCATTTTGTGCATAAATCTGTAGATTTTTGTGCATAAATCTGTAGATTTTTGTGCATTTTGTGCACAAATCCACAGAAGTTTGTGCATTTTGTGCACAAATCTGTAGATTTTTGTGCATTTTGTGCACAAATCCGTAGATTTTTGTGTATTTTGTGCACAAATCATCAAACTGCATTAGGACAAATTAATGCCCAGCATTATTTTTTACTGCTGCACTCATTTCTTCCCCTCTGGAGAAGGTGCAACACCTGATGTGAGCATTAATTAAGGAGTAATTCTATATGGATCAGGTGTTGGGATTTTCCCTTCTCCATGAAAACCAAACCTGCAGCAGTTTTCACCAGCATTTTTCTGACACAAACTTCCACAAGCTTGTCAGGGGAAACAAAAAGGCAGCAAATTCAGTGCTGGGCTCTGTCTCTGGGCTCCCCCCACAATTTTGGGAACACAAAATGCTCAGTGGAGCTGCTCCTGCCCAGGCCCAGGGTAAGGCCTTCAGCCCTCAATGCCCACTTCCCTGTAAATCACATTTGTGGCCATTTTTTGCACTATTTTTTACTGCTCTACTAGTTTTTTTTTCCCTCTGTAGAAGGTAAAACAGCTGATGTGAGCATTAATTAAAGAGTAACACCACTATCGGGGCTGGCATTTTCCTCTCTCCCTGAAAACCAACCCCACAGCAGCTTTTGCTGGTTTTATGCCACAAATTTCCACCAATTTGTTGTCAGAGGAAACAAAAAGGCAGCAAATTCACTCTGGAGTGAGAAGGGGCTCTGTGCTGGGCTCTGTCTCTGGACTCACCCCACAATTTTGGGAACACAAAATGCTCGGTGGAGCTGCTCCTGCCCAGGCCCAGGGTAAGGCCTTCAGCCCTCAATGCCCACTTCCATTTTGTGGCATTTTTTGCACTATTTTTTACTGCTGTACTACTTTTTTTTCCCTCTGTAGAAGGCAAAACAGCTGATGTGAGCATTAATTAAAGAGTAACACCACTATCAGGAGCTGGCATTTTCCTGTCTCCCTGAAAACCAACCCCACAGTACTTTGTGCTGTTTTTATGCCACAAACTTCCACCAATTTCTTCTCCTGAGGTACTGAATGCCCACTTGACTGCAGAACACAGTTGTGCCATTCTGCACAAACAAAGCCAGGATGGCTGAGCTGAAAGAGATTCTCTTGCATTTTTCCCCTCACAGTGTCAACAGGGTTCCTGGCCTGGCTCCTAGTGCAAACAAAGGCTCTGAGTCTTTGAATTGCAGCTGAGCACAAAGAACACCACTATCACATTCCCAGAGCCCAGAGGGCTGTAGGAAGTCCAAAGCTTGGTTAGCACAGTCCTAATTCCAAATCTCCCCTCACAAAAGTGGTTTTTTTTTGGTTTTTTTTTCCTTTTTACAAAAGCCCAGCAGACACATACTCAGTGCTCTGGAGTGATCCGGGTTCCGGATTCCCTTGGCCCGCAACCGCTGCAGGAGCACCGTGGAGGAGAGCTGCTTCACCAGGTACACTGCCATGGAATAGTTCTGGAAAAGAATATCAAAACATCAGGGAAAACCCCCAAAACAACCCCAAAACCATCAGGGAAAATCCTGTCTGCAGCATGTAACAGTCTGTTATAGGATTGCTGGGGAACCATGGAGGAGAGCTGCTTCACCAGGTACACTGCCATGGAATAGTTCTGGAAAAGAATATCAAAACATCAGGGAAAACCCCAAAAACATCAGAGAAAACCCCCAAAACATCAGGAAAAACCCCAAAACCATCAGGGAAAATCCTGTCTGCAGCACATAACAGTTTGTTATAGGATTGCTGGGGAAGCATGGAGGAGAGCTGCTTCACCAGGTACACTGCCATGGAATAGTTCTGGAAAAGAATATCAAAACATCAGGGAAAACCCCAAAAACAACCCCAAAACCATCAGGGAAAATCCTGTCTGCATCACATAACAGTTTGTTATAGGATTGCTGGGGAACCATGGAGGAGAGCTGCTTCACCAGGTACACTGCCATTGAATAGTTCTGGGAAAAAATATCAAAAACATGAGGGAAAACCTCAAAAACATCACAGAAAACACCAAAAACATCAGAGAAAACTCCATCTGCAGCATGTAACGGTTTGTTATGGGATTGCAGGGCACCGTGGAGGAGAGATGCTTTACCAGGTACACTGCCATGGAATAGTTCTGGAAAAAATATCAAAAACATCAGGGAAAACCCCAAAAACATCAGAGAAAACCCCAAAAACATCAGGGGAAACACCAAAAACATCAGAGAAAACATCAAAACCACCAGGGAACACCCTGTCTGCAGCATGTAACAGTTTGTTATGGGATTGCTGGGCACCATGGAGGAGAGCTGCTTCAATTTTATGTTGATAATATTCAGTACTACACTTGTGCCAGTACACTGAATTTTATATTGATAATATTCAGCACTGCACGTGTGTCAGGATATTTAATTTTACATGGATAATGTTCAGCACTGCATTGGTGTCAGTGCATTTAAGGAAAGCTGTCAGGTCAAATATGATCAGATTTTTTTTTTTTTTCCTTTTTAATTAAAGCCTATTTTGTTTTCAGAATAGGAAAATGAGCAGCAATGCTTCTTCACAAGATGCATCTCCTGCAGTATCTGGAAGCACTGGAAGCATCTTTTTCTTCTCCTCCTGCACTCAATTGTCTCTGAAACGTGAATTTCAGCACCAAAGCAGCTCAGAGGCAGAACCCAACTCTGGCAAGTGCCACAGCTCAGGTGAACCTTCCCTCATGGAATTAATTCTTCCTGCCATGGACTTCAAATTCCTGGGATTTCTGATGCTCTTTTTTCTTATAATCTCAAAAAAAAATCAGGTTTCTGAAAATCTGACTCAGCAGCAACACCTCTCAACTCCAAGAATGGAAAGGACCAGTTCTCACATTAGGGTACATCTATTTTTTTTTTTTTTTATTTGAACATTGGCTAAACCTGGAGCTGCATTGATACAATTTAAATTGAAAAATAAAAGGCTTCCCTCAGCAACTGCCACATGTTTCCACTTTAAAAAAAATCCATGTAATTGTGACAGCCCCCATCCTTTATTTAGGATCTGAAGGCAGGATCTCGGTGATATATCTCACCACAAAATCACACCAATTGGAGCAGCATCAGAAACACCACATTTTAAATATTTTATTCTCACAATGAACGCTTCTCAACGTCGTTAAAAACCACTACTGCCTTAACTTGTTTGTTTAATGCCTCAATTAGGAGAGGAGTTAGAAAAATGCTAATTAACGTTGTGAAATTATTTACCGACAGCTTGAATCTACAAAGGCAGGAACTTGCCCCAGGCATCTTGCACAGAAGAAACAGATTGTGTAAAACCCTCGGTGAGGACCCAGCAAAGGTAGGGAGCACAGCTGGGACAAGAACTGCCTCTTGAGGGAAGGGGGAAAAGGAACTTGGATTTTGTGCTACACAGGCACAGCCAAATAGAAAATAATTCTTCACATTTCACTGTCAAAGTCTGAAAGAGTCAAATTAAAAAAGGTTGTGTCTTAGTATCTATTTAGGAAGGGTTGTGTCTGAAAGAATCTGTTGAGGAAGGGTTGTTTTTTATAGAATTCCAGGATGGTTTGGATTGGAAAGGATCTTAAATTATCCCATTCCACCCCTGCCATGGGCAGGGACACTTTCCCCTGTCCCAGGCTGCTCCAACCCTGTCCTACAATTCTGGATCTAATGCTTATTTATGCCAGAAGTTACCCAAAATGCTCTTTATAAATAATTAATCTGAGAACCAGGTTTCACAGATTAATCTGCTCTGAGGGATTCACACTTCAGGATTTAGGGACAAGAAGTGCCCCAGTTCCCAAGGGACTGACTCAAACCTGGGGCACTTCTTGTCCCTAAATCCTGAAGTGTGAATCCCCCAGAGCAGCACCTGGGACCTGCACTTCAGCATGCAAACCCAAGCAGGCTGATTTGGAACTGCTTCTTTCTGACACCTGCAGCTCTCATTAGGTAAAAGAGGATTTTTTGGACCAGAATGACTCAGCCATCCTTGATGTCACCATGTGAATGGAGATTGTTTTCTGCTCCACAAGAAATCCACCACGAAATCCCACCCTGGTGTTTCAGAGCTGCCCATTGTCCCTGACTGGAGTGTAAGCATTTTTCCACGCCGGGCTTTGCACGCTGACAAATTCTTGGCCAAAGTTTCACCTCAGGACAATTCTGGGCACTCCTAAAAACAGGCTGGGGGCAGTGGCAGCAGCACACGGTGCCTCTGGAATGCCCACCCAGCAGCTTTGGTGCCAGCACTGAAAGCAGCTCAGTAATTCATGGCTGGTTGACCGAAGTCACTTTTTGCAGCATGTTCCAGATTTCATCAGCCCGCTGGAACATCAGCGATTTTCTGACACCGGGTGTAACCTTCTCCCCACAGACACAAAAAAAGGATAAAAACGTGAGGTTTTAAATGGGAAGGATGAGGAGAGCAGCTAGGAGAAATGTAAAAAATGGCATGTAAAATGGAAATGTAATAACAGAATCAGGTGTGCTGTGCTGTGTGCACACTCACAGCCCTGAAGGGCCACTCTGGGTCCATGGCACCCGCAAGTCCCTGCAGTCAGCAAGAGCTTCAAAGTCTGAAGCTTGGCCAAATCAACAAACAAAAGGCTCAGAGGATGATCTCTTGATCTGGGCCCTCCCTGAGTGACAAAGATGAGGAGGGAGAGATCCCACCCTGAAGGTGAGGGGGGATCTGAGGGAGCACAGAATTCCAGCTGGACCAGGGCATCCGGAATTGGAATTCCAGCTGAACCAGGGCATCCCCAGCAGGGCTTTTCTGCCCAGGATGATCCCCAGAGCAGCCAGGAGAGACCCCAGGGCACTCACTCTGCCAATCTCTGCAGTCCAGGACACGACGATGGTGTTGGGGACCGTGGTGGACAGGCGGACGAGTGAGGTAATGTTGATTGGTCGGCTGGGGCGCTTTGGTTCCACACCGTTTTTGGTTGGTGGCAGGTAGCCCTAAAAAACAAAAGTTCGGCTCTCAGAAGAAAGAATCCCACCGTGCTTTTGCCTCCTGGCCCTCCCAACACACCCAGATCAAACTCTGTGTTTAATTCCAAGAGAGAGGGATCAGACAATAAAATATTGAGCATTTTAGAAGTTCTTTCTCCTGATGGAAATCCAAAATCCTAACCCTGCCTACAGAATATTGAAGGGAACTTTGCCACCTCTCCTGTCTCAGCAAAACCAAACAAAAAAAACCCAAACTTTGGACCGGAATTTCTAAAATTCAATCCTTTTTTTCTCTGCTCGTGTTAGTATTATTAAATACACAATCTTGAAAAGGGGTTTTTAACTTCCATATGAACTTGTGGCTCTACTGGCTAGAACAAATTACTTGATCTTTTCTATTCATTCCAATGCTCCAGAACATGGAAACAAAGATTGGGATAAATTTTCAGGCAGGTAATTCCTAATAATGCATCCCAAAATGAGTATTAAAAGGAGATTTTACTTACTGGAAGGCTGCATGGTTTCCCATTGACTTTCACACACAGATTGGGTGGGAAGTGATCTTCTTGTGGACAACTGGTTTCTGATAAACAAAACCTAAAAGCAAAGAGCTGCCATCATCTTTCACTTTTACAGTGATTTACAGATCATCTCTCCCTAGAAGGAATTGTTTCTCCACTGAGCCATGAAATCATGACAGATCTTGCTAAACACAGCCCTCAAATGATGTCACTAAGCAGGAAAACCCCCCAAAATTACAGTGCTGGAGGTTCCTCCTCAGATTCCTTAAATTCCTCAGCCCAATTTCTCCTCTGCCTCTTCTCCAGCCCGACCTCTCCACACAGGACCAAGGTGCCACAAATGACATTTCCCCCACCCCAGCTGCAGTTCCAGGCGGTTTCTGCTGTTGGATTTCCTTTTTCCCCAGCTCACGGAGGTGTTTTTGCTGCTGACCTCCAGCAGGACAAACCCTTCCTGCTGCCAGCAGGACAATCAGCATTCCAAGGAGCAGCCAAACCCCTCAGCTCCCCTGGATTCCTTCCAGGACCTGCCCCACCCCTGCCCATGCAGGATCCCAAGAGGGGCTGGCTGATTTCCCTCATCCCCTCCTCACCCCCTTGGTCCATCCCACCCCACCAGGCTGAGACAAAGGATTTAATCTATTTTTGATGAATTTAAAACCCCCAAATTCACCAGGCTGGTGATTCCCAAAGTGCCTAAAGAAGGAGATGTAGGGATGCCCTGGAATCCATCCCTGCTAAGAAAAAATCCCACTCATTGATTTTCCAGCCCCAGGCCATGGAATGACCAAGGTGGAGTTACTGGAAGGATTCCCTGACAAGAAAATCAACCAGGATGAGGGAAATCAGCTCTTTTCCATCCAGGAATTCCCAACCTGGATGAAAAATCCTAAAAACCAACAGGCAACAAAATCCCTACCTTAGCTGGACCTGTACTGTGAAGTCACATTTGGTCCCAGAAATATCCCTGGAAACAAGAGGAAAAAGGGATTAAAATATCCTGCTTTTCACAAGATTCCTCAGCATTGCAATACAGATTCCTCAGGAGTTTGCTGGAAGTTCAATTTATGGAAAACACTTCATTTTGACACAAAGAATGGAAAATTCACACTTTCAGGTATGATGCACAGCAGACTTTGCTGCTCCTGCTCAAACCACCACTCTCAAGAGAGGTTAAAAGGAAGAGGTTTTATTTTTTGAGGTAAATAAATAAATTTGTGTCTGACCTCTTATTTTTGTGGGGGTTTTTGTTTGAGTTTTTTTTGTTGGGTTTTTTTTTGGGGGGTTGTTTGATTTTCTTTGTTTGCTGGATTTTTTTGCTGGTTTTTGTGGGGTTTTGGTTTGGTTTGATTTTTTGTTTGTTTTTTTTTTTTTTTTTTTTTTTTTTGAGGGGGGTGTGGTTTCCTGGGGTTGTTTTTGTGGGTTTTTTGATTTTTTAAATGATATAATATATATATAATATAGGTAATTATATATATGTAGAGGTATTATATATATAATACAGGTGTATTAGAAAGAAAATTCTGATGGGTCCCCACAAAGTCACAAGTTTATAAGGAATTAACAGAGAAACTGATGGCAAGGAAGGGCTGCAGGAAGCAGAATTGTGGATTCGCAGGGAACTCAACACCAGAGAAACCCACCCAAAACTCACTGGTGGGGTCGAATTCTCTCCTCCCCACAGAACAACACTCACAAATCCCCCAGAGGAGTTTTCCCCTGTGCTTCCCAAGCAGGGCTATGGGAACCTGGGTGGATTTGGGGTGAGTTATTGTCAGAATCTGAGGTATTGATGATTCTGAGGTTGTAAAAGTCTCTGTATTTCTGCCCCGCTGCCAAAGCAGAAGCCATAATTGGTCTGTGCTGGTTTCAAGGTTGTTTATTCTGTTTATCTCTAACATGTTCTGCTGCCCTGCCGCAGCTCTGTCCTGCAGGGCAGCGTGTGGGGCTCTGCCCTCAGTGGGATGGAACAAACATTAAATACCACAAACTACCTGTGCTGGATTTACAATAACGTGCCAATATCTGTCACCTACGTTGGACAGTGTGTCCCCAGCCTGAACCAACAGAAAAATGCCAACACCACAGTGAAACATGGAGGGCATGAAGAAGGAGGAAAAGGACAAGGCACACCCAATTTCCTCCATCTTGTCCCCTTTGGACCCCTCATCTAGAAACCTAAAATTTTACTTTTGCACCCGTGCCACACTTAATTATTACTGATATCAAACACTCAGAGCTGGTAATTCATCCTGTAGGATTGAAAACTCTTTTCCATGGACAGAGATCACAGCCAGTGTCTCTGGGGGCTCTGTCCAGGGGGGTTCTGACCCCTGCCAGGGTCCCAGGGCAGCCAAGGGAGTTATTTGGATGTCAGGGAGTGATTTGGGTTTCAGGGCTGCTGAGCCCACTCACATGGAGCTGCTGATCTGCTGCACTTGCTGCGGCGTCAGCGCGAAGGCGAAGCAGGTTTCCCGAAACCTCTGGCTGTTATCTGAGGCTGCAAGAGAGCAGAAACATCAAAAAGCAGCCAGGACAATCAGGAAATAATTCAATCAAGTCAGAACACACGTTTTTGGAAACTCCAGCAGCATCAGACACATCTGGCTCTGAAGAGTTTTTGAGGAAGTTGCCACTGGAAGCCTCCTGTAAATAAAAATACAATGAACAACATTTATATGCCTGTAAAATGTACATTAAAATAGGGATGGAGGTAACAGCAGAGCTGAGGCAAATTGAGGCTTTTATCGCTGTAATTTCACGTCAAATTGCTCTGATATGAAATAAAAATACATGTGAGGATTCTCATCAGTCACTTTTTTATTTCCCTCCGTGCACCAGATCAGGCTGGGCCTGTCAAAGTTCAGAGAGGGGCTGAACACAACACGTGGCACATCTCACATTTCACTCTGAGGTTTTATGGACTCCAATGCACCAAATACATCCAGAACAAGCCCAGAACTCGTGAGACCTGCAGCTATAAAATCTGATTTTAAAGTCTTCCCACTCTGTGCCACGGCGCTCCAGAACCAAACAGTGCTCAAGAGGAAAATGCTCTTTTTATGCACTATTTTAGGGATATTTAACATTAATTTAAATTAATGTTAAATATCCCTAAAATAGTGGTTTTAGCTGAAACACAGCCTTTCACAAGGCCACTGCTGCAATGGAAAGGGTTTTTTAAATAATAAATTGAAAGAAAGCATCATCTCCCAAGAGAATGATTCCACACACTCACCAACACACATTGAATGTAAGTTGCACTTCAATCTCATTATTCGTCATAATTTTGTAAGTTCTGAATAAATTTGTAAGCTCTGAATAAATATGATACAATATAAATATTCTGAATAAATAAATATAATTCTCTGTGCACCAAACACTGGATAAATATCCCATTTTTTGCTTTACTATAGTGCATTCCTGACTCATCCCTGAGTGACAGCTGAGTGAATATTTCAGGGTGAGAATTGAGATTTTGTTCCAAGCAGCGTGTGGTGGGCTGGAACCAACAACAGCAAAGACACTGAGTGTAAATATTACAGCAGGAGCCTCCCAAAATTCCATTTTTTGTCTTTCCTGCATCACACTGCTCCAAAATCCCTCATTTATCCCATTATTTGCTGTTGTGCACGAGCAGGAACAGGGACACGGAGCTGGTGTTTGGAACCTTTGAGAAAGAATGAAGTTTTATAAATATCTCAGATTTCGAAATGCATACGTTTCCTCCCTGCCAGCACAATGTCTGCAGGAAACAGACACAATGTACACAATTAACAATGAAAATCTGCTTCCACATTGGCTCTTCCACAGAATTTGACACCTATTTTTAGCTATAAATGGCAGGATCACAATTACAAACTCTAATTAACAAAAGCTGAATTAGCAAAGCTCACGCAGAGAAATGAGGGAATTCCAGTTATTATTTCCTGCTTTTCCATGGGTTTTTCTGCTGGGTTGATTTTTCTCCCAGGTATTATTCGCTTTAGCCTGGAAATTGTCAATTTTGGCTTTATTAGAAAAGTTCTGGAAGGTTTTTGGGAACCTTTGGTGTGAACTCCAGCACTTCATTAATTAAAAACTGCTGACTACTTAACTAAAGCCACCTTCATTTAAAGCTCAATTATCCAGAGAAGCCAACCAGCAGCTACCAAAATTCCTTGGATTTCCCAAGCTTCTCCCCTGCCCATCTTTTTTTTCCAGCAGCTCCAATTTAGGGAATCCAGCAGGGAAATGGGCAAACAGGAGGAACTGGAATTGTGTGCAGCAGGAAAACTGTGGCTCTGAAATTCAATCCTTTTCCCTCTGCTCCTGTTGATAACAGATTTATTTTTACTAAATGATATGAAAAGTGGGGTTTGAGCTTCCATATTCATGGAATCACTGAGTTATCACAGCTGGAAAAGACCTCAAAGCTCACCAGGTTCAATTCCTGATGAACCACCTTGGCAATTAAATCAAAATCTGATTTTTGAGCCCTTCCAGCGATGGTGATTCCACACTTCCTTGGGAAAGCTGCTTCAACACTTCACCACTCTCCCAGGAAAGAAATATTTCCTAACATCCAACTGTTGTATTGGTCAGATTACAGAATTTATACATTTATTTGGGAGAAAATGAGGAAGGACAGCCCTGAGTGCTGCCTCGGGAGCTTTCCCTCCTCCAGCTCTCCTCAGGAGCCACACCAGACAGAAAACAGCCTCTGCTTGACCAAAAAATAAATTCAAAAAGGCCTCTGACAGTTCCTCTGGAGATTTGGGGTTTTTTTGTGTTTTCAGTGGTTTTTGTGCAGTTAATGCTGCAGCCCCAAGGAGCAGACTTGGAAAGGGACTGAGTCAAGGGGGATGGGTTTCAATGGCCAGGGGTGGGGTTAGGTGGGATTTGGGAAGGAATTCCTCCCTGGCACGGTGGGGAGGGGCTGGGATGGAATTCCAGAGAAGTTCCCTGGATCCCCAGAACGTCCAAGACAAGGCTTGGAACACCCTGGGATAGTGGGAGGTGTGGGGATGGGATGGGATCCATGGGATGGGATCCATGGGATGGGATCCATGGGATGGGGATGGGATCCCTGAGATGGAGATGGGATCCATGGGATGGGAATGGGATGGGATGGGATGGGATCCATGGGATGGGATCCCTGGGATTGAGATGGGGATGGCATCCATGGGATGGGATGGGATCCATGGGATGGGATCCATGGGATAGGGTGGGATCCATGGGATGGGATCCATGGGATCCATGGGATGGGATGGGATCCATGGGATGGGATCCATGGGATAGGGTGGGATCCCTGGGATGGGATCCATGGGGTGGAAAGGGAGATGGGGATAGAGATGGGATCCATGGGATGGGGATGGGATCCATGGGATGGAGATGGGGATGGGATGAATACATGGAATGAGATCCATGGGATGAGGGTGGGAATGGGATGCCTGGGATGGGATGGAATGGGATCCCTGGGATGGGATACCTGTGATGAAGATGGGGATGGGATCCATGGGATGGGATGGGATCCATGGGATGGGATCCATGGGATGGGATCCATGGGATGGGATCCATGGGATAAGGGTGGGAATGGGATCCCTGGCATGGGATGGGATGGGATCCACAGGATGGGATGGGATCCATAGGATGGATGGGATCCCTGGGATGGGATGGGATCCATGGGATGGGATGGGATCCCTGGGATCTCAGCTCCTTGCCAACCCAACCCCAAAATATTTCCAAACTCCCGACAGTTGGAGCAGAGCGGGCACAGGGAGGCAGGCAAGGCAAGGAAGCCACAGCTGAGCTCTGCTCAGGCTCCTCAGCTCCCCCAGACACAGCTCTGCCCCTGTCCCCTAAAAAAGGGACAAAATCTGATTTTTCTTGGTGGTTTTCTCCAAGCTGCTGCCCTATCATCTCTGCCCTTGCAGACCTGCTTACCCTACAGAGGATGTGTGAAGATCCCATCAAACCACACCAAACTGAGCGCAGCTCTTCCCCTAAAAACCAAACTCTGCCCTTAGCTCTGGCTCCTGCTCCTCTGCTCCCAAAGATCTCAGATTCTGCAGGGCAGCAACACTGGGAATTTGGAATTTCAGAGGGCAGAAAAGACGACAGATTTCTGTTAATTCATCTGGTGTATCTGCCGTGTTTAAAACACCAAACAGATCCTGGCACGTCAAGCACATATAATTTACTTTTAGAAGTTCAGGAAGATGATTAAAACCAGAAAAATATTACATTTTAGACAATAAAATCATTCTGATGGCTACGAACGCAACTGTGCCCTGCAAACAACGATTATTATTTAACAAAAGAAAGGTAAAAATAGATCTGCAATTGAAAACCAAGAGGATGGAAATAGAATTTATAATCCAATAAAGCTGGAATCAGGCCAGGACAACAGAGTTAATATGGACATTCTTCAGAAAGATGCCAGGAATGTTTCTGGGGGGTTGGGTTTGTTGTTTCTTTTCCAGAACTATGGTTTATTAAATATTAAAATATTTTCTTTTGCACTGTGAATGCAACAGAGCTTGAAAGAGTCAAAATTACTAAAAAGCCACAGAGTTTCTTCTCCCAAACTTTTCTTTTCCTAATTTCATCACCAGCATTTCCTGAATTATTCCAGTCTTACCTCACTCCAGGAATGATCCACGATGAACTGAGGGACAAAATTACGCCTTGCTGGTTGTGGATTTTCTTAAAACACTTCACTGAGGTAAAAAGTTTTCCAAATTTGAGGGAAAACTGTTTTAATATATGGTATTCACATGGCCAAAACACTTAAAATTGTATAGGAATGGAAGAATATAAATATAAATATAATTATAAATATAATTATAAATATAAATATAAATATAATTATAAATATAAATATAAATATAATTATAAATATAATTATAAATATAATTATAAATATAAATATAAATATAAATATAAATATAAATATAATTATAACTATAACTATAAATATAAATATAAATATAAATATAAATATAAATATAAATATAAATATAAATATAAATGTAAATATACTAGGTGTATCCACAGATCACCTGTTTAATAAATAAAAATGATACAGAAACGCCATTTTCTACTAATTCTGCTCTTTATTTTGGAAAACCCCTCCAGCACCAGTGTGAAGAAAAGAACCCAGCTAGAGTGGCTGCATTTTCTACTGCTCTAAAAATATTCTGTTCCACCTCACCAGTACCCAGGGCTAAAAATAGCCACACAATCTTTCTGCAGTAAAATACCTCTTGCTGTCTTGAGAAAAAGCCACTCTCTGAATTTCCACTCAGGCACCTTCAAACCCGTTGGGAATTTTTTGGGATCAGGGAGATGAGGTGGTGGCGCTTCCTAAACCCCAATAAACTGAGGCTCACCCCCCCATCAGCATCACCAATTCTTAAATACAAAGGGAATGTATTAAAGAAAGGCTTGGACTAAAATTAAACTTGCACTTTACACAAGAATTATTGAAGGTATCATGAAATGGGCCCTTTCCCAACGATTCCAAATAATTGTGTTTATTTCCAGAGGCAAAAAGAGCTGTAAGGAAGAGGATGAGGAGCAGAGGAAATTTTTGCTGCGTTGCTGTAAGATAAATAAGAGATGCCCAATTGGTAATTCACTAACTAATGGCCTGGATTAGCTAAATTTGTCCAAATATTAACCAGAAATGTGGCAGAGCTGCCTGGGACTTCCTCAGGAGGGGCAGCTCTGCTCCCCTGGCCAGGGACAGCAGGGTCTGGCTTTGGGGTGGGAATCAGGAACTGGGCTGGCTCCCCAGGGAATGGGACATTCCCAACAGCTCTGGGAATATTTGGGTAATGCTCTCAGGGATGCACAGGGGGTGCCTGGACTGGAGAATCCTCCCCAGCTCAGGGCATTCCCCAGTTCTTGTTTTCCCTCCCCACACGGGTCAGGTGCTTCATTTTGCCTTTCCTTTA
This sequence comes from Taeniopygia guttata, assembly GCF_048771995.1. Lineage (NCBI taxonomy): Eukaryota > Metazoa > Chordata > Aves > Passeriformes > Estrildidae > Taeniopygia > Taeniopygia guttata. The sequence continues at coordinate 19,718,634 of NC_133035.1, read as the reverse complement.
AACACCAGAAGGCATCACTACTGATTTATATCCACTCCTCTAGCAAACACCACTGCTGCAAACTTCATCCCCACTCCCCAAAACTGAGCACAGCAAACACCTGAGCTTCGAAAATGTGAGAATTCAGAGAGGTTTAACTGCAAAGGCTGCTGCAGGGCAGGGAATCCAGGGAATCCAGGGAATCCAGGGAATCTGGGACAGCCCAGGGGGCTCATCTTGATGCCTTGTGCAAGCTGAGCTGGAGCAGAGGCTGGACAGAGTTACAGAATAAATCAGGGATTTATTCAAGGATCTCCTCCATGGATCCACCTTGGGCAGCACCAGAGCCCAGCCAGGGCTGCCCCAAATGAACCAAAATGGCCCCAAAATGCACGAGCGCTCCCGGGGGCTCTCCCTGGGATCAGTTCTGCTCCATTGGCACCTTGGAGTTCATTGTCCCATTCCAGCTTTAGCCCAGGCAGTCCCATCCTGCTTGTTTTTCTCTCTCCAGCCCACGGTGTTTGTGCTCCTGGGCTGAGATTTGGATCATTGTCCTTGGTGCCCAGCTGGAGCAGGAATTGTTTTGTGTCTCTGCTCTGTGCAGAGAGCTCAGCATCCCCTGATATGGAGCCCAGACCCACACACTAAAGCACCACAGAATGTGAAAAATAAAAAATCCAAACCTGAGGGATCCATCTCAGGATGCACTCTGAGGCCTTTAAGGCCACCCCAAATTCTGGAGTTCTCTGGTAACCGAGTGTTTATTTACACATCAGCATTTCCTGCCTCTCACCACAACCCCTGAGCCCCAGGCTCGGCCATCTCCTGCAGCCAGCAGCACTTGCAGCCCACACCCACCATTCCCTGCATTTCCTGCTGCATTAAATGCAGCTGGAGCGAGCAGGATGGGGCTGGGAGCAGATCCCCTCCCTGGAAAAGCCTCTCAGTCATCACTAAATCCATCCCAGCCCATGCCAAAGCAGGGCTCTGCACCCCAAAATCCAGCACCTGACATCCCTCTTTGTGGTTTTCTCTAATCTTGAGATTTGGGGTTTTTTTTGTGTTTTCGGTGTCTTTTGTGCAGTTAATGCTGCAGCCTCAACAAGGAGAGTTGGAAAGGGACTGAGTCAAGGGTTTAAATGGCCAGGAAGTGGGGTTACATGGGATTTGGGAAGGAATTCCATGCCCTACACAAGCTCTGGGGTTCAGGAGATGTGAGCTCCAGAGCCAAGAGAAATCCCAAATTCCCAGTGCTTTTTGTCCCACCCTGGCCATTCTGCTTCATTCCATGAGCACAATGGATGCTGCTGCCTCCTTGACCTCTCCAAACACTTCAAAGCCACTTGAGGGGATGAATTTTGGTAAACACCCAAATCCTTCTTCCCCTGCTGAGCCCTTCTGCCACCTCCCAGGTGCCCACAAACCCCCTGAGAGAGGGGAAGTGCCAGGGCCACATTCTGCACCTTGGAGCAGGTGAAAAACTGAACCCTGGCTCTGGTCAGCTGCTGCATTCATCTCTTCAAACCAATTTCAGATTCTGTCCAACTCACAGTTAATCCTCAGGAGGAACAGGCAGAGCCACCCTGGGGCTGGGAAAGGAAGGGAGGAAAGAGATGTGAAGGAGCTTATTTGAAATTGTGCCTAAAGATATACATGAAAATAGCCTGGAAATACTCCAAGGGCTACAATTAATCCATAAATATTATGGATTTTATAACTCTTTCTGATATGTTGTACAAACAGAACACAGAAGAGATCAGCTGGAAATTATGTGCAATTGGACAGACATTTATGTGATTATTCTTTAAATCGTTCCTGAAGACCTGCAGGAAGATCAGGGGACACTTCCATGGCCAAACTCTTCACTCTCCCAACCACCTCTGTGGATAGATCCCAGCTCTCCTCTCCTGCATCCCTGGATCTCACCTGACCCATCATTTTTCCAGAGGCAAGGAACATCACAGGATCCTCCTTACTCAAATTCAGCCCCTTGATTCCTTCAGACACCTGAACTACATCCCACAACTGCAGTGCTGCTTTCAAGGGCTTTGATATTTTAACTTTTACTCCTAAAAGCACCGAGTCAGCCACTTCAAAGGAGCAGCACAGAGGCAGCACTGCCACGTCCCTGGCTCTGGAGAAGTTTTCCTCTCAATGAGCAAAGTTTTTTCCTCAGGCACAAGATGGGATTGTTGGGCCTGGGAGATGGGTTTTGTCCCTTGCTTGTCCTAACTCAGGATATTTTAGATTCTCTGGAAGCCAAGTGGTTTCTTGCTGTGTCTGGAAACGTCCATGTCCTCTCAGGGCCTGGAACATCGGGACATCCATGGCCTGACAGGACCTGGAACCTTGGGACATCCATCTCCTGGAATCTTGGGACATCCATGGCCTGACAGGACCTGGAACCTTGGGACATCCATTTCCTAGAATCTTGGGACATCCATGGCCTGGAATTCTGGGACATCCATGTCCTGTCAGAGCCTGGAACCTTGGGACGTCCATGTCCTGTGAGGTCCTGGAATCCTGGGACATCCCTGTCCTGTCAGGACCTGGAATCCTGGGACATCCATGGCTTGGAACCTCAGCACATCCATGCCCTGTCATGTCCTGGAATCTTGCTCACAGATATCCTGACAGGGCCTGGAATCTTTATCAGGGATTGGAATCTTGTTCATCCATGGCCTGGAACCTTGGGACATCCATGGCCTGTCAGGACCTGGAATCCCAAGACATCCATGTCCTGGAATCCTGGGATATCCATGGCCTGTCAGGACCTGGAATCCCAGGACATCCATGTCCTGGAATCCTGGGACATCAATGGCCTGTCAGGACCTGGAATCCTGAGACATCCATGTCCTGGAATCCTGGGATATCCATGGCCTGGAACCTCAGGACATCCATGGCCTGGAACCTCAGTGACCTCAGCTCCAAGCATGAGGAGATTCAGCAATGAGCTGAAGAAAACCTGAATAAATCAGGTTTTTTTAGGAGTTACCCAGTTGCTTAAAGCCCTCTCAAAAGAAACTCTTGACTGTGGAAAGCCCAAGCTGAGGCCCAGCACATGGAAATCCAAATAAAGAGCCCCAAATGTGCTGTAATTCCAGCTCAGCCCCAGCACTGAGCCAATATTTCACCCTGTTCTTGCACAATTAAAAGCTGCAGGGCCGGAAGTCAGAGAACTCAAAGCTGAGTTGAGAATTCAGTGTTTTGTTGAACTTCCTCCCACAAAGTACATTTCAAAAAAATAATAAACACAGAAGACAGTAAAAGCGTGACTTTCATATAAACCATAATAGCAATTGCACAGAGCACGAGATCAGCTCGCTGATAGAGAAAAAGGAGAAATTCCTGCCAAGCAAAACTTTCGTGGTTTCCAGCCCGGCTTTCTCGTGCACTGAATTGTTTAATTGTTTCATGGCTGTACCTTGAACTGCAGGCACCCTCAAGATTTTAGGCAGCTCAGCTGCAAGATCTGGCTCCAAGTGTGAGGCACCAGGATTGCTCACAGCCACAGGAAAATCCATGGGAAGTGCGAGGCAGGGTGGGAATCAACCCCCAGGGGGAAATTCTGCTGCTCACAGAAATCCTGGCAGTGGAGCACAGAAATGAAGGAATTAAACTGAGCCCTCCATCAAGAGAGCCTCACTGGAAGCTCTGATGGAGCTGGAATTCTGCTGCCTCGGAGGGATAATGACTGATCTGTGCCTTTTCCTTCCAGGAAGCTGCAGGTAAAAAAAAAAAATTTAAAAAATCTAATTTCTCTGGCTCAGATCCAACTTCCAGCGCTGTGTTTGTATCACTGAGAGCTGAAGCACAGCAAATAAACTGCAGGAGGATGATCCTTGTGCCATTTGGACTGGTTTTACACAGGAGAGAGCTCACAGCCTCTTTAATCCTTTCAATTGGGAAAAAAAAAAATAAATAAAACAGCTTCATTTCCCTTACAGGTAAGTAAAGACTCCTAAGCCAGTTAAAATGTTTTTTGGAACAACTACACGGCTCCAGCAATTAGGAATGACATTTGCTGTAACAAGAGGCATTTTTAAGATGCTGCTTAACTATCTCATGTCCCTTCCACAATAATCTGGCAAATTTGGGGCCTTGCTACTCACAGTAAACACATTTCAACACACAAAAGAGATCTTATCTGTGTGTTAGGAGTTACTTTTAGAAAATGTGCTTCAAAAACAACCAATTAGCAACGTCTGTGCTCTGGGGGCTGGAAATGGGGGAATTAAGTGAAAGCTGCAGCTTCACTTGACAAACAACCTCAATTCTCCTCTTTGGATGCTGTTAGGAAAACAAGAGGAGCACAGGAATAAGGCACACATTCCATCAGAGCCAGAGCATGCAGTTTTCCTCCAAACATGAAAAAAAAACCTTATAAAACAATTCGGCTGACTGAAAATGGTGGTTAAGCAGGGGCAGAGAGCTGCAAGCAGACATTTGCAGCACGAGGAGCTCTCCTGGCTGGCTGGGACACAAACCCATCCCATCCCCATGTTCTGCACTTGGCAGAGGGTGACTAAGAAATGTGGATCAAATTCAGCAGCTCCACTGCAAAGGAACAAATGGCTCTTTGTCTCAGCCCAGCAAGGGCCAAGGAGCACTGGACAGGGCCTGGGCTGCTGAGAGGTGATGATCAAAGGCTGGGCTCTGATCTTGGAGGGCTTTTCCAGCCTCAGGGATTCTGGGATTCAGCCAGCTGTGCTCCAAAGGTGCAGGGATGGAGAAATCCCTCCATCCCATCAATCCAGCCCAGCACACCCCTCTGAATCCCAGGCTAGAAGAATTTCTATTTCCTCCTTTTGTTCCTGTTTTATTCCTTTTTTTTTTTATTTTTTCCCTACAAATAAGAGCAGATTTCACGTCCTTATCTGTTCCTCACATTAGCTGCGTGCTACCCACCCACACGAAATATTTGGGTACAGAATGCCTGCTCAAGTGCCCTGCTGGGCAACTCCCTGCCCTGAGGCTCGCTCAAATTATTGCTTCTTCAACCAAACATCCTTCTCAAAATGGACAGAAAACTGGAGCAAACCTCCCCAGCGGTGCCACCTGCACTTGGGAACAACCAGGGGCAATCCCAGCACCCAGGGGTGTGCTCTGCCCTCTTTTATGTCATTTCAGGAGGGTGTGAAATTTGAATTATACAAATTCTCTCTCTCACACACATTTTCTTTTCCTTCTGTTTCAAGCAGGCAGAGAATTATTCCAAACCCCACATCGGGTCATCAGTTCATCCTTGTGGGGGAGGGACACAGAGTCAATTCAAAAGTCCTTTATCCCTATCCCATGAGTAATCTGATGGGAAAAAGCAAGCAGGAGATGCTGAAACGCTGGCTAAATTCCAGGTTCTGAGTGGCTGCAGCAATATCTGCCAGTGGAAAACAAAGCAGGGAACCCACACATGGGACACTTGAGGGAACCCACACTGCTGGCAGCACGGAGAATTTCCCCAGACCATCTGGGGAAAACGTTCGACAAATGATTTCAGATTTTGTAGTCGAAGTATTAGTAAATGCACAAATGCAGAAAATGAATCTGAGTCTGAACAGGCTGGGGAGGGGCTGGGATGAATTCCCACAGGAGCTGTAGCTGCCCCTGGAGTGTCCAAGGCCAGGGATAGTGGAAGGTGTGGTGGGATGGGCTTTAAGGTTCCTTCCAACCCAAACCATTCCAGAATTTTATGATGGACACTGAGGCTCTTCCCCCAAACTCTTAACTCAAAGGCTTTTTAACAGGATTGCTTCAGACAAACAGAATTCCCACACGAAACAAGCCCCAAACATTCCCGAAGTTACCAGAAAGGCCAGGGATTGCTTCCAAAGGCATCTCCTTGGAATTGAAAATGGAAAACTTCCATTTTCTTCCCCTGACACACCACACAGGGGAGAAATATCCCATTGTCCATCAGCTCCCGGGGCACTGAGACCTGGCAGGGAGTGAGTGGGTGATGATCCCTGACTTGGGGTGCTCTGTCCCACTCAGGGCTGCCAGCAAAGGGCTCTTCCCACAGCCAGGAATAAATAAATAAATGCACACCATCACTCCTGCCCTGGAATGTCTTGTGGGAATTACAGCCTCACCCTGCAGTATTACCAAAATCTCTCTGCTTCTCCCTTAATTACAGCAGCTAAATTTAAAAAAAAAAAAAAAAAGTAAAATACTGTGCCAGATCCTTCAGAAATGCACAGACAACCTCAGCACTCACACAACAGGTGGAAAAACTACCTGAAAATCAAATTACCAAAATCTCTCTGCTTCTCCCTTAATTACAGCAGCTAAGCCAAAAAAATATGCAAAATACTGTGCCAGATCATTCAGAAGTGCAGAGCCAACCTTGGCACTCGCACAACAGGTGGAAAAACCACCTGAAAATCAAATTACCAAAATCTCTCTGCTTCTCCCTCAATTACAGCACCTAAACCAAAACCAAAAAAATATGCAAAATACCGTGCCAGATCCTTCAGAAATGCAGAGCCAACCTCAGCACTCACACATCAGGTGGAAAAACCACCTGAAAAATAAAATCAAATTACCAAAATCTCTCTGCTTCTCCCTCAATTACAGCACCTAAACCAAAAAAAAAAAATGCAAAATACTGTGCCAGATCCTTCAGAAGTGCAGAGCCAACCTCGGCACTCACACAACAGGTGGAAAAACTACCTGAAAATCAAATTACCAAAATCTCTCTGCTTCTCCCTTAATTACAGCAGCTGAACTAAAAAAAAAAATGCAAAATACTGTGCCAGATCCTTCAGAAGTGCACAGACAACCTCAGCACTCACACATCAGGCCTCCCACATGCCCCAGCCCTCCAGACTGTCACTGGAAAGTACCTGCTCAGCTTTGTTTACAAGGGATTTCTTCTGCAAAGGACTTTTTTTTCTCACTCACCCACCCTCTCTCCCCAGATCTCCTCTCACCAATCTGCTCCTCCTACCAGCAGGGAACCTTGCCTGGGGTTTTGGAGCCAGCAGAAGGTTCCTCCACACAGAAATCACCTAAATGCTGCTGCATTTAGGCAATATTGAAGGGTGTTAGAAGTTACCCGTGCTGTGAAGGGCTCTGTGGAGCCATGAAAATCAACATTATATAACGCTCTGGGAGCAGCAGATTCTCCTCAGCAGCTCCACCAGCGATTTACACCTTCACACAAAAATCAGCTGCAAGGAAAGTAGCCACAACTGCAAAAGAACCCGAAATTCAGATGCTCACGCTGTAATGGATCCAGCAAATTTTCAGCCTGGCACTCCTTCCAGCACGGATGAGAACATTCTAGAAGCCTGGCGGATTTGGGGATAGTTCTGTTTACTTTGGTTTTTTTTTTTTTAATAATGAAGCCCTGTGGTTTATAGAACTACTGAAAGCAGAGTGGTTTTTTTTTTCTTCCTTTTTTTTTCTAAGATTTAGTTTGTTTTTTTCTCAAAGCACCCCCCTTAAAAATAACGGATGTTTAAACCATATTTAGAGGCTCAGCTAAAGCAACTAATGAGTGTTAGGTAAGATGTTTCTCCATGTAGAACAATCTGTTCCAAAAGTTCCCAAAAATAGCAATTCTCCAAACACTGCTGTGATGCAATATTTAACCCCTTGCTGACAGCAGCAGCTGAAATTTGACCATTTTTCCCCCCAAACACAAGGCAGTGCTGCAGGAGCTCTCCTTACCTAGGCTGGTAGGTTTGATCAGCTCGTCCAACAAGTCGTAAAAAGGGAGTTTCTGCAGCTTGATGTCGGGGTGCACGGGGTGCAGGGCCGAGGTGAGGTGGGGCAGTTCCAGTTCGTGTTTGGGTCCCAGCAGCGAGACGGGGAGCAGGGGGGACGTGGCGGGGTGGCCGTCGTAGCCCAGCTGTGGAATGGTGGAGGGCGACAGCGTGGCCGGCATGGAGCTGGAGTGCACGCTGGCGATGGACAGGTCTGCCGGGGTCATGATTTTCTGGGGGAACCTCCTCCTATAGAGTTCTTTGATTTTCATCTGGACGGCGGGGCTGCAGCCAGCCTTCAGCAGGTGCAGGGCTTTGGTCAGCAGTTCGTGTTTGCGGCCGTGCTTGTTCCTGCCCGCGTAGCCCAGCAGCACCTGCAGCTCCGAAACTCGAAGGCTCATAACCATTTGCTTCAAAGAAATGAAACAAGAGGGTTAATGTGGTCCTCGCCAGGAATAAAGCAAAGGGTTAACAGAATCCTCGCCAGGAATAAAGCAAAGGGTTAACAGAATCCTCACCAGGAATAAAACAAAGGGTTAACAGAATCCTCACCAGGAACAAAGCAAAGGGTTAACAGAATCCTCACCAGGAATAAAGCAAAGGGTTAATAGAATCCTCACCAGAAATAAAGGGTTAACAGGTGAATTCCAGAATCCTCACCAGAAAGAAAACAGAATTAACAAGTGACTTCCAGAATCCTCAACAGAAATAAAACAAAGTGTTTACAGGTGAATTCCAGAATCCTCAACAGAAATAAAACAGAATTAATAAGTGACTTCCATAATCCTCACCAGAAATACAAGGGGTTAACAAAATCCTCACCAGAAATGAAACAAAGGGTTAACAGCTGAATTCCAGAATCCTCACCAGAAAGAAAACAGAATTAACAAGTGACTTCCAGAATCCTCACCAGAAACAAAAAAAAAAATGGTTAACAGGTGAATTCCAGAACCCTTACCAGAAACAAACCAAAAATTAACAGGTGACTTCAGCATCCTCAGGGATGCCAGAGAGGGCTTGAAGCCTGTTGAACATGAAGTTTTTCAAGGCCCTGGGCCACTGCTCTGCCCCCTTTTACAATGCTCACGTATTTATTACAATTCTGAGTGTCTATTTTCAAGTCTGCAATGAGAGATTTTTAAAGGCATTTCCATCCTGTGGGCAAAAAGCTGAGAAAAGGACTCAGTGCAAAATAAAGGTTAACTCTAATTATTTTTGAATCACTTGCTAGGATCTCTGATGCCACTGATTTTTCCTGCTCTAGCTGGATGTAAAAGCAGTTGTACACTGACAATATCCAAGCTGTGCCAATTCTCAACTCCAAACAGCACTTCCAAGTGCCTCCCTCAGTTTCTGCCATGCAGCAGAACTGATCCACACAGGCTGGAAGGGAGGAGATCAATGACTTAACAGAGTGAACATAATCCCATGTGAGCCCCTGTCACCATTCCTGGGTTAAAGGGAACTTCCTCCCATTCCACCTCTGCTCTTCTCCCATCGGAGCTGCCTATCCTGTTTGGATGGGAGGTAATTAGCATCTTCATTAACACAGCCATTTAGTGCCTCCCAACAGGATCTAATGAATCACACAGGTACAACTCGTCACCTGTTTCACTTCTCCAGGAACTGGGAAAAACACTTCCCAAACCAGTGAAACCAGTAATCACCAGTGTGCATCGACTGGGCAGGCAGGAGCCAGAAAATCAACTTCAGGGCCTGGTTTTGATTGGAAAATACATTTCAGTGCTTGACAGGGGCTTGCTCATCATCAGAAGGCCTGAGACACCAGCTGGAATGAGGATAACCCTGCAGAAGTCTGGATTCCCAAGGAATAATGAAGAAATGCAATGCCTAAAACCCATGGATGTGACAGGCTGCCTTCCTCTTCTACAGGAAAGCATGAAACTCCCTGAATGTTCTGTACCCAATCCCAGATCTGATCCCAAACAACACTGGATGGATGGATTTGGGACCCAAGCAGCTAATCACACCAGGGAGGGCTCTGCACTTTCCCAGCCACTGAAGGATGAAGACCCAAACCAGAATTCGCATTTGAAATCTCTGAATTTGACTACAAACGCTTCCATCCTCTCTGGTCCTTCAAACTCTGCAAAGTCTCAAACACTGCTCTGATTTTTTCCACATTAATTCTCAAACCTGAAGTGCCAAGATTAGAAAGGTGCTACCCCCTGGTTTTAACAAAACCAGCCCAAAACTTCCATCATCTCCTCAGAGCTCCAGCACCTGCAAGAGATCTTCAGTGCCCTGGTGTCCACGGGAGGATTTCCCTCCACTGAAACTGCTCCTGGTATGTAAAAGCCCTAAATGAGATGATTCATGTCTTTGATGAGATTTGCAGCAGCCACACTGAAGTCAAATTGGCCACAAAATTTCTGCTCTGCTGAACCACAGCTCAAGAACCTCGCTGCAAATCCTTGCTGCAGCCTTCCACAAAGCCTTTGGATAGAACTGGAGTAGTTTTATTTCCCTCTATACCCCAAGAACCTTCTTCACACTTGGCTCTGAGACTGCCACAGAGCCACTAATGAGAACAGACGAGGTACTTGGTAAGAAATGAAGATGTCTTAAAAGAATAAGGCATTTCAGCTCCAATCTGAAGTGTTGACAGCTGAAAGGAAAGTGAAACAAATAGATTTGAAACATGGAAAAACACTATTTATAATGCTATACAAACACTTCTTCAACAGAATGAGTAGTTACAGCTGAAGGGTTTAATGCCATCACCATTAAAAGTCACTTTCTGAACAGGCAGAACCTCTCAGAGCTTCACTCTGTTCTTGTTTTGTGCTAAACTCCCGGGCTCAGCTTGCCAAGAGCACAAGAGGATGAAGAAATAACTGAGGCAAGGGAGAAGCTCCTGCTCCACGCTGGCTAATTTCCATTTTTAAGGTAAAGGCGAGCTGGAATGAGCACACAGAGAGCAGGGACCATGCTGGAGCCAGACTCGGAGACCAAAACAAACAAAATCCCCACATCTTCCCCACCCCGGCGCATTCCTCACACACGAGGACAAGAACAATTCTGTTTGCAGTGTTCAAGGCACTGACAGACCCATCCTTTAAACCAGCAATAAAGCCTTGTGGGTTTATTATCCTTTTATAATTTAGAGATAAACCTTTTATCCACATGGCAGGGAGGCAATGCCTCACACCTTCCCCACCTCGCACAGGGCACTGCCAGGGGATGGTGTCCCCGGGAAGTCCAGCTGGGAAATTCTCCTACAACACCAACAGGAGAATTCCTGTCCCCTCCTCCAACCCAGCTGCGGTTTACAGGACCCAACCTGTGGGAAATGGATTTGTAAGAGAGAAGAAATGCTGATTTAGAAATGCCATGGAATAGGACAGACATTGCTGAGAGAGAAAAGGAACTAGAAACAAGTTTCAAAGGATGGCCTAGCAAATAAAACTAGATATTTCAGAGAAATAGAACACTGAAAGATGCATTGTAGCAGGACCCACAAAGGGTAATTTTAGATTATTGGCTTTGAGGCATTTACAGCATGGTGTGGCTAAAGCTGATAGACCAAGAAACACTTCTAGTGTATTGTAATTAGGAAACTTCTGATTGTGGTGGTGTGAATTATAACATCTGTACTGTCTCACCCTTCACATGAGACTGAAAATGGACTAAAAGTTTTTAAGCACCTCTCAGTTGCCCCATCTCTGGGTCAGAAAAGGGCATCATCTGACACCAACCCAGCTCCACCAGCAGAAACCCAAACCCTCTCCATGCCCTGATCCATGGTATCCTGACCCTGGGCCAGGCAGGAAAACGCAGCAGGGAAACCACCCAAGTGCTGCCAAACACAGCAAGAAAATCCACAAAAACCCCTCAATTTCTCCAGTTTTCTCTGTCACATCTCAGCTCCAAGCCCTTGCCGGCTCAGCTGCAGCAGCAGAGCTGAAGGGCAAAGACACAAAGAGTTTTGCTGCAGGAAATGTTGTTTTCCTTTCCTGCTGCCTGCAGCAGCGGAGCACAAAGATCAGTGGCACCTGCCAGGTACAAACCCCAGCACAAAGACTGCCCCCAAATAACAACTGCCAGAATGTTTGGATTTCTCTATCCTAACAGGAAATAAAGTCACAAAACAACAAACAAACAGCTGAATTGCAGAGAAATGAAAGGCCAGGCACAGCTCCCAAGGATTGGCTGCAGAGAAATCCTGCAGACTGCACCTCCAGGTGTTTAGTTCTGGGAATATTCATTCCTGCAAACAGCACTGCACAAGGAATTGATGTTGTTTAGCTCTAAAAAGGTTGAGGTTTTGGCACTCGGCTTCAAACTGGTTTCCAACAAATCCCAGCATCAAGCACACAGTGGTACTGTGTGTTCTGGTACTGAGAGAACACCCAAAATTCAAAAAGAGGATGAGGATGGTGAGAAACATTTTTCAGAGAGTAAAAGCTGGAAGAAGCTTTCCAGGCATCCAGCTTAGCTGGGGATGGTGGCACATTCCCGTCCTGAGGAGGGGATCCCTGAACACGCCTCTGACATTTCCTGCTCCACAGCCCGACCCAACCTCCCATTCCTGCCTCACTCACAGATTCCTTATCCTGCACCCCAACTGCAGCACAGCTTCCCAAATCCCTCAGGGGCTTTGCTGCCACCCAGCATCCCCAGCACAGTCTGTGCCAGGCTGTTTTCCCACCTCCCTGTTCTCCCTGTCCAACCTGGGCTGTTCTCCTGGCTCTGTCATCCCAAGCATTTGCTGCCATTCCTGCTCCTGCAGGAATTCCAGATTTCTGTGTGTTGAGGAAACACTCTGAAACAACCCACCTGGAAACAAGGAGATCTGGGGAAAAAAGAATTTAAATATATGGGAGTAATCCATGGGCAGCACTGATGTCATTCCCCTCAGGAATCCCCAGTGATTATCCATAGGGAAGGGATGTCCTACCCACAGCTCCTTCCCAAAATTACCAGCATATTTTTTAAAAAAGCTATTAGAGATGAAAACTGGTTTTCATCAAGAATCATTTACTTAGATTTTCTCTGCAACAGCAACAGCAGGGATGAAACTTGGTTTTCCACACAAACCCAGCTGTTCCAGCCAAGGAAAGATTCCCAAACTAAACTCATGGAATTCCAGCCCTCAGCACAGCTTAACAGCCCAGAGCACTTTCAGGAGTTGCATCCTGTCTCCATCACCTATGGAAACTGGGAATTAAGCTTAAAAATAAATAACAAATAAGTGTTGGTGCCTCTGGATAAGAAATTCCCTGGATAACCTGTGGCTGGTCTCACAGGCACTGATTATTCAGGGAAATAATCTGTGAACCTGAATTATATTCCCCGTTTTTAGAAGGGGGGAACTTGTCTGAGAGGTAAAAACCAGGCAGAAACCAGTATTAATTTGTATTTTTAATAAATTGAGCAGCACCCACAGAGTGATGGACAAGACTAAACACTTTTCATCCATCCAGCAGCACCAAAACTGTCCTCAAAGCAAAATATTCAAATCCAGGTTTAGTGGATCCAAAAAAGATATTTCTCCAGTCATCAGCCCTAGGATCTATCAGGAGAATCCAATGAGTTATTCCTGGATGTTTATGGTAAGCAGAAGCAGGGAATAAGCTCCAAAACATATTTAAATTATTTGCCAGAACAACAAGAAGCATTTGGCTTGGGCCCACACCACATTCTGTGCCTAAAGCAATCCAGCAGCTCCTCCCCAATCCTCCAAGCATTAACCTGAAAGATAAGGGGAAGAAAAAAATAGGAATGAAAAAAAAAAAAAAATCACCTCAAACCCCAGTGAAAATATGGAAGAGAATGAGAAAAAAAGATATAAAAAAATAAATGGGAGATCATCAATTTATAAACAGCAATTTCAGGCAGTGACAGAAAATTTCTGGTTATTAAAACCAGAATTTAGTGATCTTTTAGAAATTAAGTCATTATGACAGAAGAGAGCAAGCAAATTCCTTCAAAGGTGAAGGACAACACAAATGGAAATCTCCCCCTTATGAAAAAGGAATTCTGTAATCACTTCCAAAAGATAGGTTAAAAAACTGAAATTGATCTTTTCTTTTGTCTAATAAAAGCAACAAGGAAGTGTCAGTGAGTATGGAAATGGTTCTGAATGAATCCCAGTAAACTCCAGGCCCCAGCTGTAAAAATACAGCTCCTGCAAGCTCTTAACCCCTGAGAGGAATGTTCTGGAAAAGGGACTCACACACAACTCTTGGCTTCTTGGAGATTTCAGATTTGTCATCACAGAGGTTAAAACATCCCCGTTTTTAACAACCCACATCCCCTAACCCTAAATCCCACCTGCAAGGCTCACCCAAGGAAACCCTCGAGGCTGAACTATGAAAATGTGGAGAAAACTCCCAAAACCCTGCAGGAGGGAGTGAAGCAAAGCTGGAGCTGAAACTTCTGCCTTTGTCCCAGCAACCACAACAGCCACAGGTTGGAGCCCCTGCAATTCAAAGCAGAGCAAAGGCACAGAAAAAAATCATAAATATGCAACATCCTCCAGGCTTTAAGGAGGGTTTCATCAGGAAAAACTCTTTTTTTTCTGGCTGCAGCGGGAGCTGCAAAGGTTTGGGAATGAAGGCAGAACTAGAGGAGTAAAGGGACAAGGCAGCTGCAGGTATAAATATGATTTTGTTGTATAAATATGATTTTGTTGCACATACAAGAGGACTGAGGGTTTCTTCTGTTTCCACAGGGTATCAGTGCTCAGAAAAAAACAGGTTGTAATTGTAGGAGCAAACTGAACAGCTAACAAGAAAAACAAGCTTGAAACCAGGAAAAAATCAGTCAACAAAACGATGCTGGAAATGCCAAAACAGCCTGGGCAGAGCTGCTGATGGCACAGATCATTAATCCAAGGAATATTCCCCTGGCAAGCACTTCTTCTAGTTCATATCTATTATGTTGGTAAAACCTGACTATCCCCAAATCCGGTGGATTTAGAAAGCTTGATGATGCTGTTTCATACCTAAACACAAATAAACTCCTAAATTCAGTGAATTTAGGATGCTCAGTGATGCTGTTTCTTACCTAAACACAAATAAACTCCTAAATTCAGTGAATTTAGGATGCTCAGTGATGCTGTTTCTTACCTAAACACAAATAAACTCCCAAATTCAATTTCAGGAAGCTCAGTGATGCTGTTTCATACCTGAACACCAAAAATCCCCAAATTCAGTGAATTTAGGAAGCTCAGTGATGCTGTTTCATACCTGAACACCAATAAATTGAAATTCCAGCCAGAGCTCTCCATCTAATCCCACCCCAGTGATGTCACCGAGTTCTTTGAGATGTCTGTCAGTGCCTGGATCCCAAAAACCCACGGTGATAAAAGTCCCAAAACTCAGTGATGAACGACAGGACATTGGAAAAGCAAACACAGGCAGCTCCAGCCCCGCAGACTGCTGCTGGGAAAAGGCAGAATTTGGAATTTTCAACACAATCCCCACCTCTTAAATCCTGTCCTGTGCTTTTGGCAGATGCTTGAGGGATTTTGCTGCACTCTGGGAGATGGGAAGTACCTAAACCTGGCACTTTAGTGCCCTTCTAGACCCCAAATCCAGCTCATTTCCTACAGTTTGTTCCTCTGGGAGGGAGATCAGCCAAACTGGGCAAGCACAGCCCCCAAAATCAGGATTTCCCACTGAACTGTGTGGGTTTTTTTGTGGGATTCAGCCTCAGTGTGTGACCAGACCCCAAATTCAGGGTTTGCCCAATGAACTCTGTGGGGTTTTTTGTGGGATTCAGCCAAAGGGTGTGACCAGACCCCCAAATTCAGGGTTTGCCCAATGAACTCTGTGGGGTTTTTGGTGGGATTCAGCCTCAGTGGGTGACCAGACCCCCAAATTCAGTGTTTGCCCACTCAACCCTTGGGGTTTTTTGTGGGATTCAGCCAAAGGGTGTGATCAGACCCCCAAATTCAGGGTTTGCCCACTCAACCCTTGGGGCTTTTGGTGGGATTCAGCCTCAGTGTGTGACCAGACCCCCAAATTCAGTGTTTGTCCACTGAGCCCTGTGGGGTTTTTGGTGAGACCCAGTCAAAGGGTGTGACCTGACCCCCAAATTCGGGGTTTGCCCAATGAACTCTGGGGTTTTTTGTGGGATTCAGCCACAGTGTGTGACCAGACCCCCAAATTCAGTGTTTGCCCACTCAACCCTTGGGGTTTTTTGTGGGATTCAGCCACAGTGTGTGACCTGACCCCCAAATTCAGGGTTTGCCACTGAGCCCTGTGGGTTTTTTTGTGGGATTTAGCCACAGTGGGTAACCAGACCCCCAAATTCAGGGTTTGCCCACTGAGCCCTGTGGAATTTCTGTTTGGTGACAATGAGGACACACCAACCAGGCCAGGCAGAGCTGCTGGGGCAGGGATTTGCTCCAGCTGTGAGAGAGATTTTTTAGGAGAAGTCTGCCAAGACTTAAGTCATGTCTAAAGCAGGTTTGATTTAAAGCAAGTCCCGCTGTATCTTAATCCGTAACGAAAGTTTTACCAGTCCCAGGAGAGTTTCCCTGCTAGGTGAAGGATATTATTACTTTTGCTATTAAATAAGGTTGCTGACACAGTGGTAATCTCCATTTTCTTGGAGACTCCAGGTTCTTTTCAGCCACGCTTAAACTTAATTGTCCCTGGTGTTTTTTCTCTTAGCAGCTGGGAATGATTTCCACGCCAAGCCAAGGCAGAAATTCCAGTGCAGGAATTCCTGGATCTGACACAGGAGCCTCTCTGCAAACACACCTGAGGCTAAGGGTGAAGAGAATTATTTGGGAGAGGGTCACTGCCAGACAAATGGATTTTTTTATGAAGAATATTCTTCACCAAAGCCTTGCTGGCTGACAGAAGAGCCAACTCCCATGGGATGAGGTGCAGGGGAGCCCCAGGCAGATGCAGACAGATGTGCAAAAATCTTCCTAAACCCAGTGTTCTCTCAGAAGCACAGCTTCTAATCAAAATAAAACAACTGTCAGAGCACTCAGGAATAGTATGAAATGCTGACTGTTAGTGTAAAAAAAGACAGGACCGAGAAGCCACCATCAAAGGTCACAAATTCACACTGATTTCCCCTCCCTCAGTGGTTTAAAACAATAAAACATCCACCTTAGAATCCACAATTAGCACAAAATAAATGGTCCCACCAACTCTTGGGGTGGTTTGGGATTTCCAGGCAGGATTTTCCTGCCAGACTCCCTTCCAGCCATCCTTTCCCAACCAGATATAATTTCCTAAATATCTCAAATACCTGCATGAAGCACAGGGAGCTTTTGTAAGTCAATTTGGAGGGAAAGCTGGAGAAGAATGCACCTGGAATTCCATGAATGTACTGCAGGAGCAGGACACACTCAGCAGCATTCCCACACCCAGGGGTGATGTTTGCCTGTAAAACTCTCTCAATCTCTGCTGCACAGTCAACTCCAACTTGATTCAAATAAATTCCTGACATAAGAGATGCAGATTTTCCTCCAAGATTTGATAATAAAATCTTATTTCTGTACCTTGCAAAGTGATTTATTCCCCACGTGGCCTAAGTGAAAAATTAGTTATCCACTAAAACTTTGCTATTAATTAGCTCCAAATGAGCTAACACTTCAAGAGATGAGATTATGCACTCAAATATACCCAAACTATCCCCTTTTTTCTCCTCATTTGTCCCATTTTCTAGGATGGAGCACAGGAGACAGACGACATCATCCCTGACTATTATTCTGGTATCTCAAGAAGGTTTAATTAAGAGTCATATTAAATTTGGATACTGAATTGCAGAGTGCTGAACAGCAGGGTGAAGGCAGTACATAATTGAATCTCATTTCCCTGAAAAGTAACCAATGGCTCTGCTAATGCCCCAAGAGAGGAAAAACTGCAAAACTGGAGTGATCAGCTCACGATTCACAACAGAAAAGGGAAAAAATCATGAAAGGCAAAATGGAGTATGACAAAAATTCATGTGTTTTTTTGTTTGGTTTTTTTTTTTTTTTAATTTGAGGCAAAATTCCCTTCAAGAAATGAATTCCCAAGGTTGGAGCTCAGGCTTGGTCAGTGGTACCAAGGGCCAGGATCAGCCTGGTCACATCCATCCCACAGCTCCAAAACAGCTAAAAATGGGGGAAAGGAGAGGGAAAAGGGGAAAAAGAAGAAGGGGGAAAGGGGGAAAAAAGAAGAAGGGGGAAAGGGGGAAAAAAGAAGAAGGGGGAAAGGGGGAAAAAAGAAGAAGGGGAAGAGGGGAAAAAGAAGAAGGGGAAAAGAGGAAAAAGAAGAGGGGGAAGAGGGGAAAAAATAATGGAAGGGAGGGAAAAAAGAAGGGGAAGAGGGAAAAAAGAAGGGGAAGAGGGAAAAAAGAAGGGGAAGAGGGAAAAAAGAAGGGGAAGAGGGAAAAAAGAAGGGGAAGAGGGAAAAAAGAAGGGGAAGAGGGAAAAAAGAAGGGGAAGAGGGAAAAAAGAAGGGGAAGAGGGGGGAAAGAAGGGAAAGGGAAAAAGGGGAAAAGAACTATGACACAAGCTAAAATATCAGGTATGGGAAATACTAATTGATCACTAAAAGATTCCCCTTCCCAAAGGAAATGGAATGCTGAGAACAAACCCCTCTGCAATGCCCTGGCCCAACAGGCTGTGCCCCTCTAGCAGCTCTGCAATAATAATTAATTACTACCAGCAATTAGCCTGAGTGTGGTCACAGCAATCAGCCCTGGAGTTCCCACTGCGAGGAAAGGATTCCACCAAGCACCTCCATGGAAAAAGGCAAATTGCAAAGAAAATCCTGCATTTCTTTATTTCCTAAGGTCTTCAAAGCCATGCACAGCAATCACCTCAGGCAGCAAAGTACACAGTTTTCTTTCTTTTTGTTTTTTAAGCAGCCATATGGCAATAAATCATCAAGATTAATTAAAAGCTTGCAGGATCATGAGAAATTGTCTTTTTACATTCTGTTTTTATGATATTTAAATAAAGGATTTGCACCTCTGAGATGTTTTTCCACTGTATGAGTTAAGAATTGGATTGTTACATTAGAAGAATTGCTGCCCCTTTTCTATTTTACAGAAGCACCTACCTGTGAATCCACAGGGTCAGGGTTTAGGTACCAGCACCAAGAAACTCCTGTTCCCACGAGTCTGGAATGATTTACTTATTGCAATTTATTTTTCATGTGGTAGAGAATTTGTGTTTACATCCCATATTGACAAAGATTAAAGTGCTAAAATATAGTTTATGATTAGAAAAAGCAGCAAAAAAAAAAAAACAAAAAAAAAAAACCACTTCTGTGATGTGAATGCAAGCCCAGGTGAAAATCCTGGCAGGGAGAAGTTCAGCTCCCATTGAAAAATTCATTATTTATTTATTTATTATAAATAAATAAATTAAAAAATCTATATTTATGGTATAGAATTTATATTTACATCACATTCTGACCAAAAATTAAGGCGATAAAATGTATTTTATGATTAGAGAAATCAGCGAAATCAGTTCTGTGATGTGAATGCAAAGCCCAGGTGAAAATCCTGGCAGGGAGAAGTTCAGCTCCCACTGAAAACCTCCTGTCCTCACAGAATTGCAATGTATTTATTTATTATAAATGATAAATACATAAAATAAAGCTAATAAATAAATATAATGAATAAATTCTGTATTTATGGTATATAATTTATATTTACATCCCAACCTGACACAGATTAAAGCACTAAATTATGCTTTATGATCAGAGAAATGAGCAGCAGAAGTTCTGGGAGGTGAATCCAAGGCCAGGGGAAATCCTGCCAGGAGTGCCGGGATCCCAGCCTGAACCCCAAATCCCAGCCCAAACCCCAAATCCCAGCCCAAACCCCAAATCCCAGCCCAAACCCAGGAGTTCATCTCCAGCCTGGGAGTTCCTCCCCAGCCCCAGATTCCATCCCCAGTCCCGGATCCAATCCCAAACCCCGATCCCAGCCCTGGGATCCCATTCTCAGCCCCTGATCCCACCCCAAACCCCAAATCCCATCACAAACCCCGGATCCCATCCCAAACCTCGGATCCCATCCCCAAGCCTGGATTCCACCCCAAACATAGGATGTCATCCCAAACCCCATCTCATCCCAAACCCTGGATCCCATGCCAAGCCCAATCCCAGCCCAAACATGGGATCTCATCCCAAACCCCAGATCCCATCATAAACCTGGATCCCATCCGCAGCGTGAGATCCCATCCCCAGGATCTCATCCCAGCTCTGGATCCCATCCCAAACCCGGGATCCCATCCCAAACCCCGATCCCACCCCAAACCCTGATCCCACCCCAAACCCCGGATCCCATCTCCAGCCCTGGATCCCAGCCCAAACTCAGGATCCCATCCCCTGCTCCGGATCCCATCCCAAGCCCCGATCCCACCCCAAACCCAGGATCCCACCCCAAACCCAGGATCCCACCCCAAACCCAGGATCCCACCCCAAACCCAGGATCCCACCCCAAACCCAGGATCCCACCCCAAACCCAGGATCCCATCCCCAGCTCCGGATCCCATCCCCAGCTCCGGATCCCACCCCAAACCCTGATCCCACCCCAAACCCTGGATCCCATCCCCAGCTCCGGATCCCATCCCAAATCCCGATCCCACCCCAAACCCCGGATCCCATCCCCAAACCCCAATCCCACCCCAAACCCAGGATCCCATCCCAAGCCCCAATCCCACCCCAAACCCCGATCCCACCCCAAACCCAGGATCCCACCCCAAGCCCCAATCCCACCCCAAACCCCGGATCCCATCCCAACCCCGGCAGAAGGCGGCCCAGGACCCCGATCGAGCTCCCTGCCTTCCTCAGCCCCCAGCGAGGAGGAAGAAAAAGGTTTGGAATGAAAAGATGCATCTGATCCCAACCCCACAGTCCCATCTCACCCCTCAAAATCTGGCATTTTCTGTCCCTGCAGCTTCCAGAGGTGTCCGTGCCAGAAAACGGCATTTTTATGTGTATTAGCAGAGTGTTACCTATAGGCTCAAGCACGCAGCGAGGAGGAAATTCTATATATTCTGTATGCAATATTTTCCTGGCCCACACAGAGCCCAGCAGGGCCTTTAGGAACATTTTCCCAGCACTCTGGCACATGCTGAGGACATTGCTTGGTGGGAAGAGGGAGATTTCATTCCCCCAAGCCACCAGCTCACCCTCCAGACGCTTTTCCTTACAGTCAGACTGAACCAAATTCATTTATTCCCACAATAACCCCTGCCCTGCATGGAAACAAACCCCTGGATGGAATGAGGGGTTTTTAGAAGCCAAGTTTCAGCCACACCTAGGATTTCAAATCCGTGCAAACCACTGCAAGTGAACTCCACCAGGATCCTGCATTCACTGGGAATAAATCAGGACCCAAAGAGAAAATTCTGATAGCAAAATGATCAAAATCCCAACCCAGGCAGAGAGTCAGAGCTGCAGTTTCTGATTTAAGCATTCCCTCACTTTTCCAAGCTTTCCTCCCCCCATTCCCATCTTTCTCAAACATTCCCCTCACTTTTCCAAGCTTCAGCCACGAGAATAAACCAGGATCCACAGAGCTGCCTAAGAAAACTCCGATAGCAAAATGATTAAAATCCCAACCCAGGCAGAGTCAGAGCTGCAGTTTCTGATTTAAGCATTCCCTCACTTTTCCAAGCTTCAGCCACAAGAATAAACCAGGATCCACAGAGCTGCCTAAGAAAACTGCACAGAAAAACCAAAATCCCAAGCAAGTGAGAGAGCTGCAGTTTCTGATTCAACATTCCCTGACTTTTCCAAGCCTTCCTCCCCCCATTCCCATCCCACTCTGGGGGCAGATGTTCCACCACTGCTCCTTTCATCCTGAGTGACCAAACCACGGCCCCACCTCATTAACCACCTCATCCAAATCCCACCCTGAATAGGAATTTGCATATAGACAAGGCTTTTGCAGCTCATTGATGGCCTCTGAATAACTCACACACATTCAGGAGTTTATATCTGCCCGTCCCTTTGACACACACAGGATTATTTAGGGTCTGGTGACAAAACAAGGCGTTTTTGGGGGTTCAGCAGAGATGTTTAGTACGAGCTGGTTTCACCTTTGTGCCTCCTGATCCATTCACTAGGTAACAACCTACAGCTCTTACTTGCAGGTAAGGATGTTTTAATTGCTTCACAATACTGCTCAGCCTCTATGTCAAAAGGAAAAATACAAATAAAAGCATCAAGACATCATTGTGTGGGCCCGAGGAATGGAGTCTATACCATTAATCAATTATTAATTAGCTCAAGCCTTTCCCCAAACTGTGTGCGTGTCCTCTAAAAAACAAAGCCACATTCTACCAAACTTTTTGAGTGAACTGAAGGTGGGAAACAAGTTCCAACACATCTCAGCTTCCCCTGCACACAGCTTGGCACCACCTCAGAGTCCTCCATGTGTTTAGAAACAACAGAACAGCACAGGTCAAAGGAAACTATGAAAATCCACACCAAGCTGAGTATTCCTCCAGCATCACTAACTCCTTTTAAAAAAAGGAAGCCAGGCCCTGGATCTTCAGCTGCTATTCAAAGTTCTTCTGTTACCATCAGGCTGAGCTGTTCCAGGGGCAAACAATAGGGGAAGGTCATGCGTGGAGAGCTGCAGTGGCACTCGGGGCTTAACCTGTTCCTGGACACCAGAAAATCCTGGAGCAGCAGGATTTGAAGGATGCAGCATCGCTGGCAGAGCCCACTTTAATGTCCAGAACTCGTGGGAAAAGCAGAGCAGCACCCCAGAGCTTTGCAGAGTGACCTCTGCCAAGATAAACGCAGGTAGGAGAACATCAGCTCAGCTCTGAGCACAAAAACCTCTGGGAGAAATGGCTGGCAGGGAGCAGAGGGCAAAAAGACAAAAAATTATTCTGAGTTATGTCAATTCCTGCTTCACCCAAAGGTCCAAGTATGGGCAGGTTTGGTGGTCTCATAGTAGAAAATACATTAAATAATTATATATACACATATATAGATGAGAAGTGGAAATGTCAGAGGATGGCAGAAGCCCAGCATGACTTCCCTAATGAAGAAATAATGAAAGCTCAGAGTTTTCAACCTAAAAATAGAGGACCTGGGGACAGCTGTGATCCAATCTAGAAAACCACGAGCAGCACACAGAGATGGACAGGGAGGAGCTGTTTGTCCTCCTCCATCACATCATCACGGATGGAACCAGGCTCCAATCAACACCAGCAGAGTCAGAAATCCCTCCCAAAATGCTGGGAACAAAATTGGGTAATAAAGGTTCAAGGAAAGCTGGAAAGGCACTTGGAAATAGATTGATTATGGCTCTTGCACCCCACTGGATTCAGGGGGCTGAGCTGGAAGTGCCTGGGCATGGAGGAACAGTGCAGGGAGGGGATTTCTCCCACTTTGCCCTCTTGTTGCTCTTCCTCACTCACTCATTTCCAGAAGCCACAGGCTGGATGGACCCTTGGTCTGAACCACCACAGCCACTTTTCCATCCCTAAAAATCAGTTTCTAACACATTTATTTTCAGTCATTTCCTCTGAAAGCCAAGTGACATTGTCAAGGGCCTCAAATAAAAATGTCACTGCAGAACAGAGAGAGTCACATTGAACAGCAAAGAGGTAAAAGTAGGGGGAATTAACTGAATGAAAATCTGGGTGGACACCCTTTAGAAAAATATTATTTCAAATCCTTGTGATTCAAAGCAACAACAGTTCTGATACTTGGGGGAAAAAAAAATATATTTGAAGCCCTGCCATGGAGTGGCCTCAGCAGATTCACAGATGAGAGGCTGTTAAATCAACACAGAACCTACCAAAAAGAACAGCTTTGTTTGTGTCCCACGTTCCTGCTGCTGTGCATTTCTAGGTGCACTCACAGCTCCATCCAGAGCCTCAGCAGAGCTGCCTCCAACAGCTTTTCCAAGAAGCTGAAAATCTCCACAAATACTTGGACTGCTTCAAAGGCTCTTATTTTGCACCAGGGAAACGAGATACAACATCTGCACAGAAGTGAGATCATTTTGTCAAGGGACTCTCGAGAAACAAGATGAGGAATGAATGTATCAAAAACATTCTCATCCACACAACTTTTTACAGGACTCTCCTGCTGTTCAGATTACTGATTTTACCTGAACCAAATTGTCCCTACTGCATTTGGCTTCTGCCTTTTACAAAAAAATACAGAACAGGGAGCTGCACCTAAGCTGAATTGCCAAGGCAAACTCACTTTGCTGCTGTTTTCATCCTACATTCTATTTTGCACACTAACCATTTCTCAACTGAATATCTTGTATAAACCATCCTGTATATCCCATTTTTCAGCTGAATATCTTGTACAAACCCAGCTTAGAAAAGCCAGGCCTCTAAGTTCTGCCCAGCACGAATTTCTGAGAACGTTTCTCACGTGTTTGCACACTCCACTGACCGTGGCCACAAAAGATGCAGCTTCAGGTGCTGCAGCCAAGCAAGAAGGAGACTGAGCTCAGTTTTCCTCATGCTTAGAACCAAGGATTTAATGGGAGAAGGGGAAGGAGTGGGAGAGCTTCAAATGGACAATAACTTCATGGAGCCTCCTGGTGAAGAGCTCTGTGTCACCTTCTCCCCTCTGAAGGGTCACTGCTTATGAAATTTCCATTTTTGGAAGCAATTCCCACCTTTTCCACTGGTATCAGTGGACAGTCCCAGGAACTACTTTTGCACAGTGCTGAGGATGTGCACAAACAGAAATCCTCAGGCGTAAAAACTCCTCGAGAACGACATCGTGGCATGGGATCACCTGCCCAAATCCCATTCCCAAAATTCTTTGTGAGGTCCAGCAGGATGACCTGGCAGGAGGTTTGGGAACAGGGTGGAGAGAAGGCTTTGGAACAACCTCCTGGCAACCTCCCGAAGTGTCCAGGAGGTCCCACGGAAACAGCCCTGAGCTTCCCACAGGAACACAGCACAAGCTGAAGGAGGATGGAGATCCAAAAAAGCCAAACCAGCCCTGTTTTTACCATGAACACAGCCAAGCCAGGGAAGATGCTGCCCACGGAGGTGGGGAGGTTTCAGACCAGGCTGGACCAAGCCCTGAGTGAGCTGTTGGGGCTGGAGATTCCCCACAGTCCCTCCCAGCCAGAATCACTGAATGATCTGGGAGCTGGAGCAAGGCAGCAGGAAGGTGTCAAACGGAAGAAACACCACGTAAAACCAACAGGAGAGCCCTGCTGAACTCTTGTTTAAAGAATTCAGTATGACAATTTCTATCAGGGCTGGAGACCGGGAAAAAGCACTCGGGACACACCACAAACAGAAAAAGCAGAGGGAAGGAAGTGTCTGCAGAGATGAAGGGATGCTTCACCTATGCAGGAGCTGCTGGCTGTGAGAGCCCAAAGCAGGGCACACACAGGAGCTGCCCCTTGCTCCCTGCCCTGCTGTCAGCCAGGTGTCCTTCCCAGATGGAAAGTGCCCACTGGAGCATTTCCTGCAGCCAGAGCCCATCCATGTTTATTCCCAAGATCCAGCAGCTCATTCCCATCTCCTAACCCAAACACGGGAAGTTCACTGCAGAGCATTGCAGAGCAGCCCGGGAGGTGACAGCACTTATCTCTGTCCCCTAAATAAACTTCCACATGGCCACGGAGTCCCTGCTCTGCTGCAGAGCCCAGGGCTCCCTGCTCCCCAAGCACAGGCTGTAGGAGGCTCCTTTTCCTTCCCATTAATTATCCTGCCACTTCCCATATAAATCTCTTGTATATCATCTCCCAGAGACGTGCAGGTCAAGCTCAAGCTGACCTCTGGTCTAATTGTACCCTGGCTTTTCATTTCTTTGTTTCCCATATTCCAGACAAGCCCATAATACCCTCCCACTCTTCCCTAGCCTTGGAATCCAATCTCCAGAGCGCTCTGGAGGGACACAGCAGAGCAGCAGGGACATCCACAGCCACCCCCAATTCCAAAATAAGATTAAGCAAATTGCTCAGCAGCTCCTGGATCAATCCAGCTGCACCAGCCAAAGAGGGAGAAGAAAAGGTTTGTAAGGACACTAATATCCTGTTCAACTGGCTCCATGGAATTCTACCTGAAAACCTGCAAGATCAGAACACAACTACCATCTCCTGGCCCCAACCTCAGCTCCATGTATTCTCAAAGCTTTAATACTTCCTAGTTTGTCTTGTAGCCCCCAAGCTTTTAATTTACTTTGAAATAGCCACATTTTATGGCAGTGGCAACGTTTGAAATGGCTTTGATAGTGTTGAGTAAAATTACAGAAATAAGCAGTCTTTTGTAAGCTCCTTTCTCCTCCTCATCCCCCTCCCTAGCAAAAGATTTTTGACTATCTACTCTCTCTACTCTCTCTACTTTTAAGAAAGGCATTTGTTTCCATGAGCAGACTGCTACTGAAGGTACTAGGTGCAATTCCAGCATCATCAAATCCAATCAGCTCCACTTTAAAAAGCCCAAACCAACACTCTCAGCACTCACTGGTCTGCACAGGGCTGGAGCAGTGACAGAGCACAATCAATAGCTGAGCTTCAGCAGGAGGATCCCAAAATTCAGCTGCCCCAGCAGCCACTCCAGATGGGCATTTCCCCTCTTCTCCTGCTCAAGAACAGGACAAACATTAATCTGTGATTCTTGCAGGCACAATTCTGTCAATCAGAGGTGAAGGGGGACAGCCCAGGCTGAGGCACACAAGGTATTTACAGGGAACTTTTATCACATAAAACCCATGTTTGCATTCTTCCATGAAATCTGGGGGTTTCAAAAGGCTTTTACTACTTTTTATGGAGGGTGATAAAGCCCAGTTTTCCATTAAAAGGGCACCTGTAAAACCAAAGTTTCTACACTGGAAACACAGTAGCAAAAGCAAAGAGACATTTTTGACACAACTTCAGCTCTGGAGGTCAAATTTTCTCCTGGTGGAGTCAAGAGCCAAACACCAACACCCCACGTAAGAGAAAAGCCCCAGGGGAGAAAATCATTCTCCAGCCTCTGGGGCACTGAGTGATCCCAAAATGAACCCTCTCAAAATGCTGATTCCCAAGGAACCAAGGGACTATGGCTTCAAATTCCACCGTTTCAGCAGAGCCCAACGCCACAGGGATGGGGAGCACCAGCCCACCTCAGGCCAAGCTTTAGGACAAGCAGGAATTCCAGGGGATGCTCTGAAGGGTGAGCCCCCAAATCACTCCAAGCTTTAGGACAAGCAGGAATTCCAGGGGATCCTCCAAAGGGTGAGCTCCCAAAACACTCCAAGCTTTAGGACAAACAGGAATTCCAGGGGATGCTCTGAAGGGTGAGCCCCCAAATCACTCCAAGCTTTAGGACAAGCAGGAATTCCAGGGGATGCACCGAAGGGTGAGCCCCCAAATCACTCCAAGCTTTAGGACAAACAGGAATTCCAGGGGATGCACCGAAGGGTGAGCCCCCAAATCACTCCAAGCTTTAGGACAAACAGGAATTCCAGCAGATGCTCTAGGGGGTCAGCTCCCAAATCACTCCAAGCTTTAGGGCAAACAGGAATTCCAGGGGATGCTCTGAAGGGTGAACCCCCAAATCACTCCTAGATTTAGGACAAACAGGAATTCCAGGGGATGCTCCAAAGGGTGAGCCCCCAAATCACCCCAAGCTTTAGGACAAACAGGATTCCAGGAGATGCTCCAAAGGGTGAGCTCCCAAATCACCCCAAGCTTTAGGGCAAACAGGAATTCCAGGGGATCCTCCGAAGGGTGAGCCCCCAAATCACTCCAAGCTTTAGGGCAAACAGGAATTCCAGGGGATGCTCCAAAGGGTCAGACCCCAGCTCACCCCAAGTTTTAGGACAAACAGGAATTCCAGGGGATGCTCTGAAGGGTGAGCCCCCAAATCACTCCAAGCTTTAGGACAAACAGGAATTCCAGGGGATGCTCCAAAGGGTCAGCTCCCAAATCACTCCAAGCTTTAGGACAAACAGGAATTCCAGGGGATGCTCTGAAGGGTGAGCCCCCAAATCACTCCAAGCTTTAGGACAAACAGGAATTCCAGGAGATGCTCCAAAGGGTGAGCCCCCAAATCACCCCAAGCTTTAGGACCAACAGGAATTGCAGGAGATGCTCCAAAAGGTCAGACCCCAGCTCACCCCAAGCTTTAGGACAAACAGGAATTCCAGGGGATGCTCCAAAAGGTCAGACCCCAGCTCATCCCAAGCTTTAGGGCAAACAGGAATTGCAGGAGATGCTCCAGAGCAAGGAGGGCTGGGGCTATCTCAGAACAATTACAGGGAGCACTCCACTCTCCAGTGCCTGAAGCTCTGGTTTGGTTCTCACTCTAATGGCACTGAGGAGAGAACTGATGAGAGGCTGATTTCCCCGAGAAGGGATTCCAGGAACTCCATCCCACCCTGCCAAACGCATTAGGGACAAGTCTGCCCTCCCTGGGCTCTGCTGGATGCAGGGCAGGGTATAAACCACAGCACTCAGAGCCTCCATCCCTATAAATAACTTCAATATCAGAGGTATCCCAGCTCCCCACACCCTGCTCGTGGGCTGCTGTTAACTATTTCTCTGGTGTGCCTGATCTGTGAATATTCTTCCCAATGGCCAGGCAGTCCTGAGCACTTCTCCTCCCTCCAGGAACATTTTTCTCGTGCAATAAAGCTGAATAAGGTGCATCTCCTACCTCCTTCTAACTGGGATTTTTAAATACCTTTATAACCAAAAGAAAAGCATCTATAAATCCATTAAAAATAACTGCTATGAAATGCTGGAGCTGATAGGAACATTTTTCTCGTGCAATAAAGCTGAATAAGGTGCATCTCCTACCTCCTAACTGGGATTTTTAAATACCTTTATAACCAAAAGGAAATAGTCTGTAAATCCATTAAAAATAACTGCTATGAAATGCTGGTGCTACTTTCCTCCTCGATGAATTTGACTTGCACAGACCCACAGATCCTCCCAGGATGGGGAAGGTTTACCCAAAGTTCTCTGGCACTGAATTTATCTGCATGCAACAATCTGGGGTTTCTTGGCAATAAAAAAGGTTTATGGATTGAGGCTTGGACAGCTCCAATTTTAACCCTCTGATATCTGCAACCCCAGTGTCGATGACCAAAAGCTCAAAAAAAAAAAAAGATACTCACCCAAAAATCAGTGAAAAATACAATTCTGCTGGCACACAGCAAATTAGAGCATGAACAAACGTAATCCACGGGCTCAGCTAACAATGAAAAGTAGATTATATTTACTTTAATCTCAGCAACACACAACCTCAGCAACTTATAAAAGGATTAAGGAGAAAGAGCTCGTAATGCAGAAGTGTAAAATTCTAATTGAACACTGAAACAGGTAGATTATGTTTATTAAAATTAGGGATGAAATTCCACAGGTCCATTTGTCACTGTTATCCCAAAACTGCTTCCCTGGATTTCAGGGAGGGGTCTTTCCCAGCTGAGAATATTTCTAAGTGGTTTGTGTTCCTCACCATTGTGTGGAAATGCAGTGATGAATTTTCATTCAAACTCTTGGCTCACTTTTTTTCTTTTTTTTTTATTTTTAAAGTATAAATTATGTCTAACAAGAAACACACCAGGGATCTCTTCAATCCCCAAAGGCACTTTCTTAAAAGGAGAGAGAACAAAGGAGAAAACCTCCCAGCATGTGCTTTCCAAACTGGCTTCTTAGGACAGTATCAGAAATGACAATACTTGAACATAAGCTTTTCTTTTTCATTCTTTGATCCGTGCTTAATTGAATTGATTATTGCAAACTGTGTAATGATTTCCAAAATGCTGGAGTGGAAGGCGAAGATCACAACAATCTAATAACCAATTTAAAGAGATGTAAGAAATATTGAAGGAAAGATTTAATCACTCAAGTATACTCCTTCCAATTAGAAAGAGCTTTAAATAGCTTACCTTGAGATAAATTAGAGTCTGGGTGCAATTAGACAGGAATAGTAATTAAGATCAGGAAAATTCACATATGCCTCAGCCTATGGAGTGAGGGAGAACTCTGAGCAGAACAAACTTTGCAGTTCCCTTGTTTCAGCAGCAGAAAGGAAAACATACTGCTTCAATTTACCCCAACCTTCCCGAGTCAGGAATTCAGGACCCTCACAAGGCCGGGATCTGCAAAGCCAGGTTTCACCTTATCTGATTCCCCCACACACACAGAACAAACAAAAAATGGGGGCAAAAAAGGCTGAAAGGCTCTCGTTTGTGGTAAGGAAATACATTACAGGAAAGGCAATTTCATGATTAAAACTCCATGAAAAATTGTGGCAAGTATGACTGACCACTGTTTTTCTGAGGGAGCAGCAACTTTAATCTTCCTTTGGCAACAGCACCCATCATATCACATTCCCTAATTTCCACATGTCACATTCCCTAATTTCCCCACACATAGCCCCAGGGTTCTCTGCACAGGAAGGCAACAAAGTTTTAGAAACTTGAGTAAGTTTTTCTGACAAACTTCTTCTGGCCAGGCAGAAGAGTCCCTGCCCAAGTATTACAGTTGATTTTAGTTTTTAAAGGTCACTAAATCTGAAATCAATCCCATTTGCTAATTAATCAGAGGAGAACCGTGCAAGGTTTTACCTAAGAAAATAATTAAAGGAATTCACCAGTCATTCTTCAAAGAGCAGAGTCTTAATCGCACACCCTCCCTTAGCTACCTTTCAACTCCCAAAAAAAGAACTTAAAAGCACGTTTTCTGGGGATTTACTCCTGCTTAAAAAATCCCCAGTGTCCCCTGCCACGATGTCAGAGCTTTCCACGTTTTTCTGAGGAGCACTGAGCTCCTGCAGCACCTGAGAGCCTGGAGAGCTGCAGGGTGACAGCTCCAAGCCCAAGCAGGAGATTCTGCGTCCCCTCTCCTCCCTGACAGAGCAGCTCCCACCCACGCAGCTTTTTAATTCTGTACAAAGACAAAAAATTAAAAAAAAAAAAAATCAGAATGTCCTGAGGTCTTCCAAGCATGAATTTATGAAGTAATTACTTTTTTGTTAAGCAAACTGCCAAGCTCCCGTGGCTGCAGAAAAAAAGCCCAACTTTTCACTGAGTGCCATCCTCCAGTCCCTGCCTTCAAGTACCACTGCAGCCAGAACCTGAACAGAAAATTGAAACTGAGAATAAAACAGCAACTTTGGCATTCACCCTCCACACCCCTGAGGCAGCAACAGCACTTTAGGAAACATAAATTTTAAAAACTCTGATTTTTCTCTACCAGTTCTCAAGAAGGAGACTTCTAGCAGTGATCAATGAAGGGGTTTGGAATGACTTTATTCCCTATCTCCCATCTCTTTGAACTCCTTTTGAGTCACTCTTGCTAATAAAGGCATCACATAAAGCCAAGCTGGCTGCTGTGCACCACCAAACTCTCGCTGTTACTTACCAAAACACACTATTCCATTTGCCACGCTAAAATTGACAAAAACTTGAGCACTGGAATCACATCTTAGCCCTCTGATCTCGTTATGTGGGAAGCAGAGCTTGAAAAGAAAAAAGGCTTAAGGACTACACAGCTCAAGCAATACAATGTGGTCTGAAGACACGCAGAAAAACGAAGGCCAGAGGAGGATTTAAAGGAAGATCTGAAGGGTCCTGACCCACACAAGGCAGAACACACTGAAGATTTAATATTTCTTAACCTGCTGACAGCTCCTTAAGCACCTAAAAACGAAAGCGCACCGTACCTTTGATAGTCAGAAAACGGAGATCTACCAAACCTCTAGGAAAAGACAAAATATTTCCTTAGTCATACCCGAGACACTCCATAGTTTATGTTACATGTTTAACACGCCTGTGCCCGTACCCATTTCAGATCCACCTGATTCCAGCCCTTCGCTCTGCGAACTTTACAGGAGAAGGAGGCAGGAGCCCTCCCGGGGAATGAGGACCCTGTGAAAACTGCGAGGAAACTCCGCAACTTTTCCCACCCTGCAGCGTGTGCAGGGCTGCACCCGCAAAGTTTCGGGGGGTCTTTTCCTGGGATTTTTGGGTGGGTGCCTACCACCCTCTACCCTGCCTTTGCTCTTCCTCAAATTCGCTGATTCTTCTTCGCCTTAGGAAAGCCCAAGTTCCGCCTTCGGCAGAGCGGGAGGAGCTCCTTCCCTCCGGGGTGAGCGCTCCAAAAATCCTCCAAAAATGCCCCAAAACCGCCCCAAGCGCGGCGACCCCCGGCGGGGCAGCGCGGCGGCTCGGAGCGCCCCGTCCCCCCGCGTTCCGCAGGATGACAGGGACCGCCGCCAGCTCAGCGCCGCGGAACTCCTCCACATCTGCCTGTGACGTTCTTTATTTACCGGCGGGGCGGCCGGCCGCCCTCCCCGCCGCGCTGCCCCCGCTGTCACCGCCGCTGCCGGGGGTCGCTCCCGCCGGACTCCCCTCGCAAACTTCGCGGGGCGCCGCGGCTCCGTCCCCCCGCCGGCCCCCACACCCCGCGGGGACTCCCCGCGGCCGCCGCCCTCACCCGCGGCGGCGCCGCCCGACCCGGCGGGCGCGGAGCGGAGCCGCCCGCGCTGCCCCGGCTGCCGGCGGGGCCGCCCGGCGGAGCGCGGCCGGCGGAGGGGGGGCGGCGAGAGCAGGCAGCTCCGCGCTCCGCTCCACACCCACCCCGCCTCTCAGCCCGCGCTGCCAGCGCGGCTCCGGCGCGGCCGCTCCGGCGGGGCTCATCCCGCCGCGGGCCGCTCCCGACCGCGGCCCCGGCGGCGCCGCGGGGGGACGCGGAGCTGCGCTTTACCTTTAGTTCCGCACTGTCCGCCATCTTGCGACTCTGCGCGCAGGCGCAGTGAACCCCGCCGGGACACCGCCCCCCCCCGCCGCCGCCCCGCCCGCCCGCAGCGCGCAGCGTTTGAATCGCGGCGCCATTTTGTGCCTCCTCAGCCGCGCCGGCCCCGCCGCTCCGCGCCCTCATCCCGGGGCTGCCGCACCCTCCCGGCTCCCGGTGCTGCTCCCGAGCCGCCCCGGTGACGCTGTGTGGGGCCGCCGTGCCGGTAGAGTTTCGCTTTGCCCGTAGAGTTTCGCCCTGCCCGTAGTTTGGCGCCGCTCCGTGAGGGGAGCGCGTCCCTCAGGGCGCCCCGGCTGCTCCCCTCAGCCCCGCGCCGCCACGGGGCAGCGCTGGGTGCGCGTTCCTCCTGTAATAAATAAATTATTAAAATGGGATTTTGCAGCTCCGATGTGTGAAAAAAACGCCGATCGCTTGGGTTTTAAAATTTTTAGAAGTTTAGTAATAATAAAATGATTATGAAAATAGTAATATAATTAGAGTGTGAAAAACGCCAATCACTTGGTTTTTAAGATTTTTTTAGAAGTTTAATAATAATAAAATTATTATTAAATTAGTAATATAATTAGAGTGTGAAAAACGCCAATCACCTGGTTTTTAAGATTTTTTAGAAGTTTAATAATAATAAAATTATTATTAAATTAGTAATATAATTAGAGTGTGAAAATCGCCAATCACTTGGTTTTTAATTTTTTTTTAAGTATATTAATAATAAAATGATTATAAAAATAGTAATATCATTAGAATGTGAAAAATGCCAATCGCTTGGTTTTTAAAATCTTTTAGAACTTTAGTAATAATAAAATGATTATGAAAACAGTAATAAGACTTAATAAAATTTAGAGTTAGGACAACTGCAAGACAATAAACAGCAAAGAATTATGGACATCTGGATGCTCTCGGACACTCAGTCACGAAAAAGCAGACTTTGTGAACAAAGGAATAACCTTAAATCAACAGCCTGTTGCATATTCATGTATCTCATACATGATGCATAAATTCCTTACAAATTAAGAACTTTTCTGTTTTTTGTTAACTTCTCCTTAATCTTGTTTGTTCTACAAAGATGGAGAGAAGGTGGAAGAATGTTTTTTCTGATAAGGAGGAACTTTTTATGGGCCCCCTTCGCTGACATCTCTGTGTGAAGAGTTTCTTGATTATCTCATCTTCCTGCTTGAGCTTGTAACAAATTTTATATCACAGAGTTTCTATTTTAACATAATGTTGTAACCTAAAACTGTATTTAACACTCTACTTAAGAGAATTAATACAGCAGAACTTTCTAACGCATATATCATTCATTGTAACATTACACATATAATATTCATTGTAACATTTGCAAAAAGCCAATCATAAAATATGCATTTTTCACAGATTCTTGCTACTTAATCCACGGGTTTGAGACCTCCAGGAGTGGAAAGGGATGAGGCCAGGGTACCTCAGTGGGCACCGGCTCCTGGTGTGCACCAATCTGGAAATTATGAGGTTTTTTGGAAATTACAAGTTTTATTTTGGGGAATTTTAAGTTTTATTTCCCAGGGCTACTGCACAGAGTTCAGGAACCATCATGAGCTCACTCAGGTTTTCCTGATCCCGAGGAACAGCAGTACAGGTGTTTTAGGAGTCCCAAACAGCAGAGTTTGGGTCCAAATGCACCCATTTCATGTCAATTTTGAGTGAAATTTGTGTTCTTCCAACAGCAAGCCAGAGGGGAAAATACCTACCAAAATCCTGCCCGGCAAGATGATGCATCAGTTGTGAATTTGTGTGGATTAAATGTTGATTCAGCTTCTTTCTACCTGTGTGTTATTCCCTAAATATAGATCACCATGACAATTTCTCTCCTTGGCCTTCACCTTAATGCACAGAACGGAACAAAGAAGACAAAATTTCCAATTTTTCCATAGCTGCCGTAAAATCCATCATCCTACATTCCCAAAGCACTTAGATGATGGGCACTGAAAATGAAATAAAGCTTTCATGTCCCAACTCTGCAGATTCAAACAAGGCATGCAGGGAACCTGGGGTAAGATAACCACAAGTGGTAATTACAGAATCAAAATTTATAACATTTGACTCAGAGGGTTACCCAGGATTTAAAATTTGGTAGTTTGTGATAAGGGAAGAATGGGAGAGAGGTGTCAAAAGTGTTGAAGGAGTTTTTTGCTACAATGCTGTTTATTGGTGAGAATATTTATGTGCAGTCCTGAGGAAAACAACTCCTGGTAAGCAGGGAAGAGAATGGAATGATATCAGGATGTGTCACATTCCATCAATCCAGGACAAAACTGTATGGATTTTGACCAAGGTGGACAGGTCACATACACTTAACACAGAAAAAGAAGCTATATAAATTATATGAACATCTATAAATAAATATATGAACATACATATAAATTATATGTGCTCAATAAGCAGATTTTTGATGGCCTCATGTTTACAGTGAGCATATATAAAGTCCTGATAAGCCGAGCAAAGCAAACAACTCATATCTCTTTCCAAACTTTCCATTTCCAAGCGTTTCACCCAGAAATATCCTCCAGACTGGCAGAAGATCGGGGGAGCTGCTGGCTGACACCCCTTTTTCTTCATCCCTGATCCCAATTCCATTGATGGCCCTGCTCTCCTGGATTCTGCCACGCTCAGAAAAGGAGCAGCAATTAGAGGAGGCTGACGAGTTCGACAATCCTGCGTGTAATGAAGGTTTCTCTGCGAGTCTGAAAGGTTGGTTTGGGGAGGGGGCAGGGTGCTCGGTGAGACAGCTAAAAAAAAATAAAATCAGATGACTCCAGCACGCCCACGGCTCCCAGAATTAGCCCGTCTATTTCAGTGGTCTGAGGCAGCCCAGTGCAGAACCTTTAATTTGAAATTATTAAATACATGTAATCGTCATCTATCATGATCAATGAGTTCATGGAGAGCTGAAAGGATCCGGCCTTAAAGCTCTGTAATTGTGTGGAGAAAAAGCCTTGCTTTATTTCAATTACTTTTGAATTTTTTTCCCCCTGAATGAGGCTGCTGCACAGCCAAACAGCTTTTCCTCTGCTTCCCCACTTCCTACCAAATTCAGTGGGATGTGGACATGTGCTCCCGGTGTTTTGCTAAATCATGGCACAACACTATCAAACTTGACACGTGGCCATAAACCACAGCGTCCTCTCTCAAAACTGCCTTTAAATAAAACAGCCCCAGAATGGCTTCGGCTGCATTAAAATAAGGAAGCAAACTAAAAAAGGGGATACAGAAAATCAGGTTTAAAATGCTCCTGACGGTGTTTTTTACAGCTAAACCTCGCCCAAGCTCTTAATTTATTTTTTTTTTTCAGTTTGGGCTTTTTGATAGTCGCTCCCTTTTCAGTGCAGAATATACTGAAGGATGGAGAAGGAACTTAATGAGGAAAACAATCTGCGCTTCTATTTTTAGGCTATTATTTACATGTAGTGAAATTTTGTTCCTCTCTGCTCCCGAAGCTCGGCTGATGGTTTATTGCCAAAAAAAGCCTTTGTCAACAGGCAGTCATTTCCAGAGGTGCTCGCAGTGGCTCCAGCTGTGGCAGTCATGGCAGCACTCAGATCTTAAAAATTAAATCTTAACATTTAAATTAAAATTAAATCTTCAATTTTTCTCTCAATTTCCAAAACAAAATACTGGGATGCAACTGGACTAGGGGAGAACAGCCCCAAACAATCCTCAAGTTTTCCTGCTTCTGAGCTAAAGCTAATATTTTTTTTATTTTTAACCTCTGTGGGGAGAGAAAAGTGAAAAATAAAGATTTTCCTCAACCTCCAAAATGTTGATATTTTCAATTCCCAATTTTCCAAAGTTGCGTTTCCCACTTTTGGCCGCATCGCAGTAAAATAAATGATTTGAGAATTTGTCTCCTACCCCGCCATTTCTTTTATTCTCCTCTTCTGTAACTTCCCAAAAAATGTATCGTGTCACATAACTCACATGCTCAAAGCCATGTTCAGACACAATAATATTTTTAAAGATATGCATTTTTTTCTGTGAACATGTTGTTTTCATTAGTCCGAGTAGCCAAGAGTTTTTCCTCTTTGTCTAATAATCCAAATTTACTCTTTGCCTAAAAGTAACACAAGGGCATTTCTGAGCCTGGAACGACAAAATTCCCACCTGTATTCCCAGCTTGGAGTGACAGAATTCCCAGCTTGGAATGACAAAATTCTCAGCCTGTTTTCCCAGTCTGGAATGACAGAATTCCCACCTGTATTCCCAACCTGGAGTGACAGAATTCCCAGCTTGGAGTGACAAAATTTCCAGCTGTATTCCTGGCCTGAAATGACAAATTCCCACCTGTATTTCCAGCCTGGAATGACAAAATTCCCAGCCTGTTTTCCCAGTCTGGAGTGACATAATTCCCACCCATATTCCCGTCCTGGAATGACAGAATTCCCACCTGTATTCCCAGCCTGGCATAACAGAATTGCAAGCCTGTTTTCCCAGCCTGTATTCCCAACCTGGAGTGACAGAATTCCCACTTGTATTCGCATCCTGGAATGACAAAATTCCACGTCTGTAGTCTGGGCCACACCTGGGGACAGGGCTGGGGACACCTGGGCAGCGTTTGGGATACCTGGGGACATTTGGGACAGCACTGGGGACACCTGGGGACATCAGGGACAGGGTGAGGGACACCTGGGAATGTTTGGGACAGGGCTGGGGACATCCACAGACACCGGGACCAGGACTGGGGACATGTGGGGACATCAGGAACAGGGCTGGGGACACGTGGGGACGTCAGGAACAGGGTTAGGGACACCAGGGCCAGGGCTGGGGACACTGGGGACATTGGGAATGGGGCTGAGGTGTTCTACAGGACACCTGGACAGGGTTTGGGGACACTTGGACTAGCAAAACCAGCCCTGGGGACACTGAGGACACTCTGGGGACACCTGGGGACAGGGCTGGGGACACCTGGACTATCAAAACCAGCCCTGGGGACACCAGGGCCAGGGCTGGGGACACCTGGGGACATTTGGAATGGGGATGAGGGGGTCTGAGGGACACCTGGACAGGGTTTGGGGACACCTGGGGACATTGGGAATGGGGCTGAGGGGGTGTAAGGGACACCTGGACAGGGTTTGGGGACACATGGAGACATTTGAATGGGGTTGAGGGGGTCTGAGGGACACCTGGACGGGGTTTGGGGACACCTGGACAGGGTTGGAGACACCTGGGGACATTGGGAATGGGGTTGAGGGGGTGTAAGGGACACCTGGACAGGGTTTGGGGACACTGGGGGACCTCGGCAGCTCTGAGGTGCCTCCCAGGCAGGACCATTCCAGGATTCTGGAAGCTGCTGGTCTGTACTGGGCCGAGCTGTGGCCAGCCCAGGGGAGGTGACAGCGTTTCCTGCCCTGGATCCTCCTCACCTTCCTTTTACTCACCTAAAATTCACTTTTGGGACTTCTTTCCCTGCCCCTTTTGGGTGGATCTGCTTGCTTTTCTCCAGGCTTTTATTTGAATTATTCTATTTATTCTTTTTTTTAATCCTGAAATGAAAACTGGAATAGTTCTCTCTCTGAGAAGAAATGGTCATTCCTGAGATATTCATCTCCAGTTGGAAAAGCATTTCCTTTGGCCGAGTTAAATCCCCTTTTTTTTTTGTCAACAAAATTCCATTTCCATGAATCACGATTGGGATTTCTTTTTTTTTTTTTTGTCATTAGCACCCATTTTCATAATTTGTGGATGCAACACAAGAAGAAAGAGTAAAAAGCAACCACAGCAGGTCCTGGGGAGCTGAGAAACCCAAATCCATGCAAGACTTAAAACATCAGATCCTCCAAAAGCTTTGAATTGGCCAAAAAAATATTCAAACATGAGAAAAACTGCAGAAATCTGCATTTATTTCCAAAATACCATCACTGAGGTGAAGGAGGCTTTTAATTGCACTCTCCAGACCTCCAGCATCAACAAACCCGGGGTTTCACTGCGAGGAACTCTCTCATTCCAATTAAAAGGGATTTTTTAAGGCCCCAGTGCTTAAGTCAGAAGTTGTTTCTACAGACAGTAAATGATTCTTAATAAGCAGAACCTGTGGCAATAAAACAAAGAAATAAAGATAATTCACATTTTCCACAATTTGGAGAGTGAGTCCTTAGGATGTTCCCCATCCCTCCACTCACACAGTGCATGTCAAACACTGATATTTTCATATAAACTGAATTTATAATCGTTTTTCCCAGAGAGTCATCTAGAAAAAGACCTGTTCCAATTTGACTCTCTTTCCTATTCTATAATTCCCATTATGGACCACATATGGAATTCCTACGGAGTAGATTTTGCTGCAAATTTCCTTTTTTTTTTTTTTTTTTTTTGCCTAAAAATCAGGATAAACTCAGGATAAAGCAGCAGCAGCCAGGCTGTGCCCCAAGATGGGCTCAGCTAGGAAAAAAAGAATTAAAATTCTTCGTTTTTCACCCAATCCCTTGTTCCAGCATCCCCTGAGTCATGGGAGTGCTGCAAATAAAGCTGAGCTCCAGCAGCAAGCAGAGCTCATTTCAGATGGCTCATGCAAAAACAACCCAGCTAATTATGCTGCAGTAATTACCTGAAAATTATATGTATGTTGTTTTTCCAGCAGTCAATAGTGCTATTTTTGAACTTCTCATTGTTCTCATGCCCTGCTGGAGTCACGTTGTCTCGAAATCCTCTTTTTTTTTTGGCTCATCACTCACTCACCTCTGGACTGGGGAGGGTTTTTAGGGGAAGTTTCACCTGCAGCTCAGATATTCACTTATTCTGCTTTTCAGAAAATATTTCCATTTTAATGGCCTTTACAATAAGGACTACAAGATCCCAACTCAACATCCCATCAAGATTTTCTCCTGAAAAATTAAAATATGACACATCAAAAATCCTGAAAATTCCTGGATTCCTGACTGGGATCATCCTGATTTGGAAGAATTTCATTTCCTTCAGCTCAGATCCTTACCTGTGCTGCATTTCAGAAAATATTTCCATTTTAATCATCTCTTAAATAGGAATTATGAGATTCTGGCTCAACACCCCATCAAGATTTCCTCCTGCACATCAAAAATCCTGAAAATTCCTGGATTCCTGGCTGTGATCATCTTGATTTGGAAGAGTTTAACAACTTCCTTCAGCTCAGATCTTCACCTGAGAAAATATTTCCATTTTAATCATCTTTTAAGTAAGAATTATGAGATTCTGGCTCAACACCCCATCAAAATTTCCTCCTGCACATCAAAAATCCTGAAAATTCTTGGATTCCCAGTAGGGATCATCCCGATCTGGAAGAGTTTTCATTTCCTCTCCTGCTCTGGGTGGGGTCTATGATCCTTGTCTGGTTTTTTTTTTATTTTCCAGAGCAGCTGAGTGCTCAGCCCGCTCCCAGGAAGGCAATGTTGTCAGGCAGCAAGGCTGGGAATTCTTGGATCAATCCCAAAAAACTCCTGCCACGTTCCCTGGGTTTGCCCAAAACGACTCCTTGGGGAAAGGAAGATGCTGGTGATAAAAGGTGTCTCCCTGGACTGCTGAGAGGAAATTAATTAACATTTGGAAAAGCGCTTGGAGATTCTTGGATGAAAGATGTTGGAGCTGGAATGTTGGCAACGTTCAAATAAATTGGAATAACGTTAATATTTATTGCACGCGGCGCTTTCATCTTCAAAGCTCTTCACCAACAGCAGCGAGTTAACAAAGGAAACATCAATAAAGATTGTATTTACCCATTAAATTACCCTCCCAAATCACAGAAATAGAGCTGCCTCCAGTTCAAAAATAGTATTTAAATAAAAGCTGAGCCCCACTCCAGTATCAGGCACTAAATCCCTGATTAGTCCATGGCAAACCAACTTGGAACGAGGAATTATTACTTTATATTCTGAATGAGGAACTATTCGTTTATATTTTTAATGAGGAATTATTAGTTTAATAATTTTAACTTCTAATGAGGTTGGCTGGACCCTGGGCCTAACCTGCCACGACCAGGGTGAAAAATCAGGATGGCAAAGGGGGAAGGAAGAGCAGTGCTTGGAAAATGGCTCTGGTTGGTGAGCAGGAATTCCAGAATTCCTGAGGTTAGAAAAGCCCTTCAAGGTAATCAAGGCTCCCAAAAATTATCCAAAAATTATTTATCACAGATAAATAGAGCTGCCTCCAGTTAAAAAATAGCATTAAAATAAAAGCTGAGCCCCCACTCCAGTATCAGGCACTAAATCCCTGATTAGTCCATGTCCAACCAGTTTGGAATAAGGAATTATTAGTTTCTATATTGAATGAGAAGTTACTAATTTATATTTTTACTGATTAATTATTGGTTTATACTTTTAATGAGGCTGATTGGACTCTAGGCCTAATCTACCACGACCAGGGTGAAAAATCAGGATGGCAAAGGGGGAAGGAAGAGCAGTGCTTGGAAAATGGCTCTGGTTGGTGAGCAGGAATTCCAGAATTCCTGAGGTTAGAAAAGCCCTTCAAGGTAATCAAGGCTCCCAAAAATTACCCAAAAATTATTTATCACAGATAAATAGAGCTGCCTCCGGTTAAAAAATAGCATTAAAATAAAAGCTGAGCCCCCACTCCAGTATCAGGCACTAAATCCCTGATTAGTCCATGGCAAACCAGTTTGGAATAAGGAATTATTAGTTTATATATTTAATGGGAAGTTACTAGTTTATATTTTTACTGATGAATTATTGGTTTATACTTTTAATGAGGCTAATTGGACTCTAGGCCTAATCTACCACGACCAGGGTGGAAAATCAGGATGGCAAAGGGAGAAGGAAGAGCAGTGCTTGGAAAATGGCTCTGGTTGGTGAGCAGGAATTCCAGAATTCCTGAGGTTGGAAAAGCCCTTCAAGGTCATCAAGGCTCCCAAAAATTACCCTCCCAAAATTACCCTCCAGTTAAAAAATAGCATTAAAAGAAAAGCTGAACTCCAGGATCAGGCACTAAATCCCTGGTGGGGCTGTCCATGGAAAACCAACTGGGAACAAGGAATTATTAGTTTACACTGTGAACAAAGAATTATTAGTTTGTATTTTTAATGAGGAATTATTATTTTATACTTTTAATGAGGCTAATTGGACCCTGGGCCTAATCCAGCTGTGCTGGGAATGTGTCACCCACAACCAGGGTGGAAAATCAGGATGGCAAAGGGAGAAGGAAGAGCAATGGTGGGAAAAAGGCTCTGGTTGGTGAGCAGGAATTCCAGAATTCCAGAGGCTGGAAAAGCCCTCCAAGATCATGGAGTCCCATGCCCACCTTGCCACCTGAGTGCCACATCCAGAATTCCCTGGTGTCCTGGGACAACCTGGAGAGCTTTGAGGAACCTTCCAAGCCAAACCAAAATTCCAGGATTCTGGAAGCTGAGACCTCCCTGAGCTGGCACGTCCAGGAGGAGGAGGAGGAGGAGGAGGAGGAGGAGGAGGAGTTGCTCTCCCCATTTTCCTTTGGAAGTCAATCCCTGCTGGCACAGGCACAGCTCTGCCATCATCACCGGGAAGTTCTCCCAGCAATTTACGGAAAACCAGTAAAGGAGAGAGCACTTCCAAGTGCATTATCTGCATTGATTGCAGCTCACGGGGCAGCCCCTCTGGGGCTCACCTCCCCTCCCTCCAGCTGAAAAGATAACGAAATTAAGACATCAAGATGAATAAATAAATAAAATAAAAACCAGGGGGAGAACATTCTGTTGCCATTTCCCCCACCCCCAACCCTGATTTATCCCAAATTCCACCCGTTTCATCAGTCTCCTTGAGCAGAGGCTGCTGGCACTGGTGCACTCGGATGAATTCCAGCACATAATGGGCTGGAATGGATTTTTACAGACCCACCGTGCTCGGCGCAGGCTCTGCAGGTCATTTCAGGCAGTCTGTGGATGCTCAGCAGGATATTTCTGGTCAGCGTGCTCTGGGGATGGCCAGATCTGCACATCACAAACCCAGAGCCCTTCCCTGGCTTTTTCCAGCCTTGCTGTGAAAAACACCAAATTATCTGGGAAGGGTTTTGTGGCTCTCCTCAGGACTGGGAAAGTTTCTCCAGAGATGACTGCAGGCTTTCCAAACTCAGCCAGCAAAGTGCCCCAGGCTGTGGCAGCACATTTCTCTCTCCCTCCCAGGATTTTTCATAGAGGAGCACAGAGAGAAATGAAAGAGAAAACAATTTCTATTTCTGCTCCTTGTTTCTCCCATGTGGAATGTGTTGGGAGAATTGTTTCCTTGGGGTGATTGCTTGATTGGATTCTGGTGAGGATTGTTTGAGCCTGATGGCCAATCCAACCCACCTGGTATAGAAATTGATAGCATTGTATTTTAATTTTCCTTTATTTTTGTTTTTTGCTTATGTCATGATATAGCAATTTATAGCGTTATATTTTAATTTTTTCTTTATTTGTTTTTTACCTATGTTATGATATAGAAATTTATAGTGTTATATTTTAATTTTTCTTTTTTTTTGTTTTTTTACTTATGATATAGCAATTTATAGCATTGTATTTTATTTTTTTCTTTATTTTTGTTTTTTACTTAATTATGTCATGATAGAGAAATGTATAGCATTGTATTTTAATTTTTTCTTTTTTTTTTTTTTTTTTACTTATGATATTAAAATTTATTTTCATTTTGGTTCATCCTGGGGCAGCCCTGGCTGGGCTCTGGTGCTGCCCAAGGTGGATCCATGGAGGAGATCCCAGGAAAACAGCTCCAGAGCCAAATTCCGACCTGACACATCCCAGAGCAGGGATTTACTCCAGGTAACACTGCCCTGGGACCTCGAGGGTGGCTTGGAGCTGCTGAGGAGAACGGGAACTGTGGGAACCCAGAGCTTCCCTCTGGGACCCTGGCAGGGGTCAGAACCCCCCAGAGACACTGGCTGTGATCTCTGTCCGTGGAAAAGAGTTTTCAATCTTACAGGATGAATTACCAGCTCTGAGTGTTTGATATCAGTAATAATTAAGTGTGACATGGGTGCAAAAGTAAAATTTTAGGATTCTAGATGAGGGGTCCAAAGGGGACAAGGTGGAGGAAATTGGGTGTGCCTTGTCCTTCTTCTCCTTCTTCATGCCCTCCATGTTTCACTGTGGTGTTGGCATTTTTCTGTTGGTTCAGGCTGGGGACACACTGTCCAACGTAGGTGACAGATATTGGCACGTTATTGTAAATCCAGCACAGGTAGTTTGTGGTATTTAATGTTTGTACCATCCCACTGAGGGCAGAGCCCCACACGCTGCCCTGCAGGACAGAGCTGCGGCAGGGCAGCAGAACATGGTAGAGATAAACAGAATAAACAACCTTGAAACAGCACAGACAAATTTTGACTTCTTTGGCAGCAGGGCTGAAAGACAGAGACTTTTTACAACCTCAGAATCATCAATACCTCAGATTCCAACAGGGAACCAACTTTTTTTGGTTATTATTTCACTTCTCTCAGCAAAGATTTGCGTTTTTCCCAGAGCCTGTGAGGGGCTTGGGCTGGTTTCACTTTCCCCGGAGTTTCTGGGGCTGTGGGAGCTCAGCCTCACGTCTGCTGCTGCCCCAGAGGAGGGAGGAGAAGGGGAGGAAATTCTTATCAGCCCCTGGAGCCCTTATCTGAGCCGGCCAGCTGGGCCAGGACAGACAGCATCTGCAAGGAAATTCAACTGTCACAGAAAAAGGGGTTTCTGCACCCAAAATGCCCCTTGGGACACCCAAAACACCTCTTGTGACAATCAAAATGCCCCTTGGGACACCCAAAACACCTCTTGTGACAATCAAAATGCCCCTTGGGACACCCAAAATCCTTCCTGGGACACCCAAAATCCTTCCTGGGACACCCAAAACACCTCTTTGACACCCAAAATGCCCCTGTGATGCCCAAAACATCCCCCAGGACACCCAAAACATCCTCTGGGACACCCAAAACATCCTCTGGGACACCCAAAACGCCCCTTGGGACACCCAAAACACCTTTTGTGACACCCAGAATGCCCCTTGGGACACCCAAAACCCCTCTTGGGACACCCCAAAACCCCTCTTGGGACACCCCAAAACCCTAAGAGAGGAGTATTTTTTGTGCTATAGACTTCTTAAGAAGTTTAGCTGTTACTTTTTTTGGTTTTATGTTAAACATGGCACTGCCTGGAGAAAAAGTTTGTTATGGTAATGCTTTTTTTTAATGTTTATGTGTGGTGTTTTCATGATTAACACTAACATTGTGCCAGTGTCAAACTGTAACAGTAATACATTCAATTAAAAAAAAATCTATAAAAAAATAAATAAACAGGCAGAAATGTGATGACAGAATTTCCTCCAGAACCTCTGCTGGATGAAAACGAACACTAAAATTATAATTTAGCTGAGATTTCACTGCGAGGAGGAC
Source organism: Taeniopygia guttata (assembly GCF_048771995.1). Classification (NCBI taxonomy): domain Eukaryota; kingdom Metazoa; phylum Chordata; class Aves; order Passeriformes; family Estrildidae; genus Taeniopygia; species Taeniopygia guttata. The sequence continues at coordinate 19,673,923 of NC_133035.1, read as the reverse complement.
GATGTACGATTTGTTCAGGATGAGTTGACAGATGGGAAGATTAAGTCCTCCTTTATTGTTCCATTGGCTGGATGCAAAAAAAACCTGCAAAAAAACTGCAAAAAAACTGCAAAAAAACTGCAAAATAAGAAAACTGCAAAAAACCTGCAAAAAAATCAGAAAAAAAACCCGCAAAAAAATCAGAAAAAAAACCTGCAAAAAAACCTGCAAAAAAACCTGCAAAAAAACTGGAAAAAAAAACTGCAAAAAAAAAACCAGGAAAAAAACCCTGCAAAAAACTGCAAAAAAAGCAAAAAAACTGAAAAAAACTGAAAAAACTGGGGAAAAAAAAAAAAGAAAAAAAAAGAAAAAAAAGAAAAAAAAAGAAAAAACTGCAAAAAACTGCAAAAAACTGCAAAAAACTGCAAAAAAAAAAGAGAAAAAACTGAAAACTGAAAAAAACTAAAAAAAAATGCAAAAAAATGCAAAAAGATGCAAAAACCTGCAAAAAACATACTTCACACTCACAGAGGACTTGGAGGGTGGGAAGAGCTGGGAAATATTGGGGCAAAAATCCAAAATCCAAAATCAGAGGCAGCGGTGGCTGATCCTGGAGATTCCACACGATCCCAGCCGAGCCAAAATTCAGCTTTTCCCTGGGCACTCCTCATCTCCTCCCTGTGGGAAAGCCAAAGGGGAAAAAAGGGTGAATTTAGCATGAAGCCAAAAAAGCAGAATTTCACAAGATCTTTTCTGTTTGATGTCTCCACCCAGTGAACTCTTTCAAAACAGTCATTTCTCTCTTTTACTTCAATTTTCTTTTTTTTTTCCTTTTTTTTTTCCCCCAAGCTGGAAGCCTTTAGCTAAAATATCTTTATTTTCTCTGCTAATAAAATCAGACTGTTAGCGCTGCTTTTTCCCTTCCCATTGAAGGGAAATGGGCAGTTTTCTCCTCTCTGGGGACCCAAAATTCTTTCAAATGATACCAAGAAATAATTGGCGCCTCTTGGCCAAAATCGCTGCACTCCCATCTGGGCTCTCCCAAATAATCAATTATGGATTATTGGCACATCCTGGAGCGGGACAAATTCCCCTCAGGGAATTGGGGTTGTGATGCACCAAGGATGTTCCCATATGGCCCAAGTAAAAATCAGGTGTAAAATGATGGCCGGGAAAGGGGTTTTAAAACAAAACAAAAAAAAAAGGGTTTAAAACAAAAAATAATGGGGTTAAGGGCAGAAATGAAGGGGTTAAGGGCAAAAATAAAGGGGTTAAGGGCAAAAAATAAAGGGGTTAAAGGCAGAAATAAAGGGGTTAAAAGCAAAAAATAAAGGGGTTTACAACAAAAAATAAAGGGTTAAAACTAAAAGGAAAGGGGTTAAAACAAAAAAAAAAGGGGGTTAAAACAAAAAAAAAAAGGGTTTAAAACAAAAATAATTATTAATTAATGGCCCATGAGCAGAAGATAATTAATAATTAACAGCCCATGAGCAGAAGATAATTAATAGCCCATTAACAAAAGATATCTCCAGGAGGGAGGATTGGCTGTGGGATGGATAAATCAAACTGCCCAAAAACAGCAGGTACCTGCCCCAGCCCTGACAGATGCTGACAGGACACTCACCCCCAGCCACATCTTGCATTTCCAGCCTCAGGCAGTGCCACGTTTCCACAGGGACAAGGACAATTGCTCGTGGCACACGGGATTTCCTCCTTCCCTTGGGATCCATCCAGGAACTCGGCGGCCCCGTGAAGGAAACTCTCGCTGCAGGTTCCAAGGCTCAACCCTCCACCCCTCTCAGCCCCCTTCAGGCAAAACCCCACCTGCACTTTTAGCTGTTTTCCCCTTCTTTCAACCATTTCTTTGCCCATGGATGTTTCCTTGGAGGAAAAAAACCCAAAAAAACCCAAATCAATTTAAACCCAGCCTGTTGTTTTCACAAAACCGAGCTGCGGCGAGCTCTCAGAACGTGCTTGTGATTTGCCACATCTGTTATTTTTACGCGTTGTTTTCGTGCCAAGAGCTCCATAAAAGGTGATCTGCAACCCTGTGGTGCCCCAAAATCCAGCGTGCTGCCCCAAAATCCAGCGTGCTGCCACAGTTCAGAGCCCAGGGAGCATTTCAGCCCCACTTTCGCCCGCGGTTTTTGTTTCTGAACAAAAACTTTTGAACAAAAATCTGCTAGCCCAGGCAGACACGCAGATCAGGCGTGGTGTGGATCCTCCTTTCACAGACAGACTCGATGGACGAATCCATGAATTGTGGAGTTCTGGAATTGTTCTCTTCCATGGGCAGGGACACCTCCCGCTGTCCCAGGCTGCTCCAAGCCCTGTCCATCCTTGGGAATTTCCAGGAGCAGCCACAGTTTCTCTGGAAATTCCACCCCAACCCCTCCTAGGGAACAATCCCATTCCAATATCCCACCCAAATGTCCCATTTTCCAACTTGCAGCCATTCCCTGGGTCCTGTCCCTCCATCCCTGGTCCCCAGCCCCTCCCCAGCTCTCCTGGAGCCCCTTCCAGGCCCTCTGAGATATTCCCAGAACTTTCTGTTCTCTTCTCCAGGCTGGACAATCCCTGAGGAGCCCTGCAGAGGAGCCTCACCCCGCTGGGAGCAGGAATTTGGTTGTGGCAGAGTTTTGCTGTGCCAGGAGCAGATTTCCTGGGACACCCCATGGCTGAGAATTTTGGAAATTTTGGAATTTTTTGGAAATTTCCAGCCTGGCGCTGCTGTAAAGACAAGGCTCCATCTCCTTCTCCCAGGTCAGAGATTCTGTGTGCAGTTTCTCATTTGGACCACAGCTCTGGAAAACTTGATTAGAGCTGTGAAAATGGAATTTTTATTGGGGAGAACGGAGCTCTTGCCAAGGTTTATTTTTCAAGGGAGTAAGACCTAATCCTGGAAGTGGTTCCAGGGCTGTGCTAGCCTGGATGCCCTTCAGGGTTTATGGAATCACGCAGCCAGAGCTGGACAGGCTGGTGGTGTTTGCTTTGGCCACGTGCTGCAGATGGAAACCAGCTCCAAATGTGCTCCTCAGCCTGCTGCAGGCATCACTAAAATCCATTTTCTCCCAGGTTTCTCCTTTTTTTTTCCCCCTTTTCTCTTCCATTTTTACACAATTAGCACGTTCCCAAATCCATCCTACCTGAAAATAAAGCATTTAAATCAGGCAGCAGAGAAACAACCCCAAATCCAGACAGAATCACCACAGACACGTCTCCCAGCAGCTTCCAAAGCCCAAATCCCCACAAAATCCAGCTCAGGTGGAAATCTTCCAGGGAACAGCACATCAGCTTCCTCCAGGGAGCCCACAAAGGCCGTGGCGTGGAGTGACCCTCTGGAGGGAGATTTCCGAGGTGGATCTCCAGGGATGCCTGGGAAAGGAGCAAATTAAACCTGGGAGCCTTGGCAGGGCCCTGTGAGCTGGGGAAGGGGAGGGGAGGGTGACATTAAACGGCCCTTCCAGCCCAGGGGTCATTCCAGAGCTGGGGCGGCTCCAAAGGATTCCCAAAAAAGCGCTCCTGGCCTCTTCCGAAGGGTTTTCCTCCGGGGCAGGAATTCTGCAGCGCTTCCCAAGGGGTCGGGAGGGGATTCTGGATCCTGCCCCAGGAGGAGGAGATGGAGCTGCTCAGCCTGGAGGGGAAATGGCCACGATGACATCAAGATGTAAAATCTTATCGTTGCATTTTAAGGTGTGAGATCTCCAAAACAATCCCTCCGAAAGGAGCAGATCCCACAGCTGGGTTAAGAGCCAGGAAGGAGATCAAAGGGAGGGATTGGCAGCTTTTGAGGGAAAAAAAAAAAAAACCAAAACAGGAAAATGTGTTTTAAGTTTTCAGGAGGATCACAGAGTTCAGTTGGTTGCGTGAAATTAAAAGTGGTTCTGTAAGCAAGGCAGAGCTGCCCTGTGCACTGCCTGCTCACAACACCAAAAGTTGTGTTAGCACCCAAAATTCAATCCATTTAATTAAACCCACATTTCCTCACGTGTGGACACCCCTGTTTGTGCACAGCTCCTTGCTGTCCTCTTCACACTTGCCCCTAAAACGCTGGATTTCAACCCAAAGGACACCAGCCAGACACATCATCGCTCAAATTAAATGGCTTTCCCAAAAACATGAAGAGAAGGCAGGAGGAACCTCCAGCCAGGCAAGGACTAAACATCACCTTGGCCTCAGCCAGACCCTGGGACAGCTGGGATTTCTCCCAAGAAAGATCTTTTTAGGATTTGCAGGGAGCCAACAGCTCACAGCACATTTTGGTCCCACCTGAACCCCCCAGATCCTCCTGGACAAAGACATCCAGGGTGGGCAGAATCCTGTCAGCATCCCTGTGGGACCTATTTTGGTCCCACCTGAACCCCCCAGATCCTCCTTGGATCCTGGATAAACACATCCAGGGTGGGCAGAATCCCTGTGGGACCACGGGATCATTTTGGCCACATCTGAACCCCCCAGATCCTGCTGGACAAACACATCCAGGGTGGGCAGAATCCCTGTGGGACCATGGGATCATTTTGGCCACATCTGAATCCTCCAGATCTTCCTGGACAAAGACATCCAGGGTGGGCAGAATCCTGTCAGCATCCCTGTGGGACCTATTTTGGTCACACCTGAACCCTCCAGATCCTCCTTAGATCCTCGACAAACACATCCAGGGTGGGCAGAATCCCTGTGGGACCACAGGATCATTTTGGTCCCACCTGAATCCTCCAGATCCTCCTGGACAAAGACACCCAGGGTGGGAAGAATCCCTGTGGGACCTATTTTGGTCCCACCTGAACCCTCCAGATCCTCCTTAGATCCTCAACAAACACATCCAGGGTGGGCAGAATCTCTGTGGGACCACAGGATCATTTTGGTCCCACCTGAACCCCCCAGATCCTCCTTAGATCCTGGATAAAGACATCCAGGGTGGGGAGAATCTCTGTGGGACCACGGGATTATTTTGGTCCCACCTGAACCCTCCAGGTCCTCCTTGGATCCTCGACAAACACATCCAGGGTGGGCAGATGATCCTGTGGGACCATGGGATCATTTTGGTCACATCTGAACCCTCCAGATCCTCCTTAGATCCTCGACAAACACACCCAGGGTGGGCAGAATCCCTGTGGGACCACAGGATCATTTTAGCCACATCTGAACCCTCCAGGTCCTGAGGTTTCTGAGGCGCAGGAGTGGATATTGAATTTAGCACTTTTGGTCTCTGCCAAGTAACCTTCTTAGCCAGGGAAATGATCTTGATTAACCAAGTTTTAACCTGAATCTGCATAACTTGCTGCCACATGCACGTCCCTGGTGCTCTTCTCTCTTCTGGCACTCCACAGGTGGTTCCCCCAAACTGTTCCTTTCCCTAGAAATATCCCTCTTGATTTTCCAAGCAGCACTGGGGGCAGCGTGTCCCTGTGTATATCTTTTATATGATATATTACGTGTTATATGTTTAGTTTTTACCCAATACCTATTACCTATATTAAATGGTGCTTTTCTACTCCAAACCAATCCATGAGTGCCAACATCACCAAGAACATGGAGGTGAGGAAGAAGAAGGAGGAAGAACAGGATCAGGCCCACTTTCCTCCATCTTAGAACTCCTGACCCCCCTGTACAAAGTAAAACCCCTGTACAGGTATTAAAACCCCCCTGTACAACACTAAAAAATTTTCCCCTCCATCAGCTGCAGCCCTTCTCCTTCCCCCCATTCCTAATTCCTCACGCACAGGCTCCTTCCTGCTTGAATTATTTAAAAATCCTGACTCCTGTTGTTTATTTTCAGGGGCTGTATTCAACTACTTTGAGACTAAACAACAAAAAAAAATTAAAAAAAAAACCTATAAAAAATTCGAAGCCTTTCCCTCATTCTGCCGGTGAAGTTTAATTCACTCTAATTATTTCATATTACTTAGACTGTAATAGTTTCATAATTTCTAGTATATTAAGCACTTAATACGTTGTGTCATTTCAAGCCGCATATTAAATTCTGCAAAGCACATTTTAATGAGCACTAAGTAGTGGGGCAATAAGAAAACAACCTCATGGCTCATTTCTGTGCCCGTGGCGGGTGGGCACGGTGGGGCAGGTGGGCACGGCGGGGCCTGGGTGGAATTAGGGGTTGGAGACACCCAGGGCACCTCTGAGAGGTGGCACCACGACCCAGAGAGGCACAAAACGCAAAGGGGAAAGTTCAGCTGCACCCCAAAAACTCCAGAACGATGCAGATGTTTCATTCCCTCAGGTGAGGCCTCTCAGCTCAGCTCAGAAGTCACCTCCCTGGGCTGTGTGTCCCCTCCCTGTCCTGCACAGTCACCCCCCCTGTGCTCACCTGTATGGGGGTGCCACCAGCCCCAGCATCTCGGGTCACGCTTGGGGTGTCCTCTGCAGGGTGGCTGTGACCAAAGGAAGAATCCCAGAATCCCAGAATGGCCGGGAAGAAACCCTAAAGTTCATCCCAGCCCCATGAGCACAGGGAACCTCCCCCGCCCCAAGCCTCACCCAGCCCGGGATGAGGGCAGGGATGGGGCAGAGAAGCCTCGGGAACGTTCTATGAGACCCAGACAGACAAAAACCCCAAAAGCCTCATCTGGGCTCTGTCCCCAAAGGTTTTTAACCTTCATCCCACCCAACCGTGCCCACCTGCGCTGGCTGGGAGGGACCTTCTCCCCATCGGGGGTGGGTGGGGGTGGTGGGGATGCTGCTGCTGATCCCGAGGTCGGAATTAGGGGGAGAACGGGGGAGAACGAACTGGGGACAACGAACTGGGGACAACGAACTGGGGACAACGGGGGATCTGCATCTCCGGCTGCGCCCACGCGGTGGCGGCCCAGGCCGCGGAACGGCCTCATTAATGAGCCCAGGCGCTAATTAACGGCGGCTCCTTCTCCGCCGAGCTCCCGGGGCCACCCCGCGATGGGTCCCGCTCAGCCCCGCCGCCACCCTGATCCCCGGGATGCTCCGGGTCCTGCATCCCTTTCCCCGCATCCCTTTCCCCGCATCCCTTTCCCCGCATCCCTTTCCCCGCATCCCTTTCCCGGTCCCGGTCCCGGTCCCGGTCCCGCCGGTTCTCGCTGCATCCCCCTCCAAGCCCCGCATCTCCCCCGGTTCTGCCGCCTCCCGTTCCCCATCCCGGCCCCGCTGCGGTGCCAGGCGATTTTTGGGCTAAAAAACTCTATTTCGGGCTCATAGGTGTGCGCGCACCTCCGCGCCCGCTCTGCCAGCTCATTAATGCGATAGCTTGGAGTGTGAAACGAGCATTTAAATGAGCATTAATGAGCTCCGGCGGGGCGGGCGGCGCCCCCGGCCCATCCCCGGCACCGGGGGACCCCCGGGCCAGCCCCACGCAGCAAGCGGCTTCTTCCAGCGTGTTTTTATTAAAGAACCAAAATCACGTACAGAGGGGGCCGTGCCCAGAGCGGGGGAGCGTTGTTGTGCCTCGGGAGTGGCGGGCCGCCCCTTAAAGTGCCTTACATCCAGAATGTATAGGGGAAAGGAAGGGAGGGGGGAGAAATATACATCAGAAATAAATAAAAATCCGACAAATACTGTACCAAGAGAATCACAGTACATTTATATCCATTGCACATCGCCACTTTTGTTTCCAGTCTGGACGGGGGTGGAAGAAGCGGACACACAGGGGAGGGAGGGGGAGGCGGAGCGGGGGCCGCCCCCCGCCCCAGCGCCGGGCCGAGCGGAGCCGGGCCCCGAGTCCGCTCCGTCCCGGTGGCTCCTGCTGGGAATGGCTTGGGTGGGCTCTGCCCGCATGGCTTGGGGTGGGGGCCCGGGGGGCTCACTGGGGCAGCAGCGGCGGTTTGAAGGAGCAGTTCCCGCTGCAGTGCCGCGGGGTCAGCATCTTGCAGGAGAAGTGATGCAGCGCGTCGTGAGCCTCTGCAAGGGACCGAGCTGTCACCCCCGGGTGGGGAGGGACCCCGAGACCCCCTCCACACTCCGGTACCTTTCAGCTTCTGCTGGATGGCGTAGCGCGCTTTCCTCTCCTGGTCCAGCTCGTTGCACAGCGTGTCTGCGGTGGGGAGCGGTGCTGAGGGTCCCGGGGGGCTCAGCCCACCCCGAGCCCACCCGAGGGGAAGGACACGCGGGGGACAAGGGCGCAAAGGCCGGCACGGCTTTGCCGGCTCGCTCGGTAAATCGTTTTAAGGCCGGGATTTTTAATTTAGGGATTTTTAATTTAGGGATTTTTAATTTAGCCCGAGTGGAAATGAGAGCGGGAGGGAAGAAGGTTCGTTCGCTGCCGTGCCAATGATGCCTCGCAGCCCCTCGGAATGGCGAGAGGAGTTGGAGGGCAAGAACACAAACAAAACAAAATAAAAAAGCCCTAAACAAAACCAACAACGAAAAAAAAACCCAAACAAAAAAAAAAACTTCGAACAAACAAAAAGCCAAATAAACAAAAAAAAAAAAAAAAAAACCAAATAAACGAACAAAAATCCCCCCAAAATAAACGGAAAACCCCACGGCCAAACAAACAAAAAAAGGAAATAAATAAAATTAAATTAAAAAATTTTAAAGGAAATAAAATAAATTTAAAAAAATAAAAGTACGAATGGGCTCGGCCTTACCTCGGACGATCTGCAGCTGCTGCACCATCTCCTCCCGGTACGCCAGCTCCCGCTTCATCTGGTCCTGGAAGTTATCTGCGGGCCCGGGGGGGTCAGCGCCGCGCCCGGCCCGGGAGCCGCTGCCCGGTCGGACCGGGGCGCGGGAAGGGGACGGGGCAGCGGTACCTTTCAGGCTCTGGAAGTCCCTCTCCAGCTTTTTCCTCAGCTCCATTTGCTCCAGGACCAATTTTTGTAACTCATCTGTTTAAAAACACGCGGCGGGGTTGAGGGGAACCCGCGCTTTTCCATCTGGAGGCGGCTCAGCGCGGCGCTAATCGCATTACGTGACATTAATCACAGGAGTTAATCACTCCTGCACACAACACAAATACCTGGAGCCGCGGGGAGAGGCCGGGGGGTGCCGCGACCCCCGGCCCGCACCTCCAGCCCCGCTCCCGCCTCACCTCGGGCCAAGTTCTCGATGTCCTTCTCCAGCAGCTGCGTCCCGGTGACATCCACGGCGAGCCCGTCCTCACCTGCGGGACCGGAGCGGTGTCAGTCCCGGGGGGGGACCCGCGGAGGGGCCGCGCATCGCCCCGCGGAGCGGTGCTTACCTCTGTCGGGATTTCCAGGGCTGGGATGAGAGACATTCCTTTGGTCCTGATAGGATTTTCTGCTCTCTAAATCCTCCGCCGCGGAGTGATTGTCTTCTTTATCTTGCTCTTAAAGTTAATAAAGCGATTTTCAACCGTAAGCAATGAAAGTACGGTCCTGATATATCCTTAATTACATAATTACGGACAAAGCCCTCGTTAAAACCTTCTTAGAGGACATCCTAATCGCTTTGCCGTTGGAAAGTAGATTGTGGCCAGGAGCTCGGCCACATCCCCGCCGCACCGGCGGCATCCCCGGGCCCAGGGGCGCCCCGGCCCCGTTCCCCGCCCGGATCCCGTTTGTTTGGCCTCTCCCCCGAAAACCCCCGAACGAAAGCGGCCCTGGGGCGGCCCTCCCGGGGCCGAGCCCCCGGTGCACAGCCCGGCCCGCGTTACCCTTGGCCTCGGGGGTGCGGAGGAAGGCGGCGGCGGCTCCCAGGGATGCTGCGGGTTTCAGCGGCTGCAGGAGCTCGGTCCTCTCCGCCGCGAACACCTACAAAAGAACGAGTCAGCAGCTCGGTACCGGCACCGCGGGGACCCCCCCGAGGGTAGATCCCCCCTCCCGGCCCCGCACCTCGTAGGTGCCACCGCCGCTGCCACCGCCGCGCTCGGGGCTGCCGCCGTCGGGGGCCGGACCGCCGTCCTGCCCGCCCGCCTCGCCCGTCTTCTCCTCGGGCCCGTCGGTCCCGGCGGGCGGCGGCGGCGGCGGCTCCTCGGGCCCCGCCAGCAGCCGCGGCGGCGGCGGCTCCCGACCCTCGGCGGGGCCCACGGCGGCGGATTCCTCCTCCTCATCCTCCGGGAATCGGTTGGACTCCACATCCACCTCGGGCTCCTCGGCCGTGTCGCCGCCGGGGGACAGCGAGCGGTAGCTGGAGCTGCCCTCGCTGAGGAAGTCCGGCGAGAGGTAACCGGGCCCGCGGGCGCCGCCGAACGCCTCGCGGGTGCCGTAGAGCTTAGCGATGCTCTCGGCGTCCTTCACCACCGGGCGGAAGGCGGACAGGTAACTGCCCTTCCTGGGCAGCGGCAGCGGCGCCAGCAGCGCCTCGTCCCCGGAGCGCTCCTCCTCGCCCGCCGCCCGCGACAGCGCGCTGGGGCAGCGCTCGCCCTCGGTGCCCGCTCCCTCCTGCGGGGTGGCACTGCTCCGCCCGCTGCCCGAGGGCTCCGAGCCCTCCAGCTCCCCGTGCCGCCCCGCCAGCCCCGCCGGTTCCACCGCCGCCGCCGCCGCCGCCGCCGCCGCCGCCACCACCACGGCGGTGGCGGCCGCCTTGGCCGGGCTCTGCGCGGGGTAGGGCGGCACGGGCAGGCTGCCGGCGGCCGGCCAGAACACCGGGAACGAGGGGTACACGCCGCTGTCCTTGGCGGAGCCGGGCTGATGCGGTGGCTGTGCCGGTTGGTGCGGGTGGGGATGCGGGGGTCCCCAAAACATCCCGGGGGGCAGCGCGCCGCCCTTGCCCGCCTCGCCGCCCCCCGCGCCGCCCAGCGCCTCCTCCTGCTTCTTGGGGCACAGTCCGAAAGCGGCGGCGGGGAAGCCGTAGGGGTGCGGGAAGAGCGGCGGCGGCAGCTTCTGCAGCATCCCGAAGCCCTTGCTGGGCACCGGGATCACCGGGTAGCTGCGCACCGCGCCCGCCCCGCCGTGCGCGCCCGCGGCCCCGCCGTGCCCCGCCGCCAGCCCCAGCGCACCGCGCTCGCCCGCCGCCTCCTGCCCGCTGCACCGGAGGCTCTTGTGCGCCGGGGCCAGCTCGGGGCCGGCGGGCGGCGGCGGCGGGTGCAGGGCGGCCTTGGCGGCGGGGGAGCCGGCCCCGGGCCCGCCGGCGGCCGCGCCTTGCAGGGAGAAGGTCCGCTTGCGGGTGCCGCCGTTGAACATGGCCTTGACATCCTCCCACGCGTGCGACAGCTCCTCCGTGGCCGTCTTGTCGCTGAGCTTGAGGTGGCGGCGCCAGGAGTTGAAGTTGGCGGCGTCGGGCTGGGTGTACTTGGAGTCCGGGGTGCGGTGGGAGTGGAAGATGAACTTGTTGGGGGAGAAGTACATGCTGCAGTAGCTGCACTTGATGCACTTGGCGCGGGAGCTGTTGTAGCGCGCCGGGATGAAGCTGCCCCGGGAGCCCCAGGCGCACTCGTGCACCACGTCGAAGGCGAAGTTCTCGGGCAGCTTGGGCGGCTTGTGCTCGCCCAGGAAGGACTTGCAGAGCCGCTCCGCCTCCCTCTTGGTGATCATGCCGCAGCGGCGGGAGGAGATGGGCATGGCCCCGGCCCGCCGCAGGATCTCCAGCTGCACCGGCGTGCACTGCACGCAGGTGATGCCCAGGGCCACCCGCCGGTTGTGGATCTCATTGTAGCTGTAGTTCTTGAGCAGCGTGTTGGAGATCTGCGCCAGGCACAGCCGCTCCTGCCCGTCGATGACCAGGGACACGATGGGCACGCCGTACAGGGAGGTCTCACCCACTTGGTTGGGCTTGAGGGTATTGGAGCCCTGGTACGGCTGCAGCTCTTGCTTTGAATTTGGGGAGGAGCTTGCATCTCTCCCATTTCCCATCTGACTGGCGATCGCCTCCATTCCCCCCCAAAACGCCCCTGCAAAACGAAATCGGGGAAAAGCTCCGGTTAGAGGCGCTCCCGGGGCCCCGCCGCCGCTCCCGGCCCGCCGCTCCCGGGGCACCGGCCGCTCCCGGGGCACCGGCCGCTCCTCGCTCGCCGCTACCGGCCCCGACCCGGAGCCCCTCGGGCGCTGCCGCAGGACCCTCCCCGACCTCCGGGGTCCGGCGGGGCCGGAGCGCATCCCCCGCGCCGCGGCCGCCGGTACCGAGCGCCGCCGCATCCGCCCGCCGGGCGCGGCCCCGCGATCCCGGGACAAGGGCAGCCCGGGGCGGGGGGGGGTCACCACCTCCTCTTCCTCCCTCGCCGAGTCGCCGGGAGCTGCCGCGTCCCTTCCCTTTGTGCCGGCTCGCCGGGCCGTGCCGTGCCGTGCCGTGCCGGTTTGCGGCGGGCTCCAACGAAACGCACCGGAGGATGCGGCCGGCGCGTCCCGGGGGCCCGAGCCCCGCGGCGGAGCGGGCGGGCCCAAACTTGGCGCTCGGTGCCCGCGGGCGCGGTGGCCCGGAGCCCCTTTGTGGCGTCCCCGGCAGGCGATTAGGCGCGGGCGGATTAGGGGCCGGGGCACGTAGCAGAAGGGCAGCAGCGAGCCAGGCAAATTGGCTTAGCGGGGAGAGCTCCCGCTGCTTAAGCCGCTTCCGTGGTAATTCCACAAAATAACGGGGAGCCGGTCCCGAAACGCGCCCCGCTTTGCGCCCCCCCATCCCCATCCCCATCCCTCCATCCGCCGCCCGCCCGCACTCACCGCGCCGCGGAGCGCGGCTGGACGTGCTCGGGATTAGGGGCCGCAGCCCGGAGCCGGGGCCGCCATCCGCCGGGGGGGCCCGTCCGCGCCGAGCCCGTTCCCGGGGCCGCCGGAGCTGCGGGGCGCGGGGCGGGCGGGCAGCGGGCGCGCCCTTCACCGACGCCTCGGGGCCGCCGCCCGCCCCAACGCCGCCGCCGCCGCCGCCGCGTCCGCCCGGGCGAGATGCAACAAGAGCGAGTGACCAGCCGCGCCACCGAGGGAGGATCCGGATCCGTACTTGGAGACGCTGCACATTGATCCGGTGACAGCTAAAATAACGGGAAGACACACCCACTTAGCACCAGCATATTTACATTAACGGCCTCCGGGACCCCGCCGCCGTCAATCACCGATGCGCTCCAGTCAATCACGGCGCGGCTTTAAGGCACGGCGGAACGGGGAGGGAGCGGGAGCGGGGGGAGGGCGTGGGGGCCGCCACCGAGCGGGGACCCGCCCGGGCTGCCCGAGGTAAGAGCGGGATCAGCCCCGCGCCGCACCTGCGTGGGGCTCCGCGCCCCCCGTGTCCCCCCACCCGCGCCCGCCTCCCGCCGTGCCGCCACCCCGGGGGGAGCGATGCTCGTTGAAAGTTTGCGTGGGGAGCGGGCGGTAACGAAAAGAGGAGCCCGGGGAGAGCGGCGGAGGGACCCCATCGAAATCGGGGACGCGCTGTTACCGCGCATCCCTCTCGCAGCCGGGATGCGCTCTCCGGTGCGGGGCGCGCCTGCGGGAGCGGTACCGGAGCCGAGGGGGGGACATCGGGCGGCAACGAAATCGCCGGGAGGAGGGGGCAGAGAGGGGCGAGCTCGTGTTTTTCGTTCCCCGCGGGGGCTCACGCCACACCGGCAGGACCGGCCGGCAGGACCGGCGGAGCGGCTTAGGGGACCCGGTGTGCCGGTGTGGCGGGGGCCTCTCGCCGCATCTCTGCCCGGGTTGGGTTCCCGCATGCGGCGCTCGTCACGGCCACGTTAATTAAACTGTAATTAATCATCGCGTCCGGCCGCGATCGGCGCAATTACGGCGATCAAACAGAAGTTAATAACGGCGCGGATCGCCCCCAGCTATCACTTTGTGTGCGCCCCCGCTCCTTCCATCACCGGCGGCACCGGCGGCACCGGCGGAGCGAAGCGCGGGTGCGGAGCCCCCCTCGTCCTCCGCGGCCCCGCCGAGCTCCGGCCGCGCTCCCACGCGGGACAGCGGCCGCGGCTCCCCCCGGGACGCTCCGTCGGGGGGGACGCGGACCGGGCGCTGCCGGTCGGGCCTCGCGGTTCGGCCTTCCCGCAATGACCGCAACCCGAGCCGGTAATTATTCCTCGCCTTTTAATTATTTATCCTCCGCAGCCCCCCTCCTCCGGCCAGACGGAGGCAGGAGCGCGGTGAGATGCTCCCGCTGCCCCGCTCGGTACCGGGAGCCGGGACCGCCGGGGCGGTGCCGGGAGGAGATGGGGGAGCTCCGGCAGGACGCGGCTCTGCCCCGGTTCCCTCCGCCGTGCGGAGCTCTGCCCGGTGCCCGCGGAGCTCGGAGCGGCGGAGGCGGCGCCCCGGGCAGGGGATCGGCCCCGGTACCGACACCGGCCCCGCCGCCCCGGCCGCGCTCGCCGCTCCTCGCAACCACCGTATCTTTTAACAGTTGGATTGACTGCAGTTTTTGTCAGTTAATTAGGTTTAATTTACATAATTAGTACAGTATAAAGAGTATTGGGGATAATCAGGAGGTACGTTTCGCTTACTGTGTAAACACGGATTCGGAATTAAAAATCAGATGTAATTAAGGCGTGTGCGCGCGGCTTTTAATTGTAATGAATTTCTAATTAACGCTCAACGATCGCCGCACGCGAGAACCGGGACGTTTGCGGCCTCTGCCGCCCCCCAAACCGGGGACCCCCCCCGGGACACCCCCCGGGACACCCCCGGGGCGCGGAGGGGCGCGGAGGGGCCGCGGCCGGCGGGGAGGGCGCAGCGCCCCGACGGGACCCCCCGTCCTTCCCCGTTGCCCGGGCCGGTGCCGCCGGCAGGCGAAGCCGGTGGATAATTTAGGTTAAAACTTAGGGAGCCGTGTCACGGGTGTATAAATAAATAATCACGCGTGGCGGGCGCGGAAGGCCCCGCGCTCCTGGAGGGCTGAGCCGAGATTGCCACATAAATCACGGCGGTCTAATTCAGTGGAAGTTTAATAAACGCCTCCTATTGGAAATGAATGTTCCCCATTTAACAGTTGTATCAGCACCATATAAAACCATGACCCCAATAAATTTAATTTTAGAGGCCGATCAATCCGGGCTTCTCTCCATCGATCCGCGGCGGCTTTGCACCTCCGCAGCCTCTTCCGCGGCCCTTCCCGCCGAGGCGGGGGAAGGAGCGTTTCGATTAGACTCTTTATTAGGAAAAGATTGCTCCGAGAGGCCTGAAAATTAAACGGTGACATTTTAATTACTGGACATTGACAAAGGGAGCGGGCGGCGGCTCTCTGCAGGCCGGGCACACTCCGCCTGACCCGGGGGCCGAGCGGGTCTTTCTCCCGGGGGGAGCCCCGGGATCCCTTCCCAGGGCCGGCTGCACCTTCTCGGTGCATCCCCAGCGCTCATCCCGCAGTGTGCGCCCCCTTTTCTATACCCCCAGCACCCCCCGTGCCACCCCACAGCTCTGCCCAGTGAGGCGCTGTCACCTCGTCCCCCTGACCCCTGCGGGCACCCAAATCCCTCCCTGCCCCTCTGACCCTTCCCGCTTTTCCTGGGCTGCGGAGGAGCGCGGGATAAAATAGATCCATAAAATCGATAGAGACGATTTTATTGATCAGATGGAGCCCAAGAGGCGGGCGGGGATGGAGCCGCACTCACCTGCAGCTCTGCCCGGCCGTGGGGAAGTTTTTCCTCCTCCTGCCGCTGCCTATAAAACCCCAAACATCCGAAACCCCTCCCGGCCCCTCCGGCTCTGCCAAACCTTGAACTCGCCCCGCAGCAGCCGCAGCCGGGAAGGCTCAATGCATAAATCCATAAATCCATAAATCCCGTCCTGGGAGCGCACGGGTGTTTTATGGACCGAGCCTGTGCTGGAGGGAACGCGGCTCCGGCTGCAGCTTCCCGCCGGGAAAGGCGCAGGATCACAGGCTCGATGTGGCTGCTGTGAGTTAGGAGAGACCTTAAAGCTCCTCTCCTCCAACCCCACCTCCATGGGCAGGGACACCTTCCACTACAGCAGCTCGCACAACCTTTCTTCCTTTTTTTTTAAATTTTGTGTGACCAAATACTGCCATTGGAGATTTTTCAATTTCTCTCCTTCCCCGTTAGATTTTCCCAGTCCAGGCTGAGCAGTGCCGGTGAGCTGGAGGAGCAGGAGGAGGCCAAAAAGTTTAGGGGACACCCCCCTGATCCCTCCAAATTTCTGGTGCCTGTGAGCCCCCCGGGAACGCTGAAGATGAGTTATCCTAAAGCAGCGCTGACAGCTCAGGACCTCACCCTCATTGAGGGGGTTCAGCTCCTCCCCTGGAGGGTCCCTGTGTCCCCCAGCTCGGGGACATCGCTCCCACCCCGCTGCAGCACCCGGAGCTGCTCCTCACCTGTTCCCCGGCAGAATTACCCCGCCCTGGTGCAGAAATCGGAGAGTTGGGGGCACCGGGGCTGCGTTTGTGCCCGTGGCTGCCCGGGGGTGTCCCCGAGTTTCTCTCGGTGTTTGTCCCAGCAGGAGCGGAGGAGCCTCTCGTGGAATGCTGTGCCTCCCGTGGGATGCTGTGGCTCCCGTGGGATGCAGTGCTTCCCGTGGGATGCGGTGTCTCCCGTGGGATGCGGTGGGTCCCGTGGGATGCGGTGTCTCCCGTGGGATGCGGTGCCTCCCGTGGGATGCGGTGCCCCCCGTGGGATGCGGTGCCTCCCGTGGGATGCGGTGCCTCTCGTGGGATGCTGTAGGTCCCGTGGGATGCGGTGCCTCTCGTGGGATGCGGTACCTCCCGTGGGATGTGGTGTCTCCCGTGGGATGCGGTGCCCCCGTGGGATGCAGTGTCCCCCGTGGGATGCGGTGGGTCCCGTGGGATGCTGTGGCTCCCGTGGGATGCGGTGCCTCCCGTGGGATGCGGTTCCTTCCGTGGGATGCGGTGCCTCCCGTGGGATGCGGTGCCCCCCGTGGGATGCTGTGGGTCCCGTGGGATGCGGTGCCCCCCGTGGGATGCTGTATCTCCCGTGGGATGCTGTGGGTCCCGTGGGATGATGTGCCTCCCGTGGGATGCGGTGCCCCCGTGGGATGCGGTGCCTCCCGTGGGATGCGGTGGCTCCCGTGGGATGCGGTGTCTCCCGTGGGATGCTGTGCCTCCCGTGGGATGCGGTGTCCCCCGTGGGATGCGGTGCCCCCCGTGGGATGCGCTGGCATTGCCCCCTCCTCGCCCCCTCTCGCCCCCCACCAGCGCATTTGTCTCCCTGCAGGAATTGTTTGTTTTTATTTGTTTTTTTTCCCTCAGCAAAGCCCCAAATTCCCAAGTTTCCCCCACACCCTCCCGCGCTCCATCCCTCTCCCGTGGCTGCCTCCAGGTGAACTTTCCCTGCAGGAGCGGAGGCAGGAAAAGCTCCCACGCGTGTCCCAGCCCCGACCCTCCCGCTGCTTCTCCTCTCGCTGTCCCGGGACCCCACGGAGCCCCCGGGAGCCGTTTTTAGGGGGGGTAAAGGAGCCCCGGCAGCGCCGCGTCCCTCCCGCTGCTCCTCGGGAAACAAAGACGGACACTCTGCCTTTGGAATGCTGACAGCGGGCTGGATTTGGCCACGGGGGACGAAAAATAAAAATATTTCCTAATTCTGGGCTGATTTCAAGGCGAATTTCCAGGGGTTCCTCTGGCCTGGCAACGGGAAAGGGAAATGTGGAAAATGTTGGAAGTTTGGGCACAGATGGGATATATTTCGGTTTTCCCACATCCACCCATGGGGATCATCATCGCTGAGGTTATAGG
Source organism: Taeniopygia guttata (assembly GCF_048771995.1). Taxonomy (NCBI): domain Eukaryota; kingdom Metazoa; phylum Chordata; class Aves; order Passeriformes; family Estrildidae; genus Taeniopygia; species Taeniopygia guttata. Next base: position 19,656,442 of record NC_133035.1, on the reverse strand, counting down.
ACGGGGGACAGAGAGGTGACACTGTGTGGGGCTGCTGGGGGAGCCCTAAATGAGCTGCTGGGGTGAGGAGTGGGATTTGGGGTCACTCTGCATCTGTGGGATCCTCTGCTGAATTCACCGCACCCCCCTGGGCCATCCTCCGAGGGTGTGACATCGCTGCATTTCCTGCAGCTTTCCAGCCACGAAATGCCACAATTCAGACCCCAAAAAATCGCAGCAGGGAAGGGGAGAGAGGGAAAAACCATCTGATGCAGCTCAGCTTTGGGTCAGCTCCTGCCTGGGGGGACAGCAGCGCTGCTGATCCCCTCCCCAGCACCCAGAAAATCCCCCCGGAGCTTCATCCCCCTCTGGACATTTTGGGAACGGGATGAAGTTACACATAAGGCAGAGCTCTGGGCACGTTTCACATCTTGGCCACCCCAAAGTGAATTTTGAGCGCCCCGAGGAAGGATTTGCTCAGCCCGGTGGTGCTGCAGTGCCGGGGGATCCCTTCAGGCAGATTTGGGGGTTCCTGCAGTGCCGGGGGATCCCTTCAGGCAGATTTGGGGTTCCTGCAGTGCCGGGGGATCCCTTCAGGCAGATTTGGGGTTCCTGCAGTGCCGGGGGATCCCTTCAGGCAGATTTGGGGTTCCTGCAGTGCCGGGGGATCCCTTCAGGCAGATTTGGGGGTTCCTGCAGTGCCGGGGGATCCCTTCAGGCAGATTTGGGGTTCCTCCAGTGCCGGGGGATCCCTTCAGGCAGATTTGGGGTTCCTGCAGTGCCGGGGGATCCCTTCAGGCAGATTTGGGGTTCCTGCACTGCCGGGGGATCCCTTCAGGCAGATTTTGGGGTTCCTGCAGTGCCGGGGGATCCCTTCAGGCAGATTTGGGGTTCCTGCAGTGCCGGGGGATCCCACAGGGCACAGGGATGGATGTTTGTAGTGCCTGGGCTGGGTTCGGGCTGTGGGTGAGCCGAATCCTGGTCAGATTCCCGCATTCCCCCTCAGCTGGGGCTGCTGGCAGGAATTGGGGTCCGGGCAGGAATTGGGGTCCGGGCAGGAATTGGGGTCCGGGCAGGACGGGGTGCTCCGGGAAGGTCTCAGCTGGGAACGCCAGCAAGGCTGAGAGGAGCTGCTCAACCCCCAAATTCCCTCCTCTTCCCTCCCAAATTCTGCTGGAGTGGATCCCTGCAGCGAATCCCAGGATTTGGGGGAGGAGAGGAGAGGGGATGGACCCCAAAGTGCCCTGGGCTGATCCCACTGATGAACCCTTTAACCAGATTTTCCAGCTCCATCAGCTCCATCCCACACGGATTTTCAGGGTGAATCCTCCCTTCCAACCTCCCTGGCAGGAAAAGCAGCAGGAAAAGCAGCAGGAAAAGCTTTGGGATCGCTGAGTTTTAAACCAAATCCGAGAGAAAAAGATTGTGAGAGACCTTTTATCCAGGGAGAGCTGCTGAGAACTGTTAGGGATAAATAAATGGCAGCGCTGCCGCTGCCCTGCCTGGCTGGCAGGGAGGAATTTGTCTCACTTTAGCAAAAGGACCTGGAGGAACGGGGGCTGCTGCCTCATTCATTGCCTCTTATCTGCCAGCGAGGTTGTGACATCAGAGCAATTAAGACAAACTTTAGTCTCTAAGTTCATGCCTGCAACCTCTACACTTCAAAAGAAGACAAACGATCCCTCCAAGGGAGGAAAGCAGGTCTTTTCCAGGCTGCTTCCAGAATAACAGTGAGGATTTGCAGTGCTTCGGGAGGAATATTTCACTGAATTGCTGGTGGTGGGAATAAAAAAAAAAAAGATTCAGGTAGTTTATTATTATTTTTTAGCAAAAGTTTATTTTTAATGCAAAGACAAGCAAACAAACCCCAACCTCCTCCCACCCAACACACTCACCCCAAACCTGCCTCTCACATCCCTGGTTCATTTATTTCATTTTATTTCCCATTTAATAAGCATTTTTACACAAGAACTGATTCAACCTGTGCTGGTCTGTTGTGGGAACGTCCCCAGGAATTGCAGGAGCCAGAACACCCAGCAGAGACATCGCAGCCGTTCCTTTTTCCTGGAACACCAAACCTGGAGCCTGTGCTGGACCTGGCTGAACCCACAGCTGTGCCAGGGCCTCCCACCTTCCCAGGGAAGGAATATTCCCAAAATCCCACCCAGCCCTGCCCTCTGGCAGTGGGAGCCATTCCCTGGGTCCTGTCCCTCCATCCCTTGTCCCCAGTCCCTCTCCAGCTCTCCTGGAGCCCCTTTAGCCCTGGAAGGGCTCTGAGAATTCCCTGATCCTTCCCTTCTCCAGGGGAACATTCCCAGGGCTCTGAGCCCTCCCTGGATCCTTCCCTTCTCCAGGGGAACATTCCCAGGGCTCTGAGATTCCTGGATCCTTCCCTTCTCCAGGAGAACATTCCCCTCGCCCCCTTTACCTCCTCACATGGTGGCCAAGCCCAGATATTTCTCTTTTTTTTGTCTGTTTGCTTTTGTTTTACATTTAAACCCAGTATTTAGGGGCTGCCTGCGCTCAGGGACAGCCACCAGCTCCTCAGGAATTCCTCTGGACGCTTGGACAGGAGTTAAAAAATATTGTGAAGTCAGGAAATAGAACATTCAGTAACCCAAAAAATAGAGATATAAAATACTTGCTTTAAGGCTGTGTACAGTATAACTGAAGATAAACCTGGAAATTGCTCAGCAACAAAAGAAACCATTAAGAAAATTCCTTAATGTGGCGGTGAGGAAAAGGCAGCGAGAAATACCCTGATTGTGCTGATTTCTAGGATATAGATGGGAGTAAAATAAGATTTGGATAAAGTGTGAGTCCAAAGGGGGAGATCTGGGGGCTGCAGAGTCACTGGGGGGCTGCAGAGTCACTGGGGGCTGCAGAGTCACTGGGGGGGTGCAGAGTCACTGGGGGGGTGCAGAGTCACTGGGGGGGTGCAGAGTCACTGGGGGGGTGCAGAGTCACTGGGGGGGTGCAGAGGAGTCACTGGGGGGGTGCAGAATCCTGGGGGGCTGCAGACACTGGGGGGTGCAGAGTCACTGGGGGCTGCAGAGGAGTCACTGGGGGGGTGCAGAGTCACTGGGGGGGTGCAGAGGAGTCACTGGGGGGGGGGGTGCAGAGTCACTGGGGGGGTGAAGAGTCACTGGGGGGGTGCAGAGTCACTGGGGGGGTGCAGAGTCACTGGGGTGCAGAGTCACTGGGGGTGCAGAGTCACTGGGGGTGCAGAGTCACTGGGGGTGCAGAGTCACTGGGGGTGCAGAGTCACTGGGGGGGTGCAGAGTCACTGGGGGTGCAGAGTCACTGGGGGGGTGCAGAGTCACTGGGGGGGGGTGCAGAGTCACTGGGGGGCTGCAGAGTCAGTCACTGGGGGCTGCAGAGTCACTGGGGGGGTGCAGAGTCCTGGGGGGCTGCAGAGGAGTCATGGGGGGGCTGCAGAGTCCTTGGGGGGCTGCAGAGGAGTCACGGGGGTCCCGGGGCTCGCCGCTCCTCCAGCATCCGGCACACCCACATGGACACCACCTCGGCGTGGCCGTCGTTGTACTGCACCACGAAGGGGTGGCCCTGCAGAGGGGACAGCCAGGGGTCAGAAACATGGACAGGGACACGGGCACAGACACAAATACAAACATAAATAAATACAAACACAAACACAAACACACACACACACAAACCCCCAGGATATCCCTGCATTGAGGCTGCTCCAAATGACATTTCAGCTCTGAAACAGCAGCTTTGCACACTTGTCAACTTATTTGTTTTGTTTCCTGAGGGTATTCCATCAAAACCTGAGGGTTTCCACACTTTTCTCCCCAGGAATAAGTTTAACTTGAAATTACTCTTCAGATTTCCCATGTTTTCACTGCCTGCTCCAGCGAGGATTTTTCTCAGGCTGAAGGGATGTTTCCACTAGAAGCTGTTTCTTCAGAATCTGGTGGCTGATTTTTCTGAGCTGTTTGTTTTGAAACTGGGAATGGGAGAACAGAGATTTCCACCAAACCTCAGCAGGACCCATCTCTGCAAATCCTGCTGGACAACCTGTGGCATTTTCAGGTCAGGCAACCAAAAACCAAGAAGGACACAAGTGGCCCAAAGATATCCAGTGCACAAGGATGTGCCAAAATCTACTTCCAAACCCACTTTGCTGCTTTTAATACCTGACCTCGCTCAGCAGCACCTGCAACTGCAATAAAAACATTTATCCCAGAGCCCCACAGAGCTGGGGGCAATGCTGGAGTCCATCAAACCTTCCCTTGGCCTTTTGCTGCAAGATTTGGAGTGAAAACCAGCACATACTCCAAAAGTGGGACTTGCAGTTGGCTCAGCACCCAAAAATGTCTCAGGGAATTATTGGAGTTTTCCTCCAAGGTCTCCAGCACTGCAGCTGCAGTGGTTTTCTCTCCCTTATGAAATATTTTCATAAATTCACCCTGCCCTCTGTAACTTTGCCATTATGCAGCCCCCAGTCCCACATAGCTCAGCAAGCAGTGCCTGAAACTGCAGATGCCCCCAAAGGACGGGGGAGAGAAGGGGCAGGGAGCTGAGACAGGGAGGGAAGGAAAAACAAGGGAAAAACCCAAATAAAAACCCCAAACCACCAAAGCAGAAATGCAGCAGGACAGAGCTGACACCTCAGAGAGGAGCCCCAAGAGTTGGGACATGGTCAATAAATGCCACAAACACAAGTCCCAGCCCTGACTCCAGGAGGGAGCAATTATTTATTATTAATTATGTTCTCACCCAAAGCCAGGTTTAAATATTCCTGCAGAGGGGTTTGCTGCAAGGGAACACTGAGAAAAGGTAAATATGTGGAAGCTTGAGGTGAATTTTCTGTTGCAGGGATCAGTTCCAGCTCTGGTGAGGTTCCCCTGCCTGCTGTGGCATGCGCAGCTTTATTTTTGGGGACACATGATGTATTTCAGATTTCCTACACGTGTTCACAACAAAACAATAACCACCTCCTTCCCAATTTTAAAATATTTAGCCTTAAAAATACCTGGAAACAGCACAGCCAGAGGGAAAGAGGTTGAAAATCAGCACCAAACTGGTTTTTCTTACTGGTCTACTACTGATGTGCAACAACCATGTCCTTCCTATTTTTTAAATGTTCAGCTTTAAAAATACCTGGAGGGAAAGAGCTTTTTAAATATTTAGCCTTAAAAATACCTGGAAATAGCACAACCAGAGGGAAAGAGGTTGAAAATCAGCACCAAACTGGTTTTTCTTACTGGTCTAGTACTGATGTGCAACAACCATGTCCTTCCCATTTTTAAATGTTCAGCCTTAAAAATACCTGGAGGGAAAGAGCTTTTTAAATATTTAGCCTTAAAAATACCTGGAAATAGCACAGACAGAGGGAAAGAGGTTGAGAATCAGCAGCAAACTGGTTTTTCTTACTGGTCTAGTACTGATGTGCAACAACCATGTCCTTCCCATTTTTTAAATGTTCAGCCTTAAAAATACCTGGAGGGAAAGAGCTTTTTAAATATTTAGCCTTAAAAATACCTGGAAATAGCACAGACAGAGGGAAAGAGGTTGAGAATCAGCAGCAAACTGGTTTTTCTTACTGGTCTAGTACTGATGTGCAACAACCATGTCCTTCCCATTTTTTAAATGTTCAGCCTTAAAAATACCTGGAGGGAAAGAGCTTTTTAAATATTTAGCCTTAAAAATACCTGGAAATAGCACAGCCAGGGGAAAAGATGTTGAGAATCAGCAGCAAACTGTTTTTTCTGGCTGGCTGGTACTGGTGTGCTGTGCCCTGGCTCAGTGGGATGTGCTGGGAATCCTGCAGGGGATGGGAAGTGGCTGCTGGAGAGGCTGGAGCTGCAAAGGTCAGGCAGGACAGGGCCAGGGCTGGCCCCAAGTGAGTGTCAGGCAGCCTAATTTTGTGTGTCAACCCCGAAAATGAGATAAACAATGACAAACCAGGCTTTTTAAATGAACTTGTCTCTTCTGGTTCTCTTGATAAAGGGTACGTTTCTCCAGTTGCAGTGTCCCACCAGACAGGTTTAACTCTTTCACAGGGGAGCTCCTGGCAGAGGGGGAGGTGAAGGATTTAAATACCTGACAGGAAATTAAAAGGGCAGTGCCCCCCTGAACACAGAGCCCTGGTAATTCCAACTCAGGGCTCACCAACCATCAATCATTTAGCCCAGTCAATTAAATGGCATTATTCACGGGTAAAAGTTCCATCATTTTATCTACCCCTAAAATTCAGCAATTTGCTTTCATGGCCTTCTCCTCAAACAAAAAAAAAAAAATCTTTGTTTCTGATAATAACCCACCCTGAGCTCATTGGCACAGACCTTGCATGGACCTGGGCATGGTGCAGGTCCCTGGGCCTTTTCCAGCTCCACGTGCCCACCTGGAGGGTGCAGCTCTGCTCCAGGTGGGTGAAATTCCCTCTGGGATACCAAATCATCACCCACAGCCCCAAACCCCTTCAGCTCTTCAGTCTAAAGCACAGGTAACAACTTCCACCGCCTCTCACACACAAATCCAGGGAAGGGCAGAGCTTCAGGAGAGCCTCTCCCACAAACAGGACCCTGTGGCCATACAATGTTTGATTTGGAGAGCACCAGGGAGGTTCAGAGCAATGCCAAAGGACAGGCAGACCATAAACAATCCCCTCATGCAATGCCTGGGATTTCAGAGCACTGCCCAGGTTCAAAAGGAGTCAGTGCTTGGGTGAGACTGCTCCAAAGGTCCATGGAACACTCAGCCACCAGCCTGGAATGGTGACAAAGGACAGCCAGCCACGGGTTTCCTTGGAAATCACCAAAAAGAAGAGATTTTCCTCCCCAGGATGGTGCTCCCTGAGGCACAGAACATGAATCCCAAATGGTGGGAGAAGAAGAGATTTCCCCTGGCACAGTGAGAGGCTGACAGGGGAGGGCAGCCAATTAAAAATGATAATAAAATTCCTCGTGCTTATGCAAGGAAGGTTGGGAAATGAGTGGCACTGCACTGGTTGCAGTGGTGCCACCCTTTTAACATTTCTTTTCCCAGCCTGAACTCCATTTATCACCAAGCAGCGCAGACAAATCATACCTTCCATTTAAAAAATTCTGAACCCAACACAACAAAAAAACCACAATAAAAAAGATCCCAACTGTTGCAGCCACAGCCTATCAAGACAATGGCCGTGCCCTCAGACAGCATTTCAAATACAGTTTATTAGTGTGTGATATGAAAAGGGTATTTTTATTGCATGATATAATGCAATGGGACCTTGGGCGCTCTGCAGAAGGACCTTGCACTCAGAAGTGTAATGAACCCATAGTCCAAAAAACATTATACTGTACATTAACCTATCATTAATGGCACATTAGGGCTGGGGGCATTGCACGCTCGCTGGGCAGGGCTCCATCAGGACAGTGTGCAGGAAACCACAGTCTTCCCAGGCTTAAAACAAATAGAGAAAATAAATATTCCTGCTGGCTGCAGGCTGCTCTGAGGGAAGCTCGCTCGCTGTTTAACTTGCAGCTTTTCAAAGGGGGGATGAGGAAGATGCAGCAGTTTATTGGGTGGTGGTGGCATGCTCTGAATGCATCAGATGCAGCTTTTCCTGCACAGAACACAGCCCCTGGAAAGAACAGAGTGCAAGCTGGAAGCCTGCTCCCTTTCCTTGCCTGGAATTCCCTAATTCCTCCCTGGAATGGGGAGAGCATCCTCTGACCCAGCTCTGTGTTGGGATCTGGTTTGCCCCTGCACCCGTTTCACCTGAGCAGAATTCCAGCCCCTCAGCAGAATTCCAGCCCTGCCAGCTCCAGCTCCATGGGAAACATGAGCAAACCACCAAATCCCTGCTGCTCCCAGAGCAGGGGGGATGCTCCATGCCTTCCCCCACTCCAGGTGCCCTGCTCCAAGGAAAGCCACGGAGCAAATGGTAAATCAGGAAAGCCTGGCTGGCAGCTCATCCCTCCAGCTCCAAAAAATTCCAACTTGGCTGTCCAACAGCACATCCCAGTTGGTTCTCCCATTGCTCCTGAGGTGCCTGTGCTGTGCACAGCTCTTGCATGAACTCAGGGCATGGATTTGAGGGGGAACTCAGGGCATGGATTTGAGGGGAAATCCTCATGTTTAATGGGGGACAAATCCCACCTCCAACAGACAAACACAAAGCTCAGCTCTGGAGCTGCACCAGCTCCTCAGAACCCCCTGAAACACAAAATGCTGAGCAACCCAAACAGCTTCCCAGGACTCCTGGAAACACAAAATGCTGAGAAACCCAAACAGCTTCCCAGAACTCCTGGAAACACAAAATGCTGAGAAACCCAAACAGCTTCCCAGGACTCCTGGAAACACCAAGTGCTGAGTAACCCAAACAGCTTCCCAGGACTCCTGGAAACACCAAGTGCTGAGTAACCCAAACCACCCTGAACTGACCCCAGGTCCCCCTCCAGTGCCCTCAGCACGTGTTAGGATTTCATCACTGCAGCCCTGCCTTGGTGCTGGAGGATTTTCCATCTCGAGCTGCTGCCTCCAAGGACAAGCCACACTAAAAGCTGTTCTAATTATCTGTGCCAGCTATCCACAGTATCCAACTGCGGCTCCCACAGCCAGGAATAGCAGCGAGGAATCCTCAGGCCAATTCTCTCACTGCAGACTCCCAAAACATTGTTAATTCACAGGCACAGAAGGTGGCAGGGCATCCTCAGGGGATGCTCCACGCAGCTTCCAAGGCTTGAGTGGGCTAAAAGCTCTGAAGGCTGAGAATCCACGGGGACACAGAACACAGCCATGGGTGAAAGGACCCTGCAGGACACTAAGTGTGATCCAGCTGCTCCATCTCTTGTTTTCCTTTTGAAATTTTGGGTTTTTTTAAACCCTTTTAAGAAAAGTGTGAGCACCTGAAGTGCTTGGAACAGCAAGGACAGGGAGGCTCAGCCTGTGTGTCTGCCAAGAGTGTCCCCAGTGTCCCAGAGCTGCAGCAAGGTCAGCTGCAGCCTCCGTGTCTCTTCCAAACTGGATTGCAGATCACAGGCTGAGCTTAACCCTAAAAGTGCAGCTCCTCCCTGGGACCTGCAGGGCTGTGCCTGAGCTGGGAGTGAGGTTTGCTGGCCCAGTTCTCTCTCCCTGCTCTGTCCTCGGCCTATTGAGGGCAAGGACTGCGCTGGCTGTGCCAGAGAGGCTCCAGCACCCCAGAGCTGTGCTCAGCTGGGTGCTGGAGACAACACCCCAGAGCAGGGATGGATTCATGGAATCACAGAATCAGCCATCCCCCAGGCATGGAAAGACCTTAAAACCCACCCAGTCCTCCTTGCCCTGGGCAGGGACACCTCGCAGCACCCCAGGGTGCTCCAATCCCACCTTGAGCACTCCCAGCATGGCCAGTGGCGTTTTCTGGCTGGGGATGAGGCAGGAGCAGGAGCACATCCCCAGGGAAAACCAAATCTGGTTGTTTTTCTGCAGATTTCTGCTCCCTGCTCACTCCTCAGCTGGGAGCAGAGCCCAGCCTGCAGAGCAGCTCCACTCGGGAAGTGGGGACTTCTGTTTGTTGCACGGCCTCCCTAACATACACTGTAATTAAAACGTTGATTACTAAACAGTTTAAATATATGACAGACAATGCAGTTAAAGCCTACAGTTAGGTCAATATGTGATTTAGATTTGCCATTTAAAAACTCTCATTTAAATTTTGCATACATTAATCACTACCATACTTCAATGTTCTGATATCCACCTGACTACACTATTAAAATAAAACTTGCTGCCCCAGGGAAATCCTACTTATTCTTAATTGTTTCGAGGCTTTGATGGGCTTTTAATCTAAGATTAATTTATGCAATTTTAAATAACTCTTCTTATGATTAATAAGCTTGAAAATTAAAAGGAGTCTAAAGCAATTATAATGAGCATTTGGTCATAACCTCATTAGGAGAAGGAGTGAAGGATACAGCTCTGGAATTCTTACAAGACTACAATTTAAGGTTACTTTCAGAGGAGTCAAACATAGTTCTTGAAATTGCAAAGGCAGATTAGCCTAGGTCAGCCTTAGAACTATGGCTACCTAGATTAGCACACTAATGATTTTATCCCTCTGATGATACGTGAGACAGTGAAAAGATGATGCAAAACAAAGATAAATGGATAACACAACTAAGCACTGAAGCCCTGGGGTTATACTTCTTTCTTATATATATTTTTTTTTTTGAGAAGTACTTTTGTCCCCTATTATTTATCTATTTGTAGATTGGCTTTCACCAATTCCTTTTTCCTTTTATATGATAAAGTTAATTGCAAGCAATTTTTAGCTGGCTTAGTTTTCTTGAGGCACCAAAACTCTCCTGCAATTTACAGAATTTGTCTTCAAATAACAACAGTCCCCAGGCTTGATGGATGGACCAAGGGGAAGAACACCTTAACTTTGACCTCAGCACCTTAACCTGAACAGCAGCTGTCTACACACCTCACCCAGATTTCCATTTTTAAACAGCAATACAGATTCTCCAGCATGATTAAAGTATTATTTTCCAAGCTTTGGACAGCTGGTGACCCCAAACCAGATCTCATAGACCACTCATGCACTTCACTGATGTGTCCAAGCTGGCAACTCATCACCAGACAAAGGGTCAAGAGGGAATTTTTCAGGTCAGAACAGCAGGAATTGGAGCAGCTCCACTCCACAGCTGGACCTGACCTCAAACTCCTTAACCCCTCCTCCTGCAGGACCCTGGCTCTGCTATTTCTTCCCTTCCTGTGGCAAAGTCTGGTCTGATATTTACTACAGGGTTTATTTAGGGTTTGGCTGTGGCACAGAGGAATCTATTTGCCCATCTGCAGATCATTCTTTTCACGGCAGCTTTGCTTTTGATATTTGTTGTTAAAGCAGTAACTGTCCTTGGCACTCCTCGCGCTGCTCGGCTCCAAACCAGCCAGCTCCCAGCAAAGGTATTTCACTTTTTGTGTGTGTTTTCTCTTCAAAACTCTTCAAACAAACTAAAGCAAGCGAAATCTAATTGGAGTTTACTTCTGCAAGTGCTGCTGAGGTTAAGAAGAGCTGCAGAGGAGGAATGGGGAGAGTGGCCCAAGGCTGATGGAGTCTGTCAACATTAGCAAGCTGTCGACAACAGAAGCAGCTCTGCTGAGTGAAACGCTCGGTGCAACATTTTGGGGATGGAAGAGGTTTGACTTTTGCCCAGCTCTGGTCTGGTTTGTGGCCTCAGTGCCCATTAGTAGCTGGAGCTCATTAGGTGTGTGCCTGGAGCACATCTTCTGGTGGGGTTTCATTTGAAATGGATTCAATTTGTGAGCTTCAAGACCTGGCTGTGATGAGAATGAGAGAGTGGGGGGCTCGGAAAGAGCAGAGATTCCCACCAGAAAGGCACACCTGACCTGAACTCTGATGGAGCTGCACCTGCAAAGTGCCCTCAGCTCCAGCACAGGAATGGTCTCGGTGACACCAAACAGCTTGTCAGGAATTCAGAGCTGATACAGAATTTCCTTCAAATAAGGACTAAGAGTTCCCCTAGACTCTGGGGGAAGGGTGAAGAAAACAACTGTTTTCCCCATGTTTTTCTACTGGGAAAAAAAAAAAATTTCTAAGCAATTTACTAAGCTGAAGTAAACTGAAACAATCTCCTAAATGTTTTTCACCCAAACCTTGGAGAAGAAAATGCTGTGTTGTATACACGCACAAATAACAACAATTAACAAAAGCAAAAACACCCTGAAAATGATGTGGCTGGAAGCAAAAAGGGAGAATGGAACAGCTCGTACTTCGTTAGCATTTTTGTGATGAAGTTTCTGCAAATGAACAAGTTGTTTTTAAAAGTGCCACTATGATCATGCTGCATTCCATGGCTACACAGGGCCTGCACGGAGTGCAAAATGCCATCCCTGTGTTTGTGAAGGGACTCTATAATAAAGTATTTAATGATGGAGGTGAAGGCGCCTCCAAATCCCTTAGTTTGAGGAGCAGAGAAAGCTCAGGTGTGAAACAATGCTGGAATAAACACACAGAGCCCTGCTGAAAACACAGAGAGAGCAAAATACATCACACCACTAGTTGGCTTGGGGGAAAAAAAATAGAAATTCCTTTGAATCTCCCCCAAGGTCACTGAACAACGACCGAGGCCACCAGCACCATTTCCACGCTCAGAGCTGTGTTTTAATCCAGAGGTGGATTAAAATTCCACCTTTCACTGGTGCAAACCCAGCTCCCACAGAGATTTACACCCCCTGAGTGTTCCCCCAACATCTCCCATCAAATCCGAGCAGGCAGATGCACACTGATGGGACAACGAACTTTTCCAGGGATGGATTTTGGGGTTTTTTAACCTGAATAAAACCGCGTGCTCCGAGTCTGGCCCGGCTGGGAGCGGCAGCAGCCGGCTCCGGAGGGGAAGCCGCGGCTTAAAAAAAAAAAGGAAAATAAATAAAAAAGAAATCATGTTTAATTTAAAAATTAGAAACTGGAGCAGGCTGTGAGCGCAGAGGTTGATTGAAACAAAATTTAAATTCCTGTCAAGCCCATTTAAACACAGGGGCCCTTCATAGGCAATTAGCTGCTCCCTGTGAAGGCTGAGCGAGGCTGGGCCTGGTCACTGTGAGGAGCCGAGAAAAATTAACTAAAATCAGGCGCTATGAAATATTTAGCCTCCCAGTTTATCACCGGGGTTTGGAAGTGTAAACAAGACAAAAATCGATTCCTCGGTGCCCTCCAATCAATCCCCCAAAATGGCGAGGGCATCTGTTTCTGCTCAATTTTGTTTACTCTGGCAGATTTGCCTTAATTGCGGTTGTTTATCTCCCGTTGTCCCCGGGGCCCTAATCTCCCGATTACTAATACTTAACACTCATTTCACATCTAAAGCTACTTCTAATCCTCAACAGGTTTCTGGAGCTCTTCAAATGATGGAGGCCATGGAGATTTCTCTTTGTGAGGAGCATTTCGAGACCCCGCAACCAGCTGGGCCCAATCGTCACCAGGGATGGCGGTGACAAAGGTGCTAAAAGGCTCTTTCACAAATTCTGCCTCTCCGCTGGGAAAAAAGGGCTTTTGATGGGGAAAAAAGGGAAAAAAACCCACCCTGAACAAGGGGGCTCTAACAGTCCAGCCAAATAAAGTTACTGTCATAATCAAGCGCTGTCAATCACAATGAAAATCCAATTAAAAAATCTTTCAGCACAGGTCCTCTTCAGGAGAAAAATGTTCCCTATTTATATGCGGGGTTTTTTTTTTCCCCTTTTTTTTTTTTTGTCAACTGCACAAATTAGAAAGTCGTATTAATTGATTTTTTACTACTTCAGGCCTTGATCCTCCAGCTGAATTTCTGCGGATGGAAGAATCAAGCGGCACAAATCTGATTAAGGGATTTGAGGCATAATACACACAGGTCACTAAGAAGCCATATCTCTATCTCCTGCTTTATACTCTGCTTATTCATAGGCAATTATTACTCTTATTTAATACTGCAGGAGTGTCCTGAGGTGCTAATTGGACTAGAGACCCACATGTAGCTGGTACTGCACAAGTACCAGCCATTTTAATCTATGCAGAGTGTCTGAATACATTTAAAATGCCAATTTCATTGCACAAATAAAAACTGTATGTGGATTTCAACAGTTGCCTGTTACAGCAAATTCCTTGATGGATTTGGAACGAATAGAAAGGACAGTATTCTGGGATTTAAAGATATGGGTCTTATTTTGGAACTGCTAACAGATTTTTTTTCCCTCAATTTTTCAAAATAAATACGTAAGGAAGACAGCTGACATCAAGTATCAACAAGGCAAGTGCACAACTTCTCAATATCCAGTAACTGAAAGATTTGCAATTCTGCTCCCAAAATGAGTGAGATGTAAATATTTGTCCCTGTGCCTGGAGAACTACTGAACAACCAGCAGTGCCAAATGAAACATTTGCTCAAATTAAACTGCAAAGCCCAGGAGACTCAAGTAACCAAAAAATATGAACTGTATCCCTCTAAGCTGCTGCCAATTTGTTTTTATCCAATTTCCTTAGATTTTCAACACCTCTTTGAGCCAACTCGAGTTTTTCCTTTTCACATTTCACAGGGAAGTGCTGCTGTTTTGTGCAGCTCTAGGGCATGCTAGGAGGGGAATATCCCCATTTATTCCCAGATATTATTCCCAGATATTCCCATTTGCTGGAGGAACTGGGTGACCCCACAGCCGTGGGTGCAACAGGCAGGGAACGAAGGCATCACCCCATAACCCTGTCACCATCCTGCTCTTGGGTGATTGCTGGATTTAGTGACACTGATGGAACGGATGTCTCCATTTCAAGAGCTGATTTCTCATGTAGCACAGATTCCTCAATTTCTCGTACCCCCAAGGACAGAAATGGCTTTCTCCCCCTTTTTTTTCACTTGAAAGACAGAGGGGGAATATCCCCTGACCCACCTTTCCCAATTTCAGCTCAATGAGCAATGCTGCCACCTGAAGAAACTCAGATTTCTTTCCTCTTAATCTACCTTGAGCAAGGAAGATGTTGAACACCCAGTGACAGGAGCATCCTGAGCCCTGCTGTGAAATCCTTGCCTCAATATAAATTTTGATTTGTCTTCAGTGTATCCAGGATTTGATCCAGAACTTCTCATCCTCTGCATGTCTGAACTGAGAGCCTGAAGCCCCAGTTTATTACTGATCATATATATTTCATGACTGAACAGGATGATGCTAAAAAACCTTTCCCAACCTAAACAATTCTATATTTACAACAGCTAAAATACTTGGCTCTGTACTTTTTTCCTTTGAGAAACCGGGAGAGAGGCTTTTCCTTCAAATCTGCTTGTGTTTGGTGTCTGTCAGAACTTCCCCTCGTCATGGGGTGAATAACTGGGATTGTTGTGACAGAGGAGAGGCTGAACACCTGCAAACAAAACCATTCCTCACTGCTCCAAGCACAGACAATCTTACCATCCCTGATGGGAGATCCTACACTGGCCCAGGATAAAAAAAATTAGCCAAAGAGGGAAAATTCTTGGCTCCCTGTCATTCTGCAGTGATGCCCAAACATCTGGAGAGGAGCACACAACAAGCATGGATCTCTAAACTGATCCCACAGCACCTCTGGGGGGTGCTTGTGCAAGGGAAAGTGCTGAGAGCCCTCTGGTCCATCCCAAAAATCATCATCATCCAAACCCAGCCCCGGCTCCTCAGCGATACCACTGGGGGAAAGCCTTTTACTGACAAACCTAAGCACCAGTGTTTTATTGGCTTTATTCTGGGGGTTTAGATGAAAATCCAGGCAGGATTATGCTGATCCTCCATTTGTTTGTTTAAACCATAGAAGTATTTCCTGAGAGCTGAAACCAGGGGTTTAACACAATGAACTGCAAATATGTTTAGCTACTGTGCAGGCCCTCTGAAATAAAGCTACATAAAATATAGCTATTTAAAATCCAGCTACTTAAAACCTCCCATTTTTAATTCCCTTGTTGTACTTATTGGAGATGCAGGAACAGGCAGCCAGAATGCATTTTTGAGAGTCTCTAATATCTTGACACGTGTCTTAAGACATTTAAATACACAAACTACCTGTTTATCTGGGAAAAAAAATACCCATTCCAGCCAATAAAATCAGGGTGCCTGATCTAGAGCCATTCCTGGAATGGAGAGAGGGATTGCTGGATGCATAGGAATGGGAAATTTAAAAATTGTATTAGGCATTGGAATAAATAAAATACCAAAAGAGAAAAGGCCTTCCAGCATGTCAGTGGCTTTGACACAGATGATGTACAATTTATCACACAATGTTTAAATTGATAAAATTTAGATTGATAAAATATCGACATAAGAAGTGTCAGTAGTTTAAATTTTAAAAAGGAGAAAAGCTCCTGGCTGTGTTGAAAATTTGACGACTTGAGGAAAAATCATTAGATCTGTGCAAAAGTAATGGAGTGCAGAAGGTGACTGCATCCTCTCCCTGCCCAATTTTTCCTTGAGAAATCCTAAATGCTTTGATGCCTCCACAGGAAAGTACAACAGAATAACTGCTCCATTCCTGACTTTTGGTGCTCCAAATACAATTTTTTTACATAAACACCTTTCGTTCCAATAACCAGCATGGAGGAGCTCAATTCTGCACTAACAACAAAAAAACCCTTCACCAAGAGACTCCAGCAATTCCCAAAAAAAAGCCCCAAAAATCTGCAGCTAAAGAAGAGATTTTAAACAATTACCAAAGCAGGGCAGTGATATCATAAAGGCAATTTCTGCGCTAGCTTGTTTTCTGCAACTCTCCCTGCCTCTGAACAGCTAGAACAGATAATAACTATTAGTAAATCAAACTCCTGCAATATCCAGCTGTGCCTCCCCCATTTACATACAGATAGAATGGGTATATGTTTTTAATATGTATGCCAGGCGTAGTTTTACCACAGCTGAAGTGCACGCTACAAAGGAGGAGGAGAATGGGAATGGAATCAGCGTGAGATAATAAAGTGGCCTAGATAAAGTATTAGGCAGCGATTGATCTCAAACAGGGGATGCTGCTTCTCTCTGACCTGATTGCTTACTATGCATAGATTCCATTAAATAGAGCTTAGAATGGAAAGCTTGGGGAAAATACCGTAAATGCAGGCACAGCCCCAGCCTGGCTGCTTCCCTGGACTCTGGGCAGCAGCAGGAGTTAAACCTTCCCTGGGTTTAAACAGGATTTTAAACCTTCCTTGGGTTCAAACAGGACTTAAACCTTCCCTGGGTTTAAACAGGATTTTAAACCTTCCCTAGGCCTAAATGGGAATTAAACCTTGCCTGGATTTAAACATGACTTAAACCTTCCTTGGGTTCAAACAGGAGTTAAACCTTCCTTGGGTTTGAACAGGAGTTAAACCTTACTTGGGTTTAAACAGGACTTAAACCTTCCCTGGGTTAAAACAGGATTTTAAACCTTCCCTGGGTTAAAACAGGATTTTAAACCTTCCCTGGGTTAAAACAGGACTTAAAACCTTCCCTGGGTTTAAACAGGATTTTAAACCTTCCTTGGGTTTAAACAGGATTTTAAACCTTCCTTGGGTTTAAACAGGATTTTAAACCTTCCTTGGGTTTCAACAGGAATTAAACCTTGCCTGGGTTTAAACAGGACTTAAAACCTTCCCTGGGTTTAAACAGGATTTTAAACCTTCCTTGGGTTCAAACAGGAGTTAAACCTTCCTTGGGTTTGAACAGGATTTTAAACCTCCCCTAGGCCTAAATGGGAATTAAACCTTCCCTGGGTTTAAATAGCACTTCAAACTTTACCTGGGTTTAAACAGGAGTTAAAAATTTAAATTACTGATGTTTCTTATGTTAATACTTTATTTAAATTTTTATCCATTTTAAAATCAAAATTTTAATCAGTTCAAATTCAATTTAAATGGTATCAATTTAAAATTAAAAATATTAAATGTATCAAATGAAACATTGTGTGATAAATTGTTCCTACATCTCCAACAAGTACAACAAGGGGATTAAAAACAGGAACAGGAGTTTAAACCTTCCCTGGGTTTAAACAGGAGTTAAACTTTCCCTGGCTTTAAACAGGAGTTTAAACCTTCCCTGGGCTGCCACAGCACAACTCCTGAATAAGCACTGCCCCAAGAGCCAGAAAAACTCTGTGTTTCTGGCAAAAAATGCAACAGCAAAGGGGAAAAATCTCTTTATACAGAAGAATTGTTGAGATTTTCATGTTAGAAAGGGAGGGGAGAGGCAGAGAGGAATGTGCTGTGCCTGTGATAATACAGAAATATATTAAATTTAATTTGGTCTCTGCCTTTCTCTTAAGAGGAAACAAAGTGGAGATAAAAGAGCAGCATTTTAGAGTAAGTTTAGGATCACCACTGGTGAATTCTGAGGTTGTTCCTTTCCCTGAATGGACAATTATTTTCTCATTACTTGGTGAAATTCCTTATTTCACTGCTGTGGAACAAGTCAGTTGATTTGATTACACACATCCAGAAAAACCAATGGGATATCTTGTTTTGGGGATGGCTGCGGGGAAGAAAGGGCAGTGAGTAAATAAATAATAAAATAAAGAAATCCAGGAGCCTGATCCACCTGCACATGGACATCTGTGGTCATGAAAAACCTGACTTTAAACAGGAATTTCATCCAGCCTTGGCTGTGGCCCTATTTCCTGACAAAATGGATATTTTGGGTTTTATAATAAAGAGATTTTGTCCAGGATTCTGGTGGAGGTACTCCAGCTCCTCAAATGCACCTAAAATCCACTGATTATCAGCAGAGGAGGGGAAGATTCATCTTCTGCTCCCTTCATTTTCCTTTTAGTCATTAATTAGCCCAATCTGACCCCAAAATAGGGATTTGCAGTGCAGGGGGGGAGAAGAGGCTCTGGTTTGTCTGCAGGTGAGGATGGGGCGTGGGGCACTGCTGGCACGGAGCTTTTAATTAAAATAAACCAAAATGCCATGAAAAAGGTGAAATCCTGCTCTGGTTTAAAGCAGTGAAGGTGATTGCACGTGGCAATTTCAGGAATTCTGGAATTGGAAGGGTGCAGTGGTGAGGAATTCCAGAATTCCAAAATTCCCAGGATATTTGTGCTCAGGGAATGTGGCACTCAGTGCTCTGCTCAAGGTGGGCATCAAACAGACTCCACAACCTTCATTAATTCCATGATACTTCAGATTTTGGGGTATTTTCTGGCCCTGTTTTCCACCAATTATAAATTAATTTCTGCACACATATTTAGGCATAGATATGCTGTGTGTTTTTGTGTAGACAGGCACAAATTGCTAATGTATATATTCATATTAATTTCATAAATAAAGTGCTCCTTGAGAAGACTGGGGAAAAGCAAATATATAAAGGGTTTGACTCTACAAATATATAATATTAAAATAAATGTATGAAGATATATTCTAGAAATAATCACAATTATATATTCTATAAATAACCATAAATTATAATTCTAGAAATAATAATAAATTAAAAATTAAATAAGCATCAATTTTTAATATATAATATAAAGCATTATATATTATATAGTTATTGATTATAAATATACATTTAGATATAAGTATAAAAATATAGAAATATCATATATATTACATATATCCCCTATAATACATATATCCTCTCCATAATTAATTATAAATGATGATATATGAGATATTATATATGAGATATGATAGATATGATATATGATATATAAGAATAAAAATATGATTTAAGATTTATGTATAAGAATAAAAATGTAAAAATATCATATATAATATTACATATATCCCCTATAATACATATATCCTCTATATAATTAATTATAAATGAGTATCTATGGTATATGATACCTATGATATATGATATATATGATATATAAGATAAGAATAAAAATATGATTTAAGATTTATATATAAAAATAAAAGTATAAATATATATAATATTACATATATTCTCTATAGTACAAAGGAGTAAGCAACTCCTGTTTTCCTACTCCTTCTTGCCAGCTCATTTCTAACTGACTAAAAACGAGGTGAAAAAACCCACGCATTAAATTGTTTAAAAAATAGAAATGCTTCTTTTTTTATTTATATTTTTTTTCCCCCTGGAGGCGCCGGAATTCCCAAATAATTTCACCGAGCAGCTCCTTTAGGCAGGCTGCAGGGGGATTGTTGGGAAGATCAATCCGTGCATCCCCTGCTCCTGCAGAAACTCACCCTTTGGCTCTGCACCCCGGGGTGGGGTATTGCTCAGCAGCATCCCCGTGCCTCCCACGCTTCTGGGGGGCTGCAGATCTTTTATTTATAAATGGCAGCACCAGAATGTGCATTTCCAAGCAGGCAGAGCTTTTATGAACCCCATTATTCCGTTGTTTTTACATCCAGCCCTGGCAGAGCGGTGCACTGTCGGAACTCCAAATGTCCCTCAGACATTTTTGGAGGTTCCAGCTTTTGAGACCCTGACAGGCAGCTGGAAACAGCTGGGATTTTGGGTTTGAGCCATGGAACGATTTACCAACCTTGCAGGAAGAACAAGGAGTCACAAAAGTTTAGATATTATAGTAGAAGTAGTCATAAAGTAAAGGGAAGAATTTTTTAGCACTGTACAGGGGGGTTTTAGTTTTGTACATGAGGGCCAGAGGTTTTAAGATGGAGGGATCTGGGCCTGCCCTGTCCTTCCTCTTTCTTCTTCATGTTTCACTGTGGTGTTGGCATTTTTCTGTTGGTTCAGGCTGGGGACACACTGTCCAACGTAGGTGACAGATATTGGCACGTTATTGTAAATCCAGCACAGGTAGTTTGTGGTATTTAATGTTTGTACCATCCCACTGGGGGCAGAGCCCCACACGCTGCCCTGCAGGACAGAGCTGCGGCAGGGCAGCAGAACATGTTAGAGATAAACAGAATAAACAACCTTGAAACCAGCACAGACCAATTATGGCTTCTGCTTTGGCAGTGGGGCTGACAGACAGAGACTTTTACAACCTCAGAATCATCAATAGCACAGATTCCAACAGTGCATGAGGTAAATTTGGCTGCAGAACCCCCTCCAAGTTTTCTCACGTGTGACTAACTGCCAGAATTGCCATCAAAAGTTCATCAAAAAGACAAAAATCAGCCTTTGCTGTGAGAAAACCCAAAGTGGAGGGCTCTGTAAATGTAAGGTTTTGTTCCAGCCAGGTATTTAAGCGGGTGCCCAGCTCCAAGTGCAGGTTTGGTGGAGTTGAGATCCCTCAAATGAGATTCAGAGTTAAAAACTTGTTTAACCAGGAAAGAAACTGGTCTGGATTGTGAGACATCTGCCCCTGGGCATCTTCAGGGATCAGCCTTTAACTAGAGAAAAGCTACAGTAGAAAAACTTATTTTTTCTCACAGAAGCAACGAGAATATTCTCTTTATTGGAAGCAAGAAGTGAGGGGATGCACCAGTGCCTTGATGCTGTTAAAATCCCTTACAATTATTCCTGTGTTCCAACTACCTCTGTGTATTTCATGCACAGGTGTATATTTATTTCAAATAAATATGTATATTGAAATGTACATTTCATTTCAAATGAATCATGATGATTTTAGAGAAGCTTTCGAGCTACAGCAAGCAGAATATAAAGGAAAGTTTAAATTTTTAAACATTTAAAAATTAAAGGTGTCTGACATGATTCAGAGGGGTTGGGAATCTACATAAATTGCTGTAAATAGCAATAATTAATAATTGAAGAATGACAATTTCCAGCACAAGCAGTGGGCTCTGAGCTCACATTCCAAGCTGAGAGCCCTTCCATGGACACACCTCACCAAATATTCTCATTCTCCTGCAGCCAATCTGATTTCATTTTACATTTACATTTTCATTTTACATGAGCACCAGTGAACACGGTGGCTCTTGCATTTCATTCAAATACATATTTTAACCCCACTCTCTTGGTTTTAATCTTCATTTTGGGGAAGGTTCAGGCTGGCAAACTGGAAGAAAATGTGTATCAAGCATCAAAATGGTTTTGATTGAGACTCAATAGTGGCTGTGCAAGTTCTGAATTAACTCCCCAAATCACAAGTGAAGGTAACGACAAAACCAGAACCAAAATCCCACCTTTAGTTTGGGTGCAAATATGGAATTGCTGCACAAGCAGGAAGAGTTTAGAGAGAAATAACACTGAAAAATGCAGGGAAAAAAGAGATACATTTCTGTGGAAATGACCAAAAAATATTCAGTGAAAAATCCAAACTGAGGTTTCACTCACCATTAAATCTTCAGGTGCTGGCCTTTCCTTTGGCTGCTTCTTCATGCTGTGTCATAAAACAAAATGTTTGTATCAAAACAACTGCTTGTTGAGTTGAACGTTGAAATACTGAATTGTTTCATTTGAAATGTTGAAATACTGAATTGTTTCATTTGAAACGCTGAAATACTGAATTGTTTCATTTGAAATGTTGAAAGATTGAACTGTATTTTATTTATTTATTGAACTCTTTTATCACAGAGTGAAGAATTTCACTGTATTTCTTAAATTTATCAGGTGCTGATGGGAGACAGGGTTCATAACAGTAACCAAAATATTAATTTTGGGTTTTTCCGCCCTCCTAGCCTTTCCTTATGGGATGTAGGGCTCCACACTATTTGTAACCATGAAAAGTGTGTAAATACAGAGATCCCCAAAAACCAGCAGGTACAGAGAGCTGATTCCCATTATTTAAATTTTATTTTATTCTTTTTATCACAGAGTGAAGAATTTCAGTGTATGGGACACAGGGTTCCTAAAAGTCCCCAAATATTAATGGGATTTTCCTCCCTTCCAGCCTTCCCTTATGGCATGTAGGGCTCCACACTGCTTGTTTGTGTGGAATTCTGTATTTACACACCATGAAAGGTGGGGATTATTTATTTGTACATTTGATTATGCATTTTTCAACCCATTTGTGTGGATTTCTGTATTTACACACCATGAAAGGTGGGGATTATTTATTTGTACATTTGATGATGCATTTTTCAACCCATTTGTGTGGATTTCTGTATTTACACACCACGAAAAGTGTGTAAAACACAGAAACCCCTGAAAACCAGCAGGTACAAAGAGCAGATTCCCATTTTTTATGGGAATTATGACCCAGCTCCACACCAAACCTCATCCAAACAGGTGGAAATCCAACTCCAGCGCCGAGCACGCAATACCCTGGGGTTCCTACCTTCACTTTCCCCCATTTATTTCCATTCCCCTGCAGGGTGATAGTTCATTACACAGCATTAACCTGCTTGTAGGATCATGTTTCTCATGCAAACAGTGCTGCTTTTTCCTGCAACAGGTGCAATTAGCTCTGGAGGCCGTGCTTAGCTGCGCCAGGGAGCACAATATCGTGGCCCAGAGGTGACCACCAGGAGCTGCCTGTGGAATAATTGGATTTTATCCCAGCAGCCAGGCTTTATGGAGGGCCTGGCACAAAGTCTGGGATGCTGCTCACTTGACATCTCTCAGGATTGCTTTAAATAAGATATAGTTGCTCCTTATTTGCTTTTTTAAATTTTTTTTTTAAAAAAAAAGCAGTAATTCCCCCCACTGTCAAAGCACAGCTGGGTATAAAACACCAAACGAGCTGGGCTGTAAATTGGAGATATTAAGGACACAATATTGGAGATATTAAGATATTTACCTTCCCCTACAAATAACTGGGAGCCCCTCAGATATTCCAGTGGCAGGAGCTGACAGAGGCAGCAGCTCTAATGTGACAGCCCAAAGTAGCCCATCCCCAGGGAGAGGCAGGCTATTAGCCACCAGCACTCTGCTGCAGCCTGACATCTGGGGGCATTTTAGCCCAGGTTATCCCCCCCTCTACCTCACCCTGCATTTTTGAGCCCAGCCTGTCATTGATATTTTGGGGAGGATAAAAGGAGATGCAGCTCCACAGCCCGGCTTGTGCTGCAGGATCCTCCAAATACCCTCGCTCGTTGTAAGCTGAAACCACTGAAAACCGAGGCCTCTGTTACACAAACTTTAATTATTTAGTTACTTTAATTAACTGCTCATCAGCCTGCTTTTTGTGGCTGTATTCGTTACAGGCCCTGGCAGGCCTCACAGATACTTTCTGCTGTATGAGCTGCTCAAAATTCAGTTTTATGGGGTCACTTTGGCTGCAGCGGCCCTGGCGTGTGGCAGAAAACCCCAAAATGTGCCAAACCCAACCCGTGTGGGCTTGGGGGAGGACAAGGACACATCCCTGGAGCAGGAAAATCCTGGATAAAGACACATCCCTGGATTCCTGCTCCCACCCTGGTGGCTCCCTCTGATTTCACCCAGCCCTGCAAGAGGGGATGGTTCTCCCTCTGACAATTCCTATTTTTACAAAATTCAAGCTTATTTCTTCTGCTGTGCATAAATTCCTTCCCTTTTAAAATTATTTTTGGATTTTGAGGGGTGTTGGGCAGTTAAAAAGAGATTTTTCCTTTTGCTTTGCTTCTTTAGGATCTCTTACCTGCAGGATTTGTATCCTCTACTCACTCAAGAACCGTTTTCTTTATTCTACAACCTCCTCTTCTCCCCAATTCTCCTTTAATTTAAAAGGTTTCCAATGAACTATTCCACTTTAAGGACAGCAAATATACCCAGTGGTGTGTTTTAAACCACAGCTCTCAGTAAAAATTACTTACTGAGAAGCCAATGAATTCATCAAGGCCGCTTGCCTCCTAAACATCGAGGCAATTTTAGAAAAAATATTTAAAAAAAAAACAACCCTAAATAATGATTTTACACACATGAATTTTGCAGATGAATTACTTACTGTAAAGTAAAAATTACTTACTGGGAAGCCAATGAATTCATCAAGGCCGCCTGCCTTCCTAAACATCGAGGCAATTTTATACGAAATATTTGAAAGAAAAAAACCTAAATAATAACGACATTACACAGATGAATTTTGCAGATCCATTCTCAGAGTCTCATCGCCCGCATTCAGGGCGAGGTTTATTAAAAAAAAATAAAAAAAAAAAGATAAAAATTTAAAAAAAAGCCCAACCCTTGCAAGTAGTTTTACGACCCTTTGTGTAAATAAGGTTTACATCATGGAAAGAGTTTGCTGAGCTTTGCTGCCCCATCTGCCCGAGCCCCGAGCCCCTGCCCGGGAAGGATGCGGAGGCAGAAGGGCTCGGGGAGCCGGGAGTTAATGGCACGGATCATTTCCACTCTGCAAACCCAGCTCACCATTGAGTGATGAAGTGCACAAATGGCTCCGAGAACTCCCCGGCTGGAAGCACCGGCGATTCCTGGCATTGCAGAAACACAAGGAGCAGTCAGGAGCAGGCAACAGCTTTTATTTCATTTTTTTCTTTCTTTTTTTTTTTTTTTTTTTTGTAGGTACAAAGCAAAATAACAGCAAAACGCACACACTAAAAAATAAAAAATAAAAAAAAAAACCCCCACCCCCTGCAGGAATAATAACCCCAAAAGCCTTCTTTTCACACGACGGAAAGGTACAAATTCTTTGGAGGATGTGTTATAAAACACTGAATTTCAACTAATGAGTATTACACAATGGGTAAAAACATGTGGAAAGACACTGAGGGGAGGTGAAAAAAGGACAATGATAGCCACAGGGTAAAAAGGAAGGTAGGGAAAGTGTAAATGAGAAATTAATGATTATTTAAGTAACACACAAATGGTCTTGTAATTAACAAAGAGCTGTGAAATTATTCTTGTGTTGACCTTTGTTTCTTTCACTGCATTCGCTATTTATTTACACTCATGTTTATTTACACTTATTCATTTTCCAGGCTGTCCTCATATGCTGCCTGTTCACGATTTAAAAGGCAAAAAGAATTTTTAAAATCCAAAAAAAAAAAAGGAAAAAAAAAAGAGAGAGCAGGATTTACCAGGCCAGTAGTGGTAGAAAACAACCAGCCAGTATTTATGGAAATAAAAAAGGGAAAAGAGCAGAAGGGGTGAAAAAAAGAAAGATGAGGAACGGGGAACAAACAACATCACCATTTGCAAAGAAGGGCTTTACGAATTTCGGAGTTTTTCCAGGAATGACGGAGAGCTCCACTGTGTTTATAGTGTAACAGCTCAGGATGTAATGAAATTACACTGCAGAGTACTTTAACAGTGTCATCTCATTAGACCTACACTTGGAACAAGAGAGCCACATAAAACACGCAGCTGCAAATGACTCCATTCTCATCTATTCTCATTTGCTATTAAAAATACCTTTCGGCGTCTTTTTTCCTCCCTGACATCCCTCCACAAAGTACCCTGCAAAGTATGATACATGCACCTATTTAAATTAACAAAGGAATGACTTATTTTAATCTCACTGTGCTTTGGAGTGCTTTGGCCATTTGGATGAGCAATATATCATTACATACAACCTTCCAGCGCTGCAGGCAAGAAACTCGGAGCGTGCAGCATTTGGTGGGAGCCAAACAATTTCTCTAGCACACAACTGTGTCAAATGCATGCATGTATTCATTATGGGGAACGGGGAAATAGCTTTGATGTAGTGGAAAAAAGAAGATGATAAAAGCACCTCTGCAATGTGTGTGCCATTATCAATGGTGGCAGATAGACACGACTGCAGAGCCTCCTGTGTGATTAGTAAATATACATATAATTGCTGTGGCCAATTATCAGAAAAATGAGATCGGTAATTACAAGAGAGAAAATTAACTAGAACTCTTATTAAGGCTTTGTTTCCAATCCGAACAATTGGAAACTGCTGGAAAACACAATTAAATCAAAAGTAGCTGAGGAGTAAAAGGAGAAGCCAAAATTGCTCGACAATTTTCAAAGACTTCTATTAAATACAAGGAGTGTTTGATAGAACCTGGCCAAATTCTCTTTGAACTCGGCCGGGTGAGGGAGAGGTTATTGTTTCCAAACTTAGAAAGGACAGCAATCCAGGCAAGCTTTCTGCTGGAGAGTGCAGGGAACACAAGGAAAGCAGCAGCACAATTCAACTTCTCCACATCAAAGCACTGCCCATGAAAATTCTCTGTATTAACAGTGAAAACACAGAGGGAAACACCAGCCTTGGATTTGCCTTTTCCATCCTCTCCTCCTGCCCGGCAGAGCCTTCCTGGGTTTCTCCCTGAAGCCTCTGGGATGGACCCAAAAGGGACAGGAAAGAAATATTCCAGGCACAGAATCCATGGGATGGACCCAAAAGGGACAGGAAAGAAATGCTGCAGGGACAGAATGGACCCAAAAGGGACAGGCAGGAAATGCTCCAGATAGAAAATCCACTGGGATGGACCCAAAAGGGACAGGCAGGAAATGCTCCAGTCACAGAATGGACCCAAAAGGGACAGGAAAGAAATGCTGCAGGGACAGAATGGACCCAAAAGGGACAGGTAGGAAACATTCCAGGCACAGAATCCACTGAGATGAACCTAAAAGGGACAGGTAGGAAATATTCCAGGCACAGAATCCATGGGATGGACCCCAAAGAGACAGGCAGGAAATGCCCCAGGCACAGAATCCATGGGATGGACCCAAAAGGGACAGGTAGGAAATGCTCTGGGTACAGAATCCATGGGGTGGACCCAAAAGGGACAGGCAGGAAATGCTCCAGGCACAGAATGGACCCAAAATGGACAGGTAGGAAATGCTCTGGGTAAGGAATGGACCCAAAAGGGACAGGCAGGAAATGCTCCAGATATAAAATCCACTGGGATGGACCCAAAAGGGACAGGTAGGAAATGCTCCAAATACAAAATCCACTGAGATGAACCCAAAAGGGACAGGCACGAAATGTTCCAGATACAAAATCCATGGGATGGACCCAAAAGGGACAGGCAGGAAATGCCCCAGGCACAGAATCCATGGGATGAACCCAAAAGGGACAGGCAGGAAATGCTCCAGGGACAGAATGGACCCAACAGGGACAGGTAGGAAATGCTCCAGATACAAAATCCACTGAGATGGACCCAAAAGGGACAGGCAGGAAATGCTCTGGGTACAGAATCCATGGAATGGACCCCAAAAGGGACAGGTAGGAAATATTCCAGGCACAGATGGACCCAAAAGGGACAGGTAGGAAATATTCCAGGCTCAGAATCCATGGGATGGACCCAAAGGGACAGGCAGGAAATACTCCAGGTACAGAATGGACCCAAAAGGGACAGGTAGGAAATGCCCCAGGCACAGAATGTACCCAAAAGGGACAGGTAGGAACTTTTTCAGGCACACAATCCATGGGACAGACCCAAAAGGGACAGGTAGGAAACGCTCCAGACACACAATCCATGGGACACCATTCCCTGGGGATCTGGCTGTGCCCAGCAATCCATCCCTGCTGTTTATTTGAACCCAAAAGCCAGGGAGGAGCTTTTCCCAAGCCATCCCTCCCTCGCAGGGGCTGCCAGCTCAGCTCAGTCCACGCTGCAGGATCGGGATGGGCATCCAGCACTTCACACTCATTTGGGAGGTGATAATTTCTGCATTCACAAGAGATGAAGGGCCCATAATGGAGAGAAAGCTCATTAGGCAGGGGGGGAGAAGCTGATGAGCTGCTCTGGAGCCACCAGCATCCCACTCTGGTTATTCCAAACCCTCTGGGCTCATCCAGGCAAAGGGAGAAGCTGTTCCAACATCAGCATAAAAACCTGGACTGTGCAGCTCCTGTCCTGCAGCACAGCCACTGGATGAGGGGATCCTGCCTGAGAAAGTTTTACCTGGATGCAAGTAAAGGTTAAATCCTATTTTTTCCCCCCATTTTTGGGCATATTTTTCTGTTTAATTCAGGTATTTGATCTGCTGGCCATGGCCACACGTGGGCTGGCTTGTTCTGAGGAGCTGAGGAGGAGATTTTGTGTGGAAGGGTGGAGATGAACACACTCTGGATCTCAGCGTGGAAAGGAGATGCAGCATTCCAAGGATTTCAGTGGACACAGATTTATCAGCTTTTTGCCTGAAAAATGCAAAGCTTTTTGGGAGGCTCAAGGAAATCAAGGTTGAATCTTGAGGACCCCTTCTAGACCAGGCTGCTCAAGCCCAGGGTGTGCAGGTAAAGCTTATTTTGTATCCTGAGGTTTCCCAGATGCTGTCTGACACTCCCAAGAGATGGGAATAAAGGGAAAGAAAGTAAAGCTGCACGTCTGTACCCAGCCTGAGTGCTGGAATATGGTCACAAGAGATGGGAATAAAGGGAAAGAAAGTAAAGCTACCTGTCTGTACCCAGCCTGAGTGCTGGAACACGATCACATCTGCTGCACCCCGGTGACCTGCCTGATTTCCCCACCTACAAAATGAAACCACACTGCAGAGGGAGAGAAAGTAGAAATCCAAGATTTTAAAGGAGTGAAGAACAGATCTTTTCAATTCTGACTGGGAGATGGGTCTTTCCTTTTTGGGAACTGCCACAGCTTTTGACCAGTGTCATAAAGACATAAAGATACTGGGGATGATGCCAAAAAGGCAGGGAAGACACAAAGGGTTCGAAGGATCCATGAAAATTATTCCCAGGACTGGCTGCTTCCCTAAGATCCAAGCAACAATTCCACAGCTGGGATCTGCTGTAGAAAATCCAAGGACTAATCCACAGCTGGGATCTGCTGCAGGAGAAGATCCAAGGACTAATCCACAGATGGGATCTGCTGCAGGAGAAGATCCAAACAATATTTCCACCACTGGGATCTGCTGCTGCAGGAGAAGATCCAAACATTTCCACAGCTGGGATCTGCTGCAGCAAATCCAAGGAACAATTCCACAGTTGGGATCTGCTGCAGGAGAAGATCCAAACAACATTTCCACAGCTGGGATCTGCTGCAGAAGAAGATCCAAACAATATTTCCATCACTGGGATCTGCTGCAGAAGATCCAAGGAACAATTCCACAGTTGGGATCTGCTGCAGAAAATCCAAGGAACAATTCCCAGTTGGGATCTGCTGCAGGAGATCCAAGGAACAATTCCACAGCTGGGATCTGCTGCAGGAGAAGATCCAAGCAGCATTTCCATGACTGGGATCTGCTGCAGAAGACCAGAGCAGCCTCTGATTTCTCCAGACCAGCTGAGCACACCGAGCGAGGGAAGGGCAAGAGGAAAAAAGTTTGAGTGATGCCTTTGCCTTGTGAATAATGAACAGTTCAAGGAGGTCAACCCATTACAACTGAAACCGTTTAATTATTAATTATGCACAATCTATGAGCAAAAGGACAAGTTCAGAATGTTTAATGGGTGGTAACTCCGACTGGACCCTCTCTTGGCATTTTGTTATTAGCACTTGTCAGCAAGGTGCTCAGGCAGAAAGACAAAAACACGGCGGCAGAAAATCCGAGCTGCAGGAGGAGGGAGGGCTTTAAACTTCAAACACTGCTCCTAATATTTAATTTATAGAGTGCCAGGGCTCCGGTATAAACCTTATTGACTTCCCTGGAGTCAGGGGAAGCCACATTATCTAAATGAAGACCTGAGAATGAGCGCACTGAACAATCCCTCCCGAATCCCTCTCTTCTGAAGGCAGCAATAACATCAGGATTTGCATCTTTTTTTTCCCCTCACAGGTCTGAACAAAGGAGGAAAGAACCACCTAAGAGCACATCCAGAAGCCAAATCCTTTGGAACCTTTGCAATATGAGCTTGAATTACAGATCCCAGCGTTATCCTCCTGCAACTGATTATTTGGAACTTCTCCTGCTCTGTTTGCCCTCCCTAAGCAGAGCAGTGGCAGAGATGCTACTGAGCCTCAGGAAATAAATAATGTCCAGAAAATCCACAAATAAACACGGATAAGGCACCTTCATCCTTTTCCTGTCCAGTTTTCAGGTTTGCATGGATAACCTCAGGAAGAAAATCCAACAGCTACAGTTTGGAGCTGCTTATTTCGTTTTGGAAACACTCTCAGGCCCATGAAATTTGGGAGTCAATTCTGACTGGCAACAACAAACACCGAAAATCCCCAGGTTTTCCACACCTTCAGGGGTCTTACCCAACACACAATTCCTTGAGAGTGAAATATTTGCTTGGAACATATCTAAATGCCTGAGATTTATCACATCCTTCTGCAGGAGAAATGCCACAACCTCCCTGAGTGCAAAGCCAGGAATCACAGCTTCCAAGGAACATTTCCACCACCGGGATCTGTGGGAACCCAGAGCTTCCCTCTGGCTGCCCTGGGACCCTGGCAGGGGTCAGAACCCCCCTGGACAGAGCCCCCAGAGACACTGGCTGTGATCTCTGTCCATGGAAAAGAGTTTTCAATCTTACAGGATGAATTACCAGCTCTGAGTGTTTGATATCAGTAATAATTAAGTGCAGCACGGGTGCAAAAGTAAAATTTTAGGATTCTAGATTAGGGGTCCAAAGGGGACAAGATGGAGGAAATTGGGTGTGTCTTGTCCTTTTTCTCCTTCTTCATGCCCTCCATGTTTCACTGTGGTGTTGGCATTTTTCTGTTGGTTTAGGCTGGGGACACACTGTCCAACGTAGGTGACAGATATTGGCACGTTATTGTAAATCCAGCACAGGTAGTTTGTGGTATTTAATGTTTTTAACATCCCACTCAGGGCAGAGAAGACAAGAGCAGCCTCTGATTTCTCCAAACCAGCTGAGCCCAACAGGAGGAAGCTGGAGTGGTGCCACCAGGGTGCTGATGGAAAATCCAGGATCAAACCCACCTTCCTCATCCCCTGGGGCCACCAGCACGTCCTGCAAGAAGCTGCTGCCAGCCCAAAAGGCAGCAGGTTTCATTCCTGAGCTCTGGGAAGGGTTAAAGCCTGCTGCTCTCTCCCCAAAGCTGTGTTTGTGCAGAAGGAGCTGCCATGCTCCTCTGGCTCCAGGGCCACAGGAGGGAAGTTACCCGAAGCCAGCAAAGCAACCCAAAGCTCCTCTCTGCTCCTCTGGGCTCCACGGATGTCCTGGCTCCTCCACGATGCTGAAATGGCAGCACTTCATAAATAAAGCCTGTGCTCTGCAAAGCTTTGCTGCCTTATCTCTTCAGCCCCCAAAATCTCTAGGATTAAAGAATTTTTAGGCTTCTCTCCTACTAAAGCTTTCAAAAAATGTATTTGCTTTTCTGTAGTAGCTGCATTTTGCTTTGTGGCCGAATAGTGATTTTTAAATTTTTTATTTTATTTAATTTTTTTTAATAAGTTTTAGATGCACCAGAAATGCTGCCAGGTGTAATTACAGGTAATAAATGCACTGTAGCTCCCAGAAAATTCTGAGCTGAGGGAACCATAAGGACCACCAAGTCCAACTCTTAACTGGATGGTCTTTGCCTACAACGAGAGTGAATGACAATATTGTACAAACTCACTATTTACTCCTACAAGAACAACTTTCTTCCACAAAATAATTATATATACCTATACATATAAAAACAAAATCCATTTCCCAATTTAGATTTTCTCCTTCCAGACCAACTTTCTTCTACAACACTCCTAAAACTAACCCCACTCTCTCTATAAAAAAAACACCAAATCAAAGCCTGACTTTCTACTTACTCTTACAACTTTCTCCCACAGCATTCCTAAAACAATATCTCTATATAAAACAACAACAACACCAAAAAAAAAAATCTATTTCTGCCTTTCTAGCCAATCTACTTCAAAAGGCCTGCAGAGCCCTAATGCAGGGATTTCTGACAGTAACAAGTTGGCAGCAGGCAGCGCTGGCTGGAGGTGGCTCCCAGAGCCAGACTTGAAAGGATCCCTGGATTGTTCCTGCTCCCCTCCCACCCCGGGCACGAAGGTGAAGGATGATTACATCTCTGCACCTCTTGCTCTTTTCTCAGTAGCAGGTGCCCAAAGTGACAAATTATCCCTGGGGGCACCTCAGAAACTCGTTTATCTGCAGAGGCCAGGCTCAAAGGCCAATGTTTCATCCCCAAAACACAGCCCAAACCTCAAAAACCCTCCTCAAAACCCCAAAGCTCCCGAGGAGCAGCTCCTCAAATTCCTGGGAACAGCAGAATTCCTCTCTTGGGAACGTGGGTGGGTGCTCTGGTTAAATAACCCAGTGGATATTGGGGTTATTTGGTTGTAGCTACTGGGGGATATTTTTCAGAGACCAGAAAAAGGCAGGAAAGAAATGATTAAGAGCAGGAATAATCCAGAGTGTGGGAATAATCCTCCCCTTGCCATGTTGGCTTAGATTTTCAGCTTTTATATATATATTCAAAATTTTTTAGGTTTTATATTTTAAAATTTTAGGATTTTAGCTTTTCTATTTTTCATGTATTTTTCATTTTTCATTTTCTATTTTTCATGTATTTTTACTTATTTTTCATGTATTTATAATCCTGCAATTCTTTAGTGTAGAACTCTAAATTCCACACACAGTGTGAGCTGCTGCTGTCCCATTTTGGGCAGACACAACAATTCCTCTCCAGGCCTGGCAATCAAGGACACCTCACTGTCTCAGGCCCTGAGAGATTTAAACCAAAGTGAGTTTGGGGACAGCAAACTTGGCGTCAATGACTTCATTAGCTGAAGCTGTAATTGGAAGATTAACCCCCCAATATGCAAATGGACCAAAGTTATAAAAGTGTGAAAAACCCATGGTCTGTTTTTTGGGTGTAGGAACACCCAAAATATACCTGAAGGCCCTACAATAAACACCACTGATTTTTATTCCCTTACTTTTGCCTGGCCTCTGTTTTTTGGCAGGCCCAAAAAAGGCCTCAGCCAGGCTCTGTGCCTCTGAAGGGCCTGCAAAAACAGGTTAATCCTTCCAGCAGAAGTGTAATTGCTTTTTCTCTCCAAAAACCCAAGAATTCCTCCCTCTCCTGTCACTCCTCAGGCAGCAGAGCACGGCAGGTTTGGGCACACAAACACAGCCACACCGAGGGGACCTGGCAAAAAACTCAACCCATTTGTTGTTCCCTGTCCTCCCCTGCACCCTCCCGATGCATTTTTATTGCTTTTTCATAAAACACCGCTGCAAATAATCAAGCATGACCATTGACATCCACAAGATTGAGTTTTAGGAACCATTAAATGAGCTTGTTCTCCTGGGAAGGTTCTTGCTCAGGTTGGTCTAAAGGTAATTATTCAGCAATTCCTACCTGTGGTTTTACCTTGTTCCTCTAGAAGTCTCTGAATCTCATACACTGGTAAGGTCACAGTTTCTGTCTCCATAAAACTGTTCCTTAAACCAACTTAAAAGCAAATTATTGTAGGTTTGGGTAGACACACACACACACACGTGTTTAACCTATGGAAATCTCCAAAATGCCAGAAATTTCCAGGTTTCCTACATTTAAATCAATACCTGAGAACCTAAAGAGGAATTCCTAAAGAAATTAAATCTTGTTTCATTCTGAGTCTTGTGGAGTTTTTGTTTTTTACTGCATTTACAGCAAGAGCAAAATGCAGCATGGATTCATGAAGGTGAAGGAATTCAGGAACTCTCCTCATGTTATTTGATCAAGATGAACATCCTGGGAATTTTTCAGGCTATTCCAGTAAGTACAGGGGTATGTTTAGCCCCATTTAAAAAAAAAAAAAAGATAATAGGAACAACTATACAGAAAACATGGATTAAGTGCAATTTAATTTTTTTCCACAGGAAAATTTGAAAACATATTGACAGTGAAATGCTTCACAGCTCAGCGTTAACACTCCACCAGCTCTTAAATGTTCCTGAAGTAAGGATTTAAAAAAGAGACCAAAAAAAAAAAAACAAAACCAAAAAAAACTGTAGAAAGAAAAAAAAAAAAGAAAAAAAAAAGAGGTCTTTGATTTGTGGAGTTTGGAAAGTCCTTGAGCTAGATTAAGCTGCAGTCTTGTGAGACCAAGTATCTCTGTGGGGGCACTTGACAGAAATGCTCAAGAAACTCATGGAAAGCTTCTCTCTGCTTACTCATGAAGCTATCAGGCTAAGGATTCATGAGGACAACTAATTAATTTTTCTTCTCAATTCCTGCCTGGCTTGTTCAAGCAGGCAGGTTTTGCAATGCTGCCTCCTGTTTGTACAAAGCAGGATTTGCTCTTGGAAGTCTCCCCTCCCTGAGCTTCTGATGGAATTGGAGTAACACAATCATTTAAAACTGCAAAAATCAAGTTATTTTCCTCCCTCACCCAATACAATTAAAACCAAATAAACCAAAAGCAACACTTCCATCACAATTCCAGTGAGACAAACCACTTTGGCACCTTTGAAACCAAAATTAATTTATCTCAGGTGAGGAAGAAGAAAAGGTTGGAAAGCAGAGCTGGTGTTTAACTACAGAGCTGGAGCCCCAAGTGCTCCAGGGGCTGGCAGGAATTGCTTTCCTAGAAGGGACACTCCAACTACAGAAAGGTTAAACAAAACAGCCCTGCAGAGCTTAAGGAATATTTAAAAGACCCTGCAGGAAGTTTTCCAGCTTTCTGTCTGTCCAACCTTCTCCAGATGCAGAGCAGACACCTCTAAAGCCGTGGGATCCAAAGGATGGGAAGCTGAAATGCTGAAAAGGATTGGGAAAAAAATGGGATTTTTGTACCCAATCTGCAACCACCCAGGGAATGCTGAGCTGGGCAGAGAGCAGGAAAAATGGCATCTTTAGAAGGTTTCGGGAATTCTGCAGCTGGAATAAATACAGGTTGGATTGATGACTTTAGAGGTATTGTCCAACCTAAATTATTCTGAACAGTGGTTTCCTACTAATGTATTTTGACAAGATAACAGGGAAATAAATACCTACAGCTGGAAGGGCCTTGGAAATATTGTCACTTCTCAACCTGCTTCAAGGGATGCAAAAAAATTGCTATGAACAGAGCTCTGATTTTCCTGAAAAACCTAATCCCACATTTTCTGTGGAGGTGCAGAACCCAGTAACCCACCAGTTACCAAACTGGGAATTCATACCTGCCTCATTTACCTTTTACACCGAGAATTTCTAATGCACCAAAAGGAAAATGCAGAATTATGGTCAATGCTACAGCTGTTGGAATTTGGGAGTGGGATTTGATTTCCTGGGTGACCCTTGCAGATATGAGAGCCCTTCAGAGGCCCAGCTGGGCTGTCTGGGGTTTTGCTGGAGATCTGGAGGCTGAGCAAGGAAGGGAAATCGTCAGGCTGTGAGCAGTGAGAATGTTTAAAACCTATGGATTCTACCTGCAATTTTGAGCATTTTTCCAGTCAAAGAATCATGGGATTGTCAAACTTGGCAAAGACCTTCAAGGTCACTGAGTCCAGCTGCCAACCCAGCACCTCCCTGCTCTCCCTGAGCCTTGTCCCCAAGGGCCACATCCACGCTTTTTGGAACATCTCCAGGGGTGGTGAGTCCACCACTGCCTGGGGCAACGTGTTCCAATGCTTCACAACCTTTTCCACAAAGAAATTGTTCCCAATATCCAAACTAAACTTCCCCTGGCCCAGCCTGAGGCTGTTCCCTCTCCCCCTGTCCCCGTTCCTGTCAGGAGCTGTGCAGAGCCACAAGGTCCCCCCTGAGCCTCCTTTTCTCCAGGCTCAGCCCCTTCCCAGCTCCCTCAGCCCCTCCTGGGTTTCCATTTCTAATTCCTATTTCTACTCTTTTTGTGCATCTGGAACAGATTCCAACGACAAAAGCTTTTAGGAATTGTTTGAAACTGCACCTCTTGCTTTGGAAGCACAATCCCCTTCCATGGCAAATTCTTTGGCTGCACCACCAAAGAAAAACAGGGCCACATCCAGGAGTATGTTTACAATTTTTTGCTAATACCTATCATCTATGTTAGACTGTGAATCTCTACCTTAAACCAACAGAAAAAGTGTCACCATCACACTCAGACATGGAGGACAAGAAAGAAAAGAAGGCTAGGGCATGCTTAAATTCCTCCATCTTGATCTCTTGAATTATATTCTAAAAACTCTAAAATTTCTACTTTTCTACTCTATGTTAATGTAAATATCACACTATTCCAACTCTTGTGGCTTGTAATTCTTCATACAAAGTTGGCATTCTTTTCTATGGGTTAAAATGGAAGCCACAGGTGGTTTTTTTTGACTTTTTGCTAAGGTCTCTGAGCCCCCTGCCAGGGTCTGGAGACAGCCAGAGGGATGTGCTGGACTCCCACACTGGTGCTTAAACGAGCGTGGCTTATTTGGAGCTGGATCAGAGCTCACTCTAAGGCACCACATGGTAAAAAATAAAGGTTCTGGCAGGGATGTTCATCCCATCCACACAATGCTCCTCACTAATTCTGCCATTAAAAAATAATCCCAGCCCTATTAGCAGCCCCATCAGATCATTTCTCAACAGAACCCATCAGGCAGGGTTTGATTTCAGAGGAGCCACCGTGCCTGGCTGCTTTTGGTTCACTTGTCCTGCTTCTCAAATGGTTTATTCATCTTTTCTGTGAGTCAGTTGAAGCCTTGAGAATGAACAAATCCACGTCTCAAACTGCCAAAGGGACCCACTGTGTGTCCTGTATTTCACTAAGAGTTTAAAACCAGCTCCAAAAATCTCACTACTGCAGAGAACCCAAAACTCCCCAAGGAATTTTTATTCCAGTGTCCACTATCCCAGCTTGCCCCAAGCTCCACTCAACCTTGGACACTTCCAGGGATGGGGCAGCCACAGCTTCTCTGGGCAGCTGAATTAATTAATTAATCCTAGGAATTAATATTAGCTTGGATTCCTGCTGTGTTTTGCTGGAAGTTCTACCAAATCCCATCACTACCAATACACCAGAGAGAACAAAGGTCTCCATTTCACCACTTTAAAACATCTCTGGGTTCTCCTGGATCTGGCTCTGAAGCTTTAGCTGGTTCCAGGGGAAGGTTTGGGGGAATTTTAAGACCTCCTTAGAGCCAAGGGGAAAATTTGACCCAGGATAACCAGTCTTGCAAACCAGGATTTCTAATTCTGAAAATTCCCATTCTGACATTGAGTGTGTTCAAAACAAAGCGAGTGGAGCTTAAAACAACTTTCAGCTGAGCTGTGCTCTGTCACCTGGAGCTTCAACAGCCACACTGACCACCACCTCAGGAGAATGATGACTTCACTTGCTGTGGAACATAAAAAAAATCTAAAAAAATACCAAAATGCCACTGGTGAAGGTACTCAGATGTTTACAGCCCACACAAAGTTCCCCGGCTGAAGTTTGTGTGAGAAGACTGGAGCAGCTCTGATCCTGAGGAGATGTGAAAGCTGCCAGAAGGTCACAGAATCCTTTAGGTTGGAAAAGATCCCTCAGATCATCAAGCCCAATAATCCACCCCAATTTGAACTCCTTGGAGCTCAGATTCAGGCAGCAGCACCCACTTAAAAGCAAACCACAGGTAAAACCATGATTGCCTCTAACTGACCTCCCTGAGGATGGAGAGGGACTTCTGCTGGTGGCAATGACACCTCTGGTGCTCTGGAATAGCCACACCTCCACCAAAGATGTGTGGGAGAGGAATAACGACGGAGGGAAGAGGTTAAAGAAACAAAATTCCCCAAAAAGCTCCCAAAGAACCAGATCTCCACAAAGAATCAGGGCAAACAGAGAGAAAACTGCTCTTGACACAGAGGATCTTTGCTCTTTTTAATGTAACTGCACCCCTCAAGGCCCAAATGCCACTTTAAGGAAAGTTCAGCTCAGCCACTGAGGCATTCCCTACCAGAAGCACAGAAGTGCTCGCTGAGGTGAGCCCAGCCAGGTGGGGACAACAGAAAGGAGGACTTGGTGTTGCCCTGACTTTTAAAAGTGTTTTCTTTTATAGTTCTTTTGAAAGTTTTAAAGTTCTTTTGAAAGTTTCCTATGCCTTCTGGTGTTTATGTATTTCTACTGGAGCTCTCACTCACTGTAAATAATGATTGTTTTGATTTCTTCTTTGTGGGAGGAGAGAATTGATGGGCTGTTGGTTTGACCAGTGTGGTTGGAGAGTGGCAATTTCACCCTCCAATCCACTGTCACTTTTGGAATTCTATATACTGCGAGGTCAGAAATAAATTTTGGTCTTTTTCTCTTCTGAACTCACCAAGCTTCGTGTGCTCATTCCGTGTCCAACAGAGACACACTTGGCTCATCCCAAGCTCAACAAAAATTACAGGGACAGGCTGGAAGCAGCTGGATGACTTCAGACAGGTTTTGGGCACATCAGCACCCAGAATTCAACCTGAGGAGCTGGAAACAACCTCCTGCTGGAGGCTGAGGCAGCTCTTCAGAGAGTGGCGTCTCCTTTTTTCCTGATGGAACTCTCTAATTAGCAGTATCACCTTATAAACATTAAAAATGAAGCAAACTCCCGTTTTTTTTGACAGCACACCATTTCCAGCCTTTAAAAAAGGATCCCAGTGGTGATACAGTTATTAAAGAGATTTCAGTCTCTTGGCTTTGAGCTGCTTCTTTTCAGGGAGGAAAAAACCTCCACTTTTTCAAGGATCCTGGAACGTTTTTCAAGTGTTCAGAAGACAGAGGTCTGCCCTCAGCCATCTTCTCATTGTTCAGAGCTGGGCTCCTGCTACAGCTCAGCTGGGGAGGGATGTGGGAGGTGCAAGGAGTGTTCCACTCCAGAAATGTGATGTTTTGCCACTGAAATCCAGTCTCCTGCTCACACCTGCATCTCCTGCATCCCACTATTTAATTGTGGCCTTCTGGTTGAACAGAGATGTTTGGATGACATTCAGGTGCTCAACCCTGATTTTCTCTCCTTGCTAAAATGCCTTTTTGCCCATCAAAACCTCCTTAAACACACCCACATTGAAGATTTGGTTATCCCTGTCCCAGCTCCTCAGAGGAACAACTCCCACCACGAGGCTGCAGCTGCCTTGTGAGACACCCAAATCTTGGATCAACTCAATATTTAGAGCAGAAAAGCAGCAGAAGAGTGGGACCAGGCCAGTTCATGTGTGAGAGCTGCAACTTGTGCTGGGGAGGATGTTGGGCATTGTGCTTCATTAGGAAACAAAATATAAGCTTTCCACTCCATTAGGAATGACTTTAGGAGTGAAAGCACATAAGACGACGACTCACCTCATCAACAATGCACTGCAATAACTGGAGAGGCTGCAATGGCAAGGAGAGAGGGGAAAAAAAAAGTATTAGACTATATGCAATATCTTTACAGTGGAGTGGAAAGAAAAAATCATTAATGCAATAAAATATAGCAAGATTAATCAACGGCAGCAAACTCTTATCAAAACATTGATGCTCAGGATGTTCTATTATTTCTAATGGTACCTAATCTAATACAGGCAGTTAAAGGTTTGCATTTTCTTCAAAATGCAATTTGCTAAGTTTAAAACAAGGCATTCAAGCATGCAGAGGGAGCAGCCATCAGGAAAAAGAAAAGTGAATTTTTTTCTGAACTCATAAAGCTTACCATTAAAGATCCCTGGTTTTTCTGAATCTGAAAAAAGACAATATGTAATTAGCATGTCATAATCAAAATGACTCACTTGGACACATTATGATCACTGAGAGAAAATTATTGCATCGCTGGTGGCAATTTGTGGGCATGTGTTAACACAATTTACATAATGAAAATACACAAATGTTAATAGCTCGCTTCTCATTTATAGGCGAAAGTCAGCAGAATGTTAATTTCACACAACACTTTTTAGTACCCTCCAGGTTGTATTAGAATAGGAAGAAAAACCATAATCCATTTCAAAAGGCTGTTTACGATTCAGATATAAATAATGTTTTATATTGCTAGATTGTGAACACTGGGCTTAATGTTGCAATCATTGCTAATGTTATGAAGCTCACTCTTTTTAAATTAAAAACCGATTTATTTAAAATTGAAATTAAATCATAGTCAGAAATTAGAATTTTGGATTACTGCCAGGCTCTGCTCACAATCCCTTTTTTGTGAAGAAAACTTTAATTATGTGGTTGAAGTATCTACTGCTGCTCAGGAAAGCCTTTAACACTCCACTTTTCCCCAAGTTTTTCATCCAGTTTTCCTTGGACTCTGAGTAGAGCATCACCATCTACGAGATGGGGAAGTTTGGGGAACTTTGTGTTGTTTTAAACTGAAAAGGGGAGATTTATCTCCGAGCCTTTCTGAATTTCTGAACAACCTGGGGGAGAAACCCATCCACAGTTTGCAGGAACAGAACCTCCCACTGCTTCCAGAGCTGCAAAATCCCCTGACCCACGTTCCCCTCGATGATAAAAAAGAAACAAAGGCAGATCCCAACACAAGGAATGAAACACAAAGCACAGAGTGGGGACTTTGTGTAAAACACTGAATTTTGGGGTGCTGCTCTCCCAGCACTTTCTAAGGCACCCCGTTTCTAATGGCTGGGGTAATTAATCACCTGTTTCTAATGGCTGGGGTAATTAATCACCTGTTTTTCTCCAATACACACGGAGTTGTTTGCAACCCAAAGAGAACATGATCCTCAGTGAAAATTCTCTTTTCAAACCCCAATCCTCTGCCTTGCCCCTTCCACTCCATCCTCTCCCTGCCTGGTGCCAGGATGATCAATTTTGGGCTCCCAGCAGCTTTGGGAGCTCTTTCCCCATCCCCAGGCGGGGCAGGATCCTCCAGGAACACTTTTCCAGCTGTAAAATTAGAGAGGAGGGTGAAGACCAGCACGGAGGAAATAGCTGCTGTTACACACCTCAAGTCTTCTCTTACTGTATCAGCAGCACACAAACAAAGTTCCTGAGTAAAATTCTATTTTTTCTAAGGAGGAAAATTCAAAAGTTAATAGGCAGAAGCAGCCCATTATATTTTTTAATCATCAATCTCCACTATTACAATCCAACAGAACAAATCTGCTGGTTTTGCTAATAAGCGAAATATTCTGCGGCTATAAAACCCTTTTTTTTTTTCCCCTACTTCACTTCCAGATGTTAAATGACAAAATAGACTGAGCTTATTCAATAGGGATGATTTGGAGCTTCTTTACATTAGAGCACAGGAACAGTTTTTAGCCAAACAGATCATCAGTCACATTTCCTTCCTGGAAAAATAGCTCTTGTCACGGAAAGGAATCGAGGTGGGGTCACACGGAGCGGCCCCAACACGGGGATGATTGCATCCAATTTCAGAGCAAGATTTAAAATATCATTTCTAATAAAAGCACTCGGCCCTGCTAATGAAAAATCAAGCAACACAAATCCAAGTGTTAGGGAATTCTCGCCGTGACACCGGCGGCGCCGCCGGAGCCCGGCCCAGCCGCGGCCCCGCTCCCACACACGTCGTTACCAGCCTTTATTGCACAATTCTGATGGCAACAAATTATTTGGAGATCATCTTCATAAATTTTGCATTGAGGTAGCTGTGCCACACTACCTGGAATTGATTCAAACCGCTTAAGACACTCAATTACTTTTTAACACTGTTACCCGGTGTAACGACGTCGCCGCCGCTTCCCTCGCATCTGATGATGCAACATCATTGTAATTGATTCATTTTCTCAATTAAATCAAGCTCCTGTGCTCTCTCTGCAATGCCACCGAGACTCCCCAGCTGGATGGATTGCCTCTGCTCCCTGCCTCGGATAAATCGCTGGCGAGGCCACGCTCTGCTCCTCCTTCCCTCCGCAAAGCTGCGGCCGCATTTTTCAACTTGGGAGCGGGGCTGAACTTGGCTGTGTTTATATTAGGCAGATTTTTCACTGCTAAAACCACCCTTGTTTACCTTTTTCCCAGCTCCCATTACAGGGCAGCTTTCACCACCATAAACCAAAGCCGAGCGCCGACAACTTTACGGTCGGGGCTTCTCCTCTTGCCCACAGTTCAGGGAAAAGGGAAGCAGCAGCGTTCCTGAGCATTAAAAACTGCTTTAAAAGGGCTCCTCAGAAAATGTCCCGTTTTTTCCTCCTCCCCTAAGTGCCAGGTTTTTGTGCATTACAGGGAGATGAGAGGTTTTGGAGGCAGGTTCACCTCCAGGGATCCGAGTGCAGCGGCTGCAGCTCAAAAGCTGGAAAATTGGA
The DNA here is from genome assembly GCF_048771995.1 of Taeniopygia guttata. Lineage (NCBI taxonomy): Eukaryota > Metazoa > Chordata > Aves > Passeriformes > Estrildidae > Taeniopygia > Taeniopygia guttata. The sequence goes on along the minus strand of NC_133035.1, from coordinate 19,614,293 downwards.
GGTGCTCCTACCCCATGTGATGCCCAAAAAACTTGGGGATTGAGGAGATGGTTGTGTTTTCATGTTTTCCATGAAGAATTTTAAACAGTGAAATGATAGCAGTGACACGAGAAAACCAGAGTGAAAGGAGGACAAAGAAAAAGAAGCAGGAGATGTTTTGAGAGCACCAAGGAACACTTCTGATATCCTTGTTAGAACATCCCGTGTCCAGCTCTGGGACCACTCAGCTCCAGGAGTTCATGGAGCTGCTGGAGCAATTCCAGAGGAGGACATGGAGCTGCTCCAAGGGTGAAGCCCCTCTGGAGCCAGAGCTGGGGATGCTCACCTGGGAATGTTCCCCTGGAGAAGGGAAGGATCCAGGCAGAGCTCAGAGCCCTGGGAATGTTCCCCTGGAGAAGGGAAGGATCCAGGGAGGGCTCAGAGCCCTGGGAATGTTCCCCTGGAGAACGGAAGGATCCAGGCAGAGTCCAGAGCCTAAAGGAGCTCCAGGAGAGCTGGAGAGGGGCTGGGGACAAGGGTTGGAGGGACAGGACCCAGGGAATGCTCCCACTGCCAGAGGGCAAGGATGGGTGGGATATTAGGAATTAGGAATTCCAGGCTGGGCTGGAATTGCCAGAGCAGCTGTGGCTGCCCTTGGATCCCTGGAATGTCCAAGGTGAGGTTGGACGGGGCTGGAGCACCCAGGGGTGGTGGAAGGTGTCCCTGCCATGGCAGGGCTGGAACGAGCTGAACTTTAAGATCCTTTCCCAACTAAAGCATTCCAAGATTCCACCGTCATTCCCCCTCAGAAAAGTCACTTTTAGCCTCTCAGCACCAAGACTCTCCCTCAGCCACATCTCTGAGCCCTGCCCACCAACAACTTCCCCTGCTCAGAACCTTCTCCAGCTTCCCAAAAGCAACTGAAGCAGCCTGAACTTGCAGAAACAGCTCTGCTAGTTGATATTTTTGAACCTGCCTTGTATTTTCTCTGCCTTTACCTACTGCGTGCGACCGTTCATGATTTGCAGAAACGGGGAAATGATCAATAAATCTGTCCCATTCTCAGAGCATTTCTCAGGCCACAGAAGACCAGTGGAACCTGGATAAACCACTCCAGAAAGCACAATCTCCAAAAAGCACTTTTTTTTTTTTCCCCCCTGCAAGGTTGGCTAAAAATGCCAAAGTTTGTCTCCTGCTTCATCTCCTATTTAATGAATGCCTCTGGTGATGAAAGGCAACTTCTGAGAGACCATCAGGTTATTTTTCTGTCTCCATGGAGATCCTGGGCCGGGAGGTGGCTGAGAAGACCTCTCCCATCCCTTTCACCAGCACAATCAAGGAAACTCAAATGAATCCACCCCGGGTAACTTGGAGGAGTCGCCAGCTACAGCTTTAATTTTCGCTTTTACTCCCTGGAATTAGGACTTGCCCTGGAGCTCTTGTTTGAGAGATTTGCAGGTGACCCGGGGTTAGATCTTCCCATAGCAGTTAACAAATTTTCTCTTTACATATATACTGCTTTTCAAGCTCCTGATAGTGTTTTTTTAATAGAAAAACCCATCTACCAACAAATCATACAGTTATGATTTTTAAGGGAGGCTACACACGACAACATTTATTTTCCTGTGGATTTTAAAAGCAGACAGAAGTTATTTTTCATCTGTACAAATGAGGGTTGAGTTTTAAGAGCAAAAATGAACATCGTGTCCTACTGACAAAAGCTTTATCTCTGCCCTGATATAAAAGGTAAAGGAATATCCAAATATTCTGGTTTCCATGGGCGCTTCACCACCGTTCTTCCACAATTCCTGTGGAATTAAAGGATGATCTTCAGATATATTTTACAATTTCTTGCAAAATTGCAATTGCTGATAGTTCTGCAAGAAGTCAAAGCACCAAACCAGTGAGAACAACACCCCCTAATTTGTTCCTGATATTGTAAACACCCTTCCCCATCCCCATCTGGGGATTTTGCAAATGGCAAACCTCAATCACTGTCACAAAGCAAAAAAAAAAAAAAAAAAAAAAAGAAGAAGAAAATTATTTCAAAATAAAATAATAGACAATTCACAACAACCTTAATATTAAATATATTCTTACAATTATATTACGCTGCTTTTCCCCGAGGTCTCCAAACAAATTTATATAAAGAGATTATTTCATCCACCATTGAACTGCAGCCACTTCTCAGAGAAATCTCTTTACCAGAGTTTAGAAACACAATTCAACAAAGTGGGCATGGAAAGCTCCACACTGCTGGAAGGATTGTGGTGGCAACAACTCCCCTCAGCAATAATTTCTACACCAGAGCAGAACCAGAACACCCTGACAACAAATCCCTCGGTCAGCAGGAGCAGGGACAAGGAAAAAAACCCCAAATTTAGCAAATTGCTGTTTAAAATCTTGGAAATATTTAGGTTGGAAAAGGTCTGCAGGATGACAGAGTCCAAGCATCACCCCAAATGTCTGCAGGCCTCGTTGCCAGCACCACAAAAAGTGGGTGAGGAGAACAAGGAATGGTCAAACAGACACCAAACAAAGAAATGGGTTTGTTCCACCCAGATCTCGGTTGGTGTCACCCAAATGACAACAGAGAGGAACAGCAGGAGAATTTTTGGACACCAGGAGAGGGAAAATGAGCACGACTGAGCAGGAAGACAATGATGGAATGCTCTGAAGCATCCAATAAAAAGTCCAAACCTCCAAAACTCCACAAACATCATGGTGGGATGTCCAGGAACCACTCAGGGTGATCCCTCCTCCTCCCTGTGCCTCAGCCTGGGCATCCCCAGGGAGCTGTGGGATGGTTCAGAGGAGAATCCTGACAGAAATCCAAACAAACCTGGAAACAGAGCAAGGACATCACAACCACCACCCCTCCTGCATCCCTGCTCCGTGTTCACTCCACTCACAACTGCCCTCAGATCCTGCAGCACGGAAAACCTTTCCAGGAACAAAGCAGAGGAGCAAATCTGAGGAGCTGAGAGCCTCCAGCAGCAGATGAATTTCCAGGATTCCTTGCTCTAGACAATTCCTAGACAATTCTAGGATTGTCCCTGCTCCTGAGGACACCCCTGCAGGTCCCTTCTGGCTTGGAAATGAACAGGTAAAATGGTGATTGCTGAAATGTCTCACTCTTTGAACCGTCTTAAAAAATCCAGATCTTCCCTTGAGGAGCTGCAAAATCAACTGTGACTCCCAGGGACAGCTGAAGGGGAGTAACCCAGAGCAATAAAAATTTGGGTTCACCAGGGGAGTTTTCTGCCCAGGCTGAGGCACCCCCATCCTCTCCTGTGTCACTGGGATGTCCACAGAGGGTTGTGCTGCACCCTCAGGAATCAATCAATTTCAGGAAAATCCTTCATGGTTTTTGTGGGAGGAACAGGGTTTGGGAGAGGAATTTCAGGAAAATCCTTCATGGGCATCGTGGCAGGAACGGGGTTTGGGAGAGGAATTTCAGGAAAATCCTTCATGGGCATTGTGGCAGGAACGGAGTTTGGGAGAGGAATTTCAGGGAAATCCTTCATGGGCACCATGGCAGGAATGGGATTTGGGAGAGGAATTTCAGGAAAATTCTTCATGGTTATTGTGGCAGGAACGGGATTTGGGAGAGGAATTTCAGGAAAATCCTTCATGGGCATCACGGCAGGAACGGGATTTGGGAGAGGAGTTTCAGGGAAATCCTTCATGGTTATTGTGGCAGGAATGGGATTTGGGAGAGGAATTTCAGGGAAATCCTTCATGGTTTTTGTGGCAGGAATGGGGTTTGGGACAGGAATTTCAGGAAAATTCTTCATGGTTATCACGGCAGGAACGGGATTTGGGAGAGGAATTTCAGGAAAATCCTTCATGGTTATTGTGGGAGGAACGGGATTTGGGAGAGGAATTTCAGGGAAATCCTTCATGGACATCACGGCAGGAACGGGGTTTGGGAGAGGAGTTTCAGGAAAATCCTTCATGGTTATTGTGGCAGGAACGGGATTTGGGAGAGGAATTTCAGGAAAATCCTTCATGGTTTTTGTGGCAGGAACGGGATTTGGGAGAGGAATTTCAGGGAAATCCTTCATGGACATCACGGCAGGAATGGGGTTTGGGAGAGGAATTTCAGGGAAATCCTTCGTGGTTTTTGTGGCAGGAACGGGATTTGGGAGAGGAATTTCAGGAAAATTCTTCATGGTTATTGTGGCAGGACGGGATTTGGGAGAGGAATTTCAGGAAAATCCTTCATGGTTATTGTGGCAGGAACGGGATTTGGGAGAGGAATTTCAGGGAAATCCTTCATGGGCATCATGGCAGGAACAGGGCTTGGGAGAG